>NC_091333.1:7245195-7447695 GCF_038502225.1 Cherax quadricarinatus | reverse complement strand
ATTTCATCCCTGCCACCTCTACCACATTCACATCATCACAAGCATCACATTATAACCACTACAATTACCATCATCACCACCACTCACTACACCCACCATCACTACTTACCACAATCAATGATCACCACCATCACTTCTCACCACCATCACCTCTCACCACCATCACCTCTCACCACCATCACCTCTCACCACCACAACCCCTCACAATACACTCATCACTAAGACTAATTCAAGTACCACACACACACACACACTCATCACTCCCACCCTTCAACCCCACCACCACTGCCACCACCACCACCACCACCAATGCCTCCTCCACCACCAATGCCACCACCACCACCAATGCCACCACTACCACCACCACCATAATCATGACTACAACCACCACTAGCATCACCACCCCAACAACAACACTACATCACCACCAACACCAACACAAACCTCCAACTACCTCAGACTACATCCCTCTTCCACACTCTCCCTCTCTCTCCCACATCTACCCCAGCCCATGTGTCTAGGGCTTATTTCATTATCTCTCCACTTCCTCTTTCACTCTTAATTTCACCCTTTTCTCACTTTTCTCCGTCCTCCTCCTTCTCCTCCTCCTCCTCCTCTCTGTCTTCTTCAACTCTTCCCCTCTTCCCTTAGGCCTCTTCCTCCACTTTTTATTATACTTCCAACCTCTTTCCTTTCTTTCCCTTACTCTCCTTCTCTCCTTCCTTCTCTTCCCCTCATTCCTACTTTCACACCTCTCCCCTCACCTGGTTTTTATGCTTACAACACTCTTGAATATATATATATATATATATATATATATATATATATATATATATATATATATATATATATATATGAAAAATCTATTATTCTTTTTCTTTCTATACACACACACACAGGAACTATGAATCGACCCCTGCAACCACAGTTAGGTGAATACACACACAGACACACAGACACAGACACACACACAGACACAGACACACAGACACACAGACACATCACTAGCTTTCAGCAAGTCATTTACCCCAGTCACCCCAACCACAGTTAGGTGAATACACACACAGACACACAGACACAGACACACACACAGACACACACACACAGACACACAGACACACAGACACACACAGACACACACACACACACACACACACACACACACACACACACACACACACACACACACACATATACACACACACACACACACACACACACACACACACATCACTAGCTTTCAGCAAGTCATTTACCCCAGTCACCCCAACCACAGTTAGGTGAATACACACACAGACACACAGACACAGACACACACACAGACACACACACACAGACACACAGACACACAGACACACACAGACACACACACACACACACAGACACACACAGACACACACACACACACACACACACACACACACACACACACACACATATACACACACACACACACACACACACACACACACACATCACTAGCTTTCAGCAAGTCATTTACCCCAGTCACCGGCAGGAAGAGAGAAAGGAAGGAAGGGAGAGAGGGAGGGAGGGGAGGGGAGGAGTGATGGAGAGAAAGAGAGAGAGAGAGACAGGAGAGAAGGAGAAATGTAAGTAATCAATCAAGCAGACAGACAAGCAGGGAAAGGAGGAAGGGAGACAAGCAGACAGAGAAGCAGGGAGAAGGGGAGGCAGGGAAGCACATAGGCAAGCAGACAACGATACAGACAGGCAAACAGGGAGAGTGAAAGAAAGCACTAAGGGAGGGAGGGTGGGAGGAAAGCAGGAGTCAGTTAACCTCCCACAGGGAGTATTTCTGGAACCCCACACCACACCCACACCCCACTTCTGAAAGATCTACTTACAATGTTGTCAGCTGTGGGGTCACCTGTAGAGTCAGCTGTGGGGTCACCTGTGAGGTCAGCTGTGGGGTCAGCTGTGGGGTCAGCAATCGTTGTCAATAGTGTTAATCGGCGATGTTGTCAGCCGTTGTCAGCTGTTATGTCATTTGTCATTGACAGCTGATACTGTTATTTGTTGTCAGCTTTCGTCAGTGCTGTCAAGTGAGAGAGAGAGAGAGAGAGAGAGAGAGAGAGAGAGAGAGAGAGAGAGAGAGAGAGAGAGAGAGAGAGTGAGTCCAGCAACATGTTAAACAAGTAGGGATAGTTTGAGTGTGTGTGTGTGTGTGTGTGTGTGTGTGTGTGTGTGTGTGTGTGTGTGTGTGTGTGTGCAGAGAAAGTGTGAGTGTGTGTGTGTGACAGTGTGCGTGTGTTTGCGTGTATGTGCAGAGACAGAGACAGAGACAGAGAGACAGAGAGTGTGAAACATAACTCCACAGTCACCACACAGACCCATGTGTTTAGAAACTTTGCAAGCACAGCAGTTGCAGACACTGCAAGCAGTGTGCAACACTACTCACCCACTCACTCACTCACTCACTAATCCATTCAACCACTCACTCGTCCACTCACCCACTCACCCACTCACCCACTCACCTACTCACCCACTCACCAACTCACTCCCTCATTCAGTAACTCACTCCACATCAGAGGCTGTCAACTCTACACAAGGTTATAGACAACTCCATCTTAAGTACGCCCCACTCCCTTGGATAGCCTATTTCTCCCCACGAAAATCTCTGGTTTAACCAAGCATACCGAAGGTGCTACCTTCCGTATATATAAAGCAGCAGTTACCAGCTTTGCTTACTGTAAGTAAGTAAGCAAATAAGCGAGTAAATAAGGCTTTCAGTCGGAAAGAGAGTCAGTAAACCAGTAAGCAAGATTTCATTCAGATTACTGTTTTTTTGCAAGTGTCTTGCACAGCAGCACATGAAATCTGCCCTGGAAAACCCGACAGGGTCAAGCAAAATTGTCTTATTTGGTGAACAGCTTTCATAACACAAGACGGGCAGCCATAACCACCAATATATACAATCTATTGTACCTCTCTCATTAACCAATCATTCTTTTTGGACAGCTATAATAACACAAGACGGGCAGCCATCACCACCCATGTATAACCGGGCTGCACAGTTCTCGGTACTCTTTATTCTTCGTGGGCAGCTGTTATAACACAAGACGGGCAGCCATCAACGCCTCTAGGAGAAAATAATCTGAATATAATCGAAGCTGAGACCCAGAGCCGGCTCTCAACCTCACTCTGGGCGTTGTCATTCAATAAAACACGGAATAATAAAGAAGAAAGGAAAGTACTCAACAACAAATAGAGCTGCTTAGAGGCAGGAATAACAATAAACTCAAACACAACAATGGTAATAAAAGAAGGTACTGTTACCTTAACCTAACTCTTATAAGAGAGAGAGAGAGAGAGTGAGAGAGAGAGAGAGAGAGAGAGAGAGAGAGAGAGAGAGAGAGAGAGAGAGAGAGAGAGAGAGAGAGAGAGATGAGAGCCGACATGTCTCCCTGTGTTGCGTCCCACTCAGACCACAAAAGAGTAACCCCAGACACTCCACATTCACCCCAGACCGTCTAGACTAACCCCAGACACTCCACATTCACCCCAGACCGTCTAGACTAACCAAAGACACTCCACATTCACCCCAGACCGTCTAGACTAACCCCAGACACTCCACATTCACCCCAGACCGTCTAGACTAACCAAAGACACTCCACATTCACCCCAGACCGACTAGACTAACACCAGACACTCCACATTCACTCCAGACCATCTAGACTAACCCCAGACACTCCACATTCACCCCAGACAGTCTAGACTAATCTCAGACACTCCACATTCACCCCAGGCCGTCTAGACTAACCTCAGACACTCCATATTCACCCCAGACCGTCTAGACTAACTTTAGACACTCCACATTCACCCCAGACCGTCTAGACTTACATCAGACACTCAACATTCACCCCAGACCGTCTAGACTAACTTTAGACACTCCACATTCACCCCAGACCGTCTAGACTTACATCAGACACTCAACATTCACCGCAGACCGTCTAGACTAACCTCAGACACTCCACATTCACCCCAGACCGTTTAGACTAACCTCAGACACTGCATATTCACCCCAGACCGTCTAGACTAACCTCAGACACTCCACATTCACCCCAGACCGTTTACACTAACCTCAGACACTCCATATTCACCCCAGACCGTGTAGACTAACCTCAGACACTCCACATTCACCTCAGACCGTTTAGACTAACCTCATACATTCCATATTCACCCCAGACCGTCTAGACTAACCTCAGACCATCTAGACTCACTCCAGACCATCTAGACTCACATCAGACCATCTAGACTCACCCCAGAACATCTAGACTCACCCTAGACCATCTAGACTCACATCAGACCATCTAGACTCACCCCAGAACATCTAGACTCACCCCAGACCGGCTAGATCCACCCCAGACCATCTAGACTCAACCCAGACTATCCATACTCGCCCCACACCACTTAGACTCACCCCAGATCATCTAGACTCACCCCAGACCATCTAGACTCACCCCAGACTACCTCGACTCACCCCAGACCATCTAAACTCATCCCAGATCGGCTACACTCAAATCAGACCATCTATACTCACCCCAGACCGGCTAGACTCACCCCAGACCATCTAGACTCACCCCAGGCCATCTAGATTCACTCCAGACCATCTAGACTCACCATAGACCGGTTATATTCACACCAGACCATCTAGACTCATCCCAGACCATCTAGACTCATCCCAGACCATCTAGATTCACCTCAGACCATCTAGACACACCCCAGACCATCTAGATTCACTCCAGACCATCTAAATTCACCCCAGACCATCTAGACTCACCCCAGACCATCTAGACTCACCCCAGACCATCTAGACTCACCCCAGACCATCTAGACTCATCCCAGACCATCTAGACTCATCCCTGACCATCTAGACTCATCCCAGACCTGCTAGATTCACCCCAGACCATCTAGACTCACCCCAGACTATCTATACTCACCCCAGACCACCTAGACTCACCCCAGGCCATCTAGACTCACCCCAGACCATCTACACTCACCCCAGACCGGCTAGACTCACCTCAGACCATCTATACTCACCCCAGACCGGCTAGACTCACCCCAGACCATCTAGACTCACCCCAGACCATCTAGATTCACTCCAGACCATCTAGACTCACCCCAGACCGGCTATATTCACACCAGACCATCTAGACTCATCCCAGACCATCTAGACTCATTCCAGACCATCTAGATTCACCCCAGACCATCTACACACACCCCAGGACATCTAGATTCACCTCAGACCATCTAGACTCACCCCAGACCATCTAGACTCACCCCACACCATCTAGACTCACCCCAGACCATCTAGACTCACCCCAGACCATCTAGACTCACCCCAGACCATCTAAACTCACCCCAGACCATCTAGACTCACGTCAGACCATCTAGACTCACCCTAGAACATCTAGATTCATCCCAGACCATCTAGACTCACCCTAGACCATCTAGATTCACCTCAGACCATCTAGACACACCCCAGACCATCTAGACTCACCCTAGACCATCTAGATTAACCCCAGACCATCTAGACTCACCCCAGACCATCTAGACTCACCCCAGACCATCTAGACTCACCCCAGGTCATCAAGATTCACCCCAGACCATCTAGACTCACCCCAGACCTGCTAGATTCACCCCAGACCATCTAGGCTCACCTCAGACCATCTAGACTCACCGCAGACAATCTAGATTCACCCCAGACCATCTCGACTCACCCCAGACCATCTAGACTCACCCCAGACAATCTATACTCACCCCAGACCATCTAGACTCACCCTAGACCATCAAGAAACATCTCAGATCATCTAGACTCATCCCAGGCCATCTAGATTCACCCCAGACCATCTATACTCACCCCAGACCATCTAGACTCACCCCAGACCGGCTAGACTCACCCCAGACCATCTTGACTCACCTCAGACCATCTAGACTCACCCCAGACCATCTAGATTCACCCCAGACCATTTAGACTCACCCCAGATCATCTAGATTCACCGCAGACCATCTAGACTCACACAAGAAAGGCTAAATTTACCCCAGACCATCTAGACTCACACAAGAAAGGCTAAATTTACCCCAGACCATCTAGACTCACACAAGAAACGCTAAATTTACCTCAGACCATCTAGACTCACCTCAGACCATCTAGACTCACCCTAGACCATCTAGATTCACCTTAGACCATCTACACTCACCCCAGACCATCTAGATTCACCCCAGACCATCTAGACTCACTCCAGATTGGCTAAATTCATCCCAGACCATCTAGAATCACTTCAGACCATCTAGACTCATCCCAGACCATGTAGATTCACCCCAGACCATCTAGACTCACCCCAGACCTCTAGACTCACCACAGACCATCTAGACTCACCTCAGACCATCACGACTCACCCGAGACCATCTAGACTCACCTCAGACCATCTAGGCTCACCCCAGACCATCTAGACTCAATCCAGACCATCTAGACTCACCCCAGACCATCTAGGCACACCACAGACTATCTAGACTCACTTCAGACCATCTAGACTCATCCCAGACCATCTAGACTCACTTCAGACCATCTAGACTCACCCCAGACCATCTAGACTCACCCCAGACCATCTAGACTCACCTCAGACCATCTAGACTCACCCCAGACCATCTAGACTCACCCCAGACCATCTAGACTCACCCCAGACCATCTAGACTCTTCTCAGACCATCTAGACTCACTCCAGACCGGCTAGATTCACCCCAGATCATATAGACTCATCCCAGACCATCTAGACTCACCCCAGACCATCTAGACTCACCCAAGACCATCTAGACTCACCCCAGACCATCTAGACTCACCCCAGACCATCTAGACTCGCCCCAGACCATCTAGACTCACTTCAGACTATCTAGACTCACCCAGACCATCTAGACTCACCCCAGACCATCTAGACTCACACCAGACCATCTAGACTCTCCCCAGACTATCTAGACTCACTTCAGACCATATAGACTCACCCCAGACCATCAAGACTCACTCCAGACCATCTAGACTCACTTCAGACCATCTAGACTCACCCCAGACCTGCTAGATTCACCCCAGACCATCTAGACTCACCCCAGACCATCTATACTCACCCCAGACCATATAGACTCACCCCAGACCATCTAGACTCACCCTAAACCATCTAGACTCACCTCAGACCATCTAGACTCACCCCAGACCGTCTAGACTCACCCCAGACCATCTAGACTCACCAAAGACCATCTAGACTCACCCCAGACCAGCTAGGTTCACCGCAGACCATCTAGGCTCACCCCAGACCATCTAGAAGCACCCCAGACCATCTAGACTCACGCCAGATAATCTAGAATCACCCCAGACCATCTAGACACACCTCAGACCATCTAGACTCACCCCAGACCATCTAGACTCACCCCAGACCATCTAGACTCACTTCAGACCATCTACACTCACCCCAGATCATCTAGACTCACCCCAGACCATCTAGACTCACCCCAGACCATCTAGACTCACTTCAGACCATCTAGACTCACCCCAGACCATCTAGACTCACCTCAGACCATCTAGACTCATCCCAGACCATTTAGACTCACCCCAGACCATCTAGACTCACCTCAGACCATCTAGACTCACTCCAGACCGGCTAGATTCACCCCAGACCATCTAGACTCATCCCAGGCCATCTAGACTCACCCCAGACCATCTAGACTCACCACAGACCATCTAGACTCACCCCAGACCATCTAGACTCACTCCAGACCATCTAGACTCATCCCAGACCATCTAGACTCACCCCAGACCATCTAGACTCACCCCAGAAAATCTAGACTCACCCCAGACCATCTAGACTCACCCCAAACCATCTAGACTCACCCCAGACCATCTAGACTCACCCGAGACCATCTAGACTCACTTCAGACCATCTAGACTCACCCCAATCCGGCTAGATTCACTCCAGACCATCTAGACTCACCCCAGACTAACTAGACTCACCCCAGAACATATAGACTCATCCCAGACCATCTAGACTCACCCCAGAAAATCTAGACTCACCCCAGACCATCTAGGCTCACCCCAGACCATCTAGACTCACTTCAGACCATCTAGACTCACCCCAGACCATCTAGACTCACCCTAAACCATCTAGACTCACCTCAGACCATCTAGACTCACCCCAGACCATCTAGACTCACCCCAGACTATCTAGACTCACCACAGACCGGCTAGATTCACCTTAGACCATCTAGACTCACCCCACACCATCTAGACGCACCCCAGACCATCTAGACTCACCCCAGACCATCTAGACTCATCCCAGACCATCTAGACTCACCTCAGACCATCTAGACTCACCCCAGACCATCTAGACTCACTTCAGACCATCTAGACTCTCCACAGATCATCTAGACTCACCCCAGACCATCTAGACTCGCCTCAGACCATCTAGACTCTCTTCAGACCATCTAGACTCACCCCAGAACATCTAGACTCACCCAAGACCATCTAGACTCACCCAAGACCATCTAGACTCACCTCAGACCATCTAGACTCACTCCAGTCCGGCTAGATTCACCCCAGACCATCTAGACTTATCCCAGACCATCTGGACTCACCCCAGACCATCTAGACTCACCCCAGACCATCTAGACTCACCCCAGACCATCTAGACTCACCCCAGACCATCTACACTCACCACAGACCATCTAGACTTACTTCAGACTATTTAGACTCACCCCAGACCATCTAGACTCACCCCAGACCATCTAGACTCACTCCAGATCATCTAGACTCACTTCAGACCATCTAGACTCACCCCAGATCATCTAGACTCACCCCAGACCATCTAGACTCACCCCAGACCATCTAGACTCACTTCAGACCATCTAGACTCACCCCAGACCGGCTAGACTCACTTCAGACCATCTAGACTCACCCCGGACCATCTAGACTCACCCCAGACCATCTAGACTCACCCCAGACCATCTAGACTCACCCCAGACCATCTAGACTCACCCCAGACCATCTAGACTCACCCCAGACCATCTAGACTCATCCCAGACCATCTAGACTCACCCCAGACCATCTAGACTCACCCCAGACCATCTAGACTCACCCCAGACCATCTAGACTCACCCCAGACCATCTAGACTCATCCCAGACCATCTAGACTCACCCCAGACCATCTAGACTCACTTCAGACCATCAAGACTCACCCCAGACCATCTAGTCTCACCCCAGATCATCTAGACTCACTTCAGACCATCTAGACTCACTCCAGACCGGCTAGATTCACCCCAGACCATCTAGACTCATCTCAGGCCATCTAGACTCACCCAAGACCATCTAGACTCACCCCAGACCATCTAGACTCACCCCAGACCATCTAGACTCACCCCAGACCATCTAGACTCATCCCAGACCATCTAGACTCACCCAAGACCATATAGACTCACCCCAAACCATCTAAACTCACCCTAAACCATCTAGACTCACCTCAGACCATCTAGACTCACCCCAGACCGTCTAGACTCACCCCAGACCATCTAGACTCACCCCAGACCATCTAGACTCACCCCAGACCGGCTAGATTCACCCCAGACCATCTAGACTCACCCCAGACCATCTAGACGCACCCCAGATCATCTAGACTCTTTCCAGACCATCTAGACTCACCCCAGATCTTCTAGACTCACCTCAGACCATCTAGACTCACCCCAGACCATCTAGACTCACCCCAGACCATCTATACTCACTTCAGACTATCTAGACTCTCCCCAGATCATCTAGACTCACCCCAGACCATCTAGACTCGCCCCAGACCATCTAGACTCTCTTCGGACCATCTAGACTCACCCCAGACCATCTAGACTCACCCCAGAACATCTAGACTCACCCAAGACCATCTAGACTCATCCCAGACCATCTACACTCACCTCAGACCATCTAGACTCACTCCAGTCCGGCTAGATTCACCCCAGACCATCTAGACTTGTCCCAGACTATCTGGACTCACCCCAGACCATCTAGACTCACCCCAGACCATCTAGACTCACCCCAGACCATCTAGACTCACTTCAGACCATCTAGACTCACCCCAGACCATCTAGACTCACCCCAGACCATCTAGACTCACCCCAGACCATCTAGACTCACTTCAGACCATCTAGACTCACCCCAGATCATCTAGACTCACCCCAGACCATCTAGACTCACCCCAGACCATCTAGACTCACTCCAGACCATCTAGATTCACATCAGACCATCTAGACTCTCCCCAGATCATCTAGACTCTCCCCAGACCATCTAGACTCGCCCCAGACCATCTAGACTCTCTTCAGACCATCTAGACTCACCCTAGACCATCTAGACTCACTCCAGACCGGCTAGATTCACCCCAGACCATCTAGACTCATCTCAGGCCATCTAGACTCACCCAAGACCATCTAGACTCACCCCAGACCATCTAGACTCACCCCAGACCATCTAGACTCACCCCAGACCATCTAGACTCATCCCAGACCATCTAGACTCACCCCAGACCATCTATACTCACTTCAGACTATCTAGACTCTCCCCAGATCATCTAGACTCACCCCAGACCATCTAGACTCGCCCCAGACCATCTAGACTCTCTTCAGACCATCTAGACTCACCCCAGACCATCTAGACTCACCCCAGACCATCTAGACTCACCCAAGACCATCTAGACTCACCCCAGACCATCTAGACTCACCTCAGACCATCTAGACTCACTCCAGTCCGGCTAGATTCACCCCAGACCATCTAGACTTATCCCAGACCATCTGGACTCACCCCACACCATCTAGACTCACCCCAGACCATCTAGACTCACCCCAGACCATCTAGACTCACTTCAGACCATCTAGACTCACCCCAGACCATCTAGACTCACCCCAGACCATCTGGACGCACTTCAGACCATCTAGACTCACCTCAGATCATCTAGACTCACCCCAGACCATCTAGACTCACCCCAGACCATCTAGACTCACCCCAGACCATCTAGATTCACATCAGACCATCTAGACTCTCCCCAGATCATCTAGACTCTCCCCAGACCATCTAGACTCGCCCCAGACCATCTAGACTCTCTTCAGACCATCTAGACTCACCCCAGACCATCTAGACTCACCCCAGACCATCTAGACTCGCCCCAGACCATCTAGACTCTCTTCAGACCATCTAGACTCACCCCAGACTATCTAGACTCACCACAGACCATCCAGATTCACCCCAGACCATCTAGACTCTCCCAAGACCATCTAGACTCACCCCAGACCATCTAGACTCACCTCAGACCATCTAGACTCACTCCAGTCCGGCTAGATTCACCCCAGACCATCTAGACTTATCCAAGACCATCTGGACTCACCCCAGACCATCTAGACTTACCCCAGACCATCTAGCCTCACCCCAGACCATCTAGACTCAGCCCAGACCATCTTGACTCACCCCAGACCATCTAGACTCACCCCAGACCATCTAGACTCACTTCAGACCATCTAGATTCACCCAAGACCATCTAGACTCACCCCAGACCATCTAGACTCACCCCAAACCGGCTAGATTCATTCCAGACCATCTAGACTCACCCCAGACCATCTAGACTCACCACAGACCATCTAGACTCACTTCAGACCATCTAGACGCACCCCAAACCATCTAGACTCACCTCAGACCATCTAGACTCACCCCAGACCATCTAGACTCACCACAGACCATCTAGACTCACCTCAGACCATCTAGACGCACCCCAGACCATCTAGACTCACCCCAGACCATCTAGACTCACCACAGACCATCTAGACTCACTTCAGACCATCTAGACGCACCCCAGACCATCTAGACTCACCCCAGACCATCTAGACTCACCCCAGACCATCTAGACGCACCCCAGACCATCTAGACTCACCTCAGACCATCTAGACTCACCCCATACCGTCTAGACTCTCCCCACACCGGCTAGATTCAACCCCAGACCATCTAGACTCACCCCCAGACCGGCTAGACTCACCCAAGGTCTCCTAGGCTAATGCAGTGCCTGAGGAATGGTTAATAACCTGGTTTGATGCAAGGAAGGTAGTGTAGCTCTAATTCAGTGGATCAAGAGCCCTTCACCATTTTCGTTAGTTATATCCCCTTCGCTGTATTTATACACAATATTGCATTTATGTTTATTTATATTATTTATTATAACTGCTTGTCAGAGGATGATTATAATTATTCCCGAAATATGAAAGAAAACTTATCAAACTTAGTATTTTTGGGAAGCGATAAACGCGTAGGGGATGGAAGTGGAAGAAGAAGAAGAAGAAGAAGAAGAAGAAGAAGAAGAAGAAGAAGAAGAAGAAGAAGAAGAAGAAGAAGAAGAAGGAGGAGGAGGAGGAGGAGGAGGAGGAGGAGGAGGAGGAGGAAGAAGAGTAAAAGTAGAAGAATGAAAAGACAATTAGGAAGCAAACTCGTGAACAATAAATACACACGAACTGCCATATATTTTATTGATTAACTGTACACTAAACACATGTTTTATTGAGTTAATGTAAATTAAAAACTCCTCTGTTTAATTTGACTTTACTAAAGTGAGAGAATCACTGTAGTACACACATATTTTCCAATATATATATATATATATATATATATATATATATATATATATATATATATATATATATATATATATATATATATATATATATATATATATATATATATATATATATATACAGAAAGTATATAAAGATGAACATATAAGCTTGGAGGACAGGACTAAAGATGGAAAGATAATGATTACTTATATATGCTGAATGATTATTAACAAGAATTATTTTTTCCTCATCGTGTGAATGTGATGGATGGAAATATTTCTGTACTCCTCATAGTGATCAGAAATACTGGTTGAAGCTCAACCGAAATACCTCTCACAGATTTAGTCACGAAGGAGAGATTTACCTCGCTTCCATGGTAGTGTTCCCATGAACCAGACAGAGTCACTCATTCAACCGGTCATTCAAACAATCATTCAACCGCTCATTCAACCAGTCATTCAGCCAGACAGCTACCCTCTTTGCAAGCACAAATGTGAGGTTGTTTATTCAGTTAGGGCACACAAGCGTCGTTACGGAGGACGGAGTCGGTCATAGTCTCTGTGAGGTGACTGAGACTGGGCAGGATAGACGCTGATGATGTGTCATTTCAAACATGGACGTTAATACAAGGTGAGGCATATAGAGGACGGTACAGGTAGGACGACGCTGCCAGTGTGGCTGTACCACTGTTAGTAGCTGTAGTACTGTCAGTAGCTGCACCACTGGCAGTAGCTGTACCACTGTCAGTAGCTGTACCACTGTCAGTAGCTGTAGCACTGTCAGTAGCTGTACCACTGTCAGTAGCTGTACCACTGTCAGTAGCTGTACCACTGTCAGTAGCTATACCACTGTCAGTAGCTGTACCACTGTCAGTAGCTGTACCACTGTTAGTAGCCGTACCACTGTCAGTAGCTGTACCACTGTCAGTAGCTGTACCACTGGCAGTAGCTGTAGCACTGTCAGTAGCTGTAGCACTGTCAGTAGCTGTACCACTGTCAGTAGCTGTACCACTGTCAGTAGCTGTAGCACTGTCAGTAGCTGTACCACTGTCAGTAGCTGTACCACTGTCAGTAGCTGTACCACTGTCAGTAGCTGTACCACTGTCAGTAGCTGTACCACTGTCAGTAGCTGTAGCACTGTCAGTAGCTGTACCACTGTCAGTAGCTGTACCACTGTCAGTAGCTGTACCACTGGCAGTAGCTGTACCACTGTCAGTAGCTGTACCACTGTCAGTAGCTGTACCACTGTCAGTAGCTGTACCACTGTTAGTAGCCGTACCACTGTCAGTAGCTGTACCACTGTCAGTAGCTGTACCACTGTCAGAAGACCTGAGGTGCACGGGGATGTCAATGACTCTCACGGTAACATAGGCTTCTGCTTCTCTCTCCTAGGTAGAAGTAGATAGTTTTCAATAGATAGCCTCGGTGTGGGCTTCAAGTCCTCTGCTATCTGCCGTTCCCCATGTCCTCTCCATGTACTTTCATAAGAACATAAGAAAGGAGGAACACTGCAGCAGGCCAGTTGGCCCATACTTGGCAAGTCCTTTACAATACCAACCCACTAACAGTGCTACCCTAACAATAAGCTCTGACAAATCCATTTACTCACGTGAAAGTCCCACTCAAATCCAACCCCTCTTGTTCAAGTATTTGTCCAACCTAAAGTTGAAACTAGCTTCAATAAACCTACTAGGCAGATTGTTCCAACAGAGACGCCTATGTCAAAATATTCTATATATGATAATAAATGCTCAAAAATAAGTACATTTGTAGTGCGCTTTATTTTGGTGTATTTGTATTTATAATAAAACAATTTCTGACTAAGCATTTACTAAATGCTCATTTATATGTAATCAAGACATGAATGAGACGAGTCGTCCGTGTCGACTACTGATAACAAGAGTGGGAACTCAGAGGCGAGTGTGTGTCCTTGATGTGTTTGTCGGGGTCGATCTCCGTGTCTTGTGTGTGTTGCCGCCGTGTGGGTACACGGCGGCAACACACAATCAGCCGAGACAGCATTGTAGACTGCTGTCTCAGCTGATTGTGAAATAGAGTGGGTGCTGCGTGGAATAACCTGTCTTGTGTTACTTTTATATGCACTCTCATAAACCATTTTCTAAGTCGTAAAAGCTTCACGATTCTGTTTCTTAGGGAAGACAGATTCTAAGCCATTTTTATGAACGTAATTTTCATCTTTTCTGTAAGTGCAAGTAGCTGTTAGTTCCTATTGGCCAACCATTACATATAAGTTTGTGCAGACATGAAAGTTAATATCTGAAGATTTACGTTATGTATTTAAAATGTACTAAATCGACAGTCAAAGTTTCATTAAGTAAAAATCAATGTATATGTTAATTTATTGAATTTTAAAGCACATCCCCAACACGAGGGTCACTAGGGATACACTAATAGTCAAGGGTAATTTATCCCTAAGACTGGAAGTGAAGCTTCTAGCATGTATATACACTAGGAGATACACACCTCTCGGTGTATATATTCTTCAGAAAGCTCTGAATAAAATCATGAAGAGTCACCATTAACCAATATTATTACATGTCAGCGCCACTGTGGATGAGCGGTTCCATGTACGTCTTCTCGGACAGTCAAGTACTCGATGACAAGAAGCTGATACACTTTAAGATCTAATATAGCAGTACTTTTATGAAGAAGAATGGAAGATGTCCTCCAGGGTGATCTCTTTCAAGAGAAGACAGACATCAACAGAACTGGAGAAAAGCATGACGTACGCAAGTTGTATAGTCCGCAATGACAACTTTTTTAAGCTATGGACAACTGCCATTTTCATGAGTCCCATGACGTGGCAAGGTAATTTTCTGCAAAATTGTTAAAACAAACATCGTCGATGGTACCAATAAACATCGCAGTCTACTCATGATCAAAATGGGATCAACATTTTTGAAGGCCACTATAGAGACAGATACAGTTAGAAAAAAAAAACTTCTATTGGGACAACGCTTCGCTCTGTGCAAAGCCAAACATTGTGCCAAATCAAAGCTTGTTCCGCAGTTTGTTTTTAAGCTTCCATAATCGTTGACAATGCACTATTCCATTCCCATGAGCTACAGTTGGTCTCTTGCGAGAGATCTGGCCTAAGCTGATGAGTGAGACACGTTAACAAACATGTTGCACACCTGTGTTATTCACCAAGTTGTCAGTAATGTATAGCCGAAGTGAAGTATAATCAATAGAGTCGAGGGCTAACGCAACAGTTCACAGCCTCACTGAAAGTTCTTTAACATAACGGGAATGAAAAGGGTTGAAGGCCACGACTCCACGAGCTGTACACTGTCTTCAACGAACACCACTGCCGAAGAAGTCCATGAAGGAGGAGGAGACTTCGAGGTCTCCGCCGCTACATGAGACTACAGACGCTGGAGGGGTAGCCACCGGCAGCAGGAGGCACTTTAGCAAGAGCAGCTTCCTGGAAGGTAACGATCTCTGCCGTGACCACAGGCTGCTGCTGCTCCTGTTCTGCCTTCGTCAGGCGCACCCCCAGCAGCTCAGCAGCCACCTGTCAGAGAAACAGCTGGTGTGAGGAATGTCAACATGCTAGAGAAATCAGTGAGCAAGGGAAGGAATGCATATGAGGTTATATATATTATGATAAACTAATGGTAGTCAGATATAAGACTCAGTAAGTGAAGACAAAATATGTGAAGCAAAATCAATATGCTATAAGAGCCTAGATAAGTGCTCTAGTGCTATTTCCGGAGCTCTTTCTAGAATACCAGCACCCAATGCATTTCTCAATGGAACACCAGTATCCTGTCTATACATCACCGGAGCATCAACACCCCATCCATACCTCACTGGAACACCAGTACCCAATCCATACCTTACCGGAGCACCAACACCCCATCCATACCTCACCGGAACACCAGTACCCCATCCATACCTCACCGGAACACCAACACCCCATCCATATCTCACTGGAACACCAACGCCCCATCCATACCTCATTGAAACACCAGCACTCCATCCATACCTCACTGGAAAACCAACACCCCATCTACACCTCACTGGAACACCAGCACCCAATCCATTCCTCACTGGAACACCAGTACCCCATCCATACTTCACTGGAACACCACCACCCCATCCGTACCTCACTGGAACACCAACACCCCATCCATACCTCACCGGAACACCAACACCCCATCCATATCTCACTGGAACACCAACGCCCCATCCATACCTCATTGAAAAACCAGCACTCCATCCATACCTCACTGGAAAACCAGCACACCATCTACACCTCACTGGAGCACCAGCACCCCATCCATTCCTCACTGGAAGACCAGTACCCCATCCATACTTCAATGGAACACCACCACCCCATCCGTACCTCACTGGAACACCACCACCCCATCCGTACCTCACTGGAACACCAACACCTCATTCATACCTCCCTACTGGAGCACTGACTCAGGGTTCCCCGACTCACCTTTTGGAAAGAGAGAGCCACTCCTTCACCAGTCTTGGCTGACACGACATAAGACGCCATACCATTATCGCTAGCGAACCTGTGGTGCCGTTCACTCTTCACCTGATGACCCGTACACGAGTACACACATGCAAGGGTACGTACATGCACGAGTGCGCACGTACATAAATATACACATTCATGGGGAAGAAAAACAAAACGATATGAGCATCATATATTCTTAAGGGAATTAAAATAATTAAATTCGAAGAGGGTCTGAGGAGTGGAGGTAATAGATTTGATCCGAAGAGGAGCGGGTAGCTCCGATTCCTCGGATCAACAGCACAATACCACAATTAACAATTACCCCCCCCCCTCCTCTTTCTCTGTTTAAAATGTCGAGTTAATCAATACTGAATATTTCTCTGTTTCGTCCTTCACGGTGAGGGTCTTAGTACTACTAAGATCCACGGATCAGACTTGATTGTCTTTTTTTCCCCCTCAGGCACTGTTTAACCCCCTACAGATTTAGCGTTTCCCAGCTATACTAGTGATAATAATAACAAACTCTTGCGTGGGCAGTAATACATCATATGCTGTATGCTTTTATTGCCACTCAAACTCCTTCTGATCTTCACCATTCTTCTTTCCACTGGACTGAAGCCACTGTGTGGCGAACCGTCTCCTCAGTAAAGATACCCAAGTGTTGCTCATGTGACTAATTTATCATATATTATCCTGTCCATAACATGCATCAGCCATTAATAATTGAAGCCGTTAGGGAGGAGAGCCACTCAGGGAAATGTCACGGGAAAAAATACATCATTTTTTGTAACTGGTAAATTTGTCCGCTGTACGATATAATAAGCTTAACCTTCTTGCTGGTGGAACACACCTGTTATGAGAGTTTGAAGCCAACCAGAAGAGGTTTTCTCAGGTTATCACACGGAAACAAAAATCAGGAATGATCTGTATAAAAACGAGTAAAGAGAGTCTAACCTTGCCAATAACAGTTGCGTGAACTTTTCACTAGCTATATTACGCAAGTGTTGACAATTCTGAGCCGAGCAGATGAGGTGTTCTTAATAAATATAAAGCTTGGAGGAGGTAAAGATCAGGCTACCACCTAAAGGTATCCCTTATGGGATGCATAATAACAGTAAATACTACTGCTACTACTACTTCTACTACTGCTACTACTACTACTACTACTACTACTGCCACTACTACTACTGTTACTACTACTACTAATAATAACAATCTCTCGTGTACTACCTACCTGTCTCATATGCTCCATGTCAGCCTTGTTGGCTACGAGGGTGAGGATGGGCGGCCTCTCTTGTGCTCGGGCTGCCCGGTGGGCGGCCGTCACCCAGTCCTGCAGGGAGTCTATACTGGTGATGTTGGTGACGTCGTAGACGAAGAGAATAGCGTGCGCCCCATACAGGTACTACGGGAGGAGTGAACCTTGGTTAACACAAGACCAGCAGTAATTTAACCCAGTGTAACATATCACAACATCAATAAGTGGAATATAAGGTAGAGGCAATCAAAATTTTGACGGCGATCAATAAACCAGAGACCCACAGAGTAGTAGAAATATCTGTGTTAGACAGTCACTGACGATCTTCATTACTACAAGTACATGTACAAGGTATACAGGCTTAGCTGACATCAGTGACATATCATTATGCAGAAAGCCCCTTGTTATGCAGAGCATTTCGGGCAAAGGTCAATTTTTATCCCCAGGATGCGACCCACATGAATCGACTAACCCCCAGGTACCTATTTTACTGATGGGTGAACATGTATAGGTCATGTCTTAATGAAGCATGTCCTAACGTTTCCACCCGTATCGGGAATCGATTTGGTTGATGTCTGCCTGGAGCTTTGCAGTGTCTGCAATGGAAGACACTGTCATGCAGATTCGGGTGTCATCTGCAAAGGAAGACACGGTGCTGTGGCTGACATCCTTGTCTATGTCCTCATCCTTATATCCGACATAGACAAGGATGTCAGCCACAGCACCGTGTCTTCCTTTGCAGATGACACCCGAATCTGCATGACAGTGTCTTCCATTGCAGACACTGCAAAGCTCCAGGCAGACATCAACCAAATCTTTCAGTGGGCTGCAGAAAACAATATGAAGTTCAACGATGAGAAATTTCAATTACTCAGATATGGTAAACATGAGGAAATTAAATCGTCATCAGAGTACAAAACAAATTCGGGCCACAAAATAGAGCGAAACACCAACGTCAAAGACCTGGGAGTGATCATGTCGGAGGATCTCACCTTCAAGGACCATAACATTGTATCAATCGCATCTGCTAGAAAAATGACAGGATGGATAATGAGAACCTTCAAAACTAGGGAGGCCAAGCCCATGATGACACTCTTCAGGTCACTTGTTCTATCTAGGCTGGAATATTGCTGCACACTAACAGCACCTTTCAAGGCAGGTGAAATTGCCGACCTAGAAAATGTACAGAGAACTTTCACGGCGCGCATAACGGAGATAAAACACCTCAATTATTGGGAGCGCTTGAGGTTCCTAAACCTGTATTCCCTGGAACGCAGGAGGGAGAGATACATGATTATATACACCTGGAAAATCCTAGAGGGACTAGTACCGAACTTGCACACGAAAATCACTCATTACGAAAGCAAAAGACTTGGCAGACGATGCACCATCCCCCCAATGAAAAGCAGGGGTGTCACTAGCACGTTAAGAGACCATACAATAAGTGTCAGGGGCCCGAGACTGTTCAACTGCCTCCCAGCACACATAAGGGGGATTACCAACAGACCCCTGGCAGTCTTCAAGCTGGCACTGGACAAGCACCTAAAGTCAGTTCCGGATCAGCCGGGCTGTAGCTCGTATGTTGGTTTGCGTGCAGCCAGCAGCAACAGCCTGGTTGATCAGGCTGTGATCCACCAGGAGGCCTGGTCTCAGACCGGGCCGCGGGGGCGTTGACCCCCGGAACTCTCTCCAGGTAAACTCCAGGTAAACGGACTTCAGTGTGTGAGGTGAATGAGCTAGCAATCGAGCTACGGGACTCACTGATTTATATACACTCCTACTCATTCCATTTTCCACTCTAAGTACCTAAATCGTCTCAAAAAACCTTCCTCGACACTCTGAATTATACTTCTAGTAACTCCACACATGTTAATTTAATTATCCAGGACGATTAGCCATTCAATGACACCAATGGAAATAAGTCACTGTGTCTCACTTTTTTGGATTATTCTAAGTAATTTACACTATGTATGATATATTTACTTTTAAACGAAAAAAGTAAGCATTTGATTCTTCATATCAAACAAAAAATAAGCAAGTTAGTTCTTAACCTCATAGATAACTTGAAACTCTTACGTAAGTAAGTTTATTTAGGTACAGCTACACATATATACAATTATCATACATAGTTGCATAAGTGCAAGTTACCTAGCATGGCCCCAAAAAAGTCAAAAAGACTTATTTTCATCCGTTGTTATGTAGTACATAATATTCTGTAGATACACAAATAACCCGCACATAAAAGAGAGAAGCTTACGACGACGTTTCGGTCCGACTTGGGCCATTTGTAAATGGTTCAAGTCGGACCGAAACGTCGTCGTAAGCTTCTCTCTTTTATGTGCGGGTTATTTGTGTATCGTTCCAGTCACGGTATTGTGCCTTTTTGTTATTTATATATTCTGTAGTATATAATATTAGTATATATAGTATATAATACTCTGATTTTGTTAATCGTATAATACGCTGATTAACCTTAATAAGAGATACCTTATCAATCATTTTTCCTGCCAAGGCTGAACCAGCAACGTCCCAGATTTGCACATTGACGTTCCTTTCAGAGCCCAGCACCAGCCGCTTTAAATAAAAGTCTACCCCCATAGACGCCTGAAATAATAGAAAACGTGTATATAAAACATTTATCAAAGAAAATGCACTAAATTAATGAGTAACTTAAATATTTTTGTTGTTTAATATGTAAAAACAGTTATTTTTAGTCTCGAATTAATGAAGGATCTTTTTATGTGTATGTGATATTATTGAAAGACCAAAGTTTGCAAATAACGTTAACTGAAAAGGTTATTAAGAACAGAAGATGTATTATTATTATTATTATAATCAAAAAGAAGCGCTAAGCCACAAGGGCTATACAGCACAGAAGATGTAAATAAGCCAAATCACATAACGGATAGGACTCCAACCCATGACAAGTCCTAAAACTCACAGGCCAGTACGTTAACCACTTGACCAGCTGGTTCCAATAACATTTATCACACTAGGTATATAAAAAAAATGGTTATAATCATCACCATTATTTCTGTTACTATTATCAATAATTCTGCTGAAAAATTATATTAGTGGGAAGACGCATCCTCGGATCAAGAGCACTTTCCTAGGATCAAGGCACCACCAGCGTGTTTTTATTTTTTAAGTCACGTAAAATGTAGAGAAATCTGTAGCTGGGTATGATGTCGCTCACCTGGTAGACCTTGTTGAAGGTATCCTGGGTATACCTGTGAGCTAGGGAGGTCTTCCCTGCCTGGGGAGGACCCACCAGCACCACCTTCACCTGCCTCTCCACTGCCTCGTCTTCAGAGTCAGACATTGTGGCGTTAGGGTGAGTAACCTCAGGCTTCTGTACCTCTTAGCCTCCTCTCTTCCTTTCCCTGACCTCGTGACTTCCTCTTCCTGGCCTCCTCTTTCTGCTGGCCTCTTACCCCATCTTTGTCTTCGCCCTGGTCACTTTCTCCTCTCTCTGCCCTCCAAACCTCTTTTCTCTTCCTCTTGACCTCTTGATCTGTTTCTCCTCTTCGTCTTCCTCCTATTCTTCCTCCTCTTACTGATCTGAAGATTTCCTCCTCCTGTGTAAAAAAAATATTTCCATGAATCATTAGAAAAAATAAATAAAAATTAAATTTCAAACTGCAGCTATAAATTATTATTATTATTATTATTATTATTATTATTATTATTATTATTATTATTATTATTATTATTATTATTATTATTATTGGTATTTATTATTATTATTATTATTATTATTATTATTATTATTATTATTATTATTATTATTATTATTATTATTATTATTATTATCAAAACGATTGGAACACAGTGAAATGTGGGTCTGTAGAAAAAGACGATAACCATTAGAGGAACGACCTATATCTCTCTGATGTGAAATACACTGCTGTACAAAACTGTAATCAATAGGACCTATCACTTACGTCTTTGCCAGTCAACATGCAGTTACGTATGACGTTTCTGCCATTTTACGCCTCAGAAATTACCCATGAAGCAACCCACTAGCTAGTAGTTCAATGCGGGTGATATTTCTCCGCTGTTTACCAATGATATCATCTCCACACACGGTGTTATTTCTCACAGAGATGACCTCCTGGGAAGCACTCGCCACACTAGCTATATCACACAGTATCCTCACGTCACAGTCCACTCGTAGCACTCGCCACACTAGCTATATCACACAGTATCCTCACATCACAGTCCACTCGTAGAGCCACTCACTGCAGGAATGGTGCCAGGAATGTAGCAAAATATGTCAAGATAAGGGAGGAGAGATTCCCCTCTCCCTCAGACACACATAACAGATATGTTAGTGTAGGTGAAGGTTGCTAGGGATGGTTGCTAGCCACGCCGGCACACCTGCCACACACACACATGTCCAACCCTCCTGCCATTTTATTCAACTTTTTTAACCCTGAAACCGTGATCAAAACAACACGTTTACCTCCTCTCACAGTTATTCTCGCAAGATATTTACCGAATATTAAGTTTTGACGAGAGTATTATGCAGTATTACAACTTCGAGCGGTCATGTTGCTACAAGCCTAGGATGACTTTTAAAGAAATTTTGTATAAGATATATATGTGTAGTATGTTGTATGTATGATATTTAATGTTACTATTAAGTTTCTCAATATACTCGAAGATGGTAAAAGGCAGAATAAATAATGCAATCCTTACCAGTTGATAGCTATCGTGCATCAGGCAGTGATGCACCACCAGCTGTAGCTGCATTGTTATTGTTATTATTATTATTATTATTATTATTATTATTATTATTATTATTATTATTATTATTATTATTATTGCTATTATTATTATTATTATTATTATTATTATTATTATTATTATTATTATTATTATTATTGTTTTATTTTTTAAATGCAAAACCCGCTAATATCATCCAGCAAATAGGAATTGTTCGTGCCTACATGGAGTGGTCCACAACCTAACAGACCAGGTTCAGTCCCGGGAGGGGCGGGTAGTGGGGAAAGTTGAGTACCCTGCTGCTCCTCTTTTTTATTTTTCACCTAGCGCTAACTAGGTACCAAGGCGTTAGCGGGTGGCATCCTTGTGGAGGGGACCTAAGGAGCCCCAGCTGAAGCCACACTGCCTGGCTTTCTTGGGTTGTACTGGGTTATTAAACCTCCTGGGTTATTAAACCTCCTGGGTTATGTTGGGTTATTAAACCACCTGGGTTATGCTTGGTTATCAAACCTCCTGGGTTATGCTGGGTTTTTAAATCTCCTGGGTTATTTTGGGTTTTCCAACCTGGGTTATGCTAGCTTTTTAAACCTGGGTTTTGCTGGGTTATTAAACCACCTGGGTTATGCTGGGTTATTAAATCATCTGAGTTTATAACCCGACAATAGGAAAAACTTTGATTGTGACAACGTTTCGCTCTGTGTAGAGCTTTACCAATGTTCCGTTCAACATAGGGCTGACACACTGCCAAAATAAAAGCTTATATTCAACTATCCTTCCCCTTAGAGCGGCTCTGTTCTCTCTAATGACTCTTTAATTTATATGTATCGTAATTGTTCTTGGATGCGCTATGTTTATCCAGTGTTTGGGATACCCTTGTGGGTATTATCCTCTTGGGAGATCCGTATGGATATCATCGAGGAAAATGCGTATGGATATTATCCTCTTGGGTTACACCGATATCGGTGTAACCCAAGAGGGTTACACCGATAAACCAGTGGATACTTAACCGGTTACTGGGTCATAGTGGAATCAAGTCCCAGGTTAAGGAATTATCATGAAGACCCCGGTTGAGGGGGGTGGGTCATCATTTTATCAATACTGTCATCATCTGACAATAACCTATGTCAGGTGAGAGACTGTACTGTCTCGTGTCGAGAGACAAAATCAACACACCATCTCTCTTGACTTGCGTCAGGAGAGATGCTCCTGTTTCCTGACCAACACGACACCACCGTCACCACAGTGTACACGCTGGGCGTGGTGGTCTGTTTTACAGCAGGCACACAAATCTTACCTTGGAAAGTTATAGAACTTATAATAGAGAGAGAGAGAGAGAGAGAGAGAGAGAGAGACAGACAGACAGACAGACAGACAGAGTACAAAAAAGCGACAGACAGCAAAGGACTTGAAGTCCACACCGAGGCTATCTGCTGAGAAGAAATATTTACTGCCATCTAGGTTAAGGACTATTGTGTGTTATTTATGTGTGTGTGTCTCAGAAAAGCATTACCGAGAGAGAAAAATCAAAAAGAGTCAAATTAATTCTATGTGCCAGGTCCTCCGGAGGTCCAGGAACATGAGTCTGGGACGTGACCTTCAGGAGATTGATCTGTGGGCGACTCTTATACACTCTTCTGGTTTATTTATGTTCCCGATTTTTACCAGACACTCAGTTTACACAACGTCTCATCGCTTTTAGGAGGCTTGATGTCAGTGGTGGAATCAAGAGATTGGTATCAGTGGTGGGATCAAGAGACTGGTATCAGTGGTGGGATCAAGAGACTGGTATCAGTGGTGGGATCAAGAGACTAGTATCAGTGGTGGGATCAAGAGACTGGTATCAGTGGTGAGATCAAGAGACTGGTATCAGTAGTGGGATCAAGAGACTGGTATCAGTGGTGGGATCAAGAGATTGGTATCAGTGGTGGGATCAAGAGATTGGCATCAGTGGTGGGATCAAGAGACTAGTATCAGTGGTGGAATCAAGAGATTGGTATCAGTGGTGGAATCAAGAGATTGGTATCAGTGGTGGGATCAAGAGACTGGTATCAGTGGTGGAATCAAGAGATTGGTATCAGTGGTGGGATCAAGAGACTGGTATCAGTGGTGGGATCAAGAGACTGGTATCAGTGGTGGGATCAAGAGACTGGTATCAGTAGTGGGATCAAGAGACTGGTATCAGTGGTGGGATCAAGAGATTGGTATCAGTGGTGGGATCAAGAGATTGGCATCAGTGGTGGGATCAAGAGACTGGTATCAGTGGTGGAATCAAGAGATTGGTATCAGTGGTGGGATCAAGAGATTGGCATCAGTGGTGGGATCAAGAGACTGGTATCAGTGGTGGGATCAAGAGACTGGTATCAGTGGTGAGATCAAGAGACTGGTATCAGTGGTGAGATCAAGAGACTGGTATCAGTGGTGGGATCAAGAGACTGGTATCAGTGGTGGGATCAAGAGACTGGTATCAGTGGTGGGATCAAGAGATTGGTATCAGTGGTGGGATCAAGAGATTGGCATCAGTGGTGGGATCAAGAGACTGGTATCAGTGGTGGAATCAAGAGACTGGTATCAGTGGTGGGATCAAGAGACTGGTATCAGTGGTGGGATCAAGAGACTGGTATCAGTGGTGGGATCAAGAGACTGGCATCAGTGGTGGGATCAAGAGACTGGTATCAGTGGTGAGATCAAGAGACTAGTATCAGTGGTGAGATCAAGAGACTGGTATCAGTGGTGGGATCAAGAGACTGGTATCAGTGGTGAGATCAAGAGACTGGTATCAGTGGTGAGATCAAGAGACTGGTATCAGTGGTGGGATCAAGAGACTGGTATCAGTGGTGAGATCAAGAGACTGGTATCAGTGGTGGGATCTGGAGGAACGGTATCAGTGGTGGGATCTGGAGGAACGTCTTCAGCAGTGGGATCTGGAGGAACGGCTTCAGCAGTGGGATCTGGAGGAACGGCTTCAGCAGTGGGATCTGGAGGAACGGCTTCAGCAGTGGGATCTGGAGGAACGTCTTCAGCAGTGGGATCTGGAGGAACGGCTTCAGCAGTGGGATCTGGAGGAACGGCTTCAGCAGTGGGATCTGGAGGAACGGCTTCAGCAGTGGGATCTGGAGGAACGGCTTCAGCAGTGGGATCTGGAGGAACGGCTTCAGCAGTGGGATCTGGAGGAACGGCTTCAGCAGTGGGATCTGGAGGAACGGCTTCAGCAGTGGGATCTGGAGGAACGGCTTCAGCAGTGGGATCTGGAGGAACGGCTTCAGCAGTGGGATCTGGAGGAACGGCTTCAGCAGTGGGATCTGGAGGAACGGGTTCAGCAGTGGGATCTGGAGGAACGGCTTCAGCAGTGGGATATAGTGGAATTTACACGAGGGACTTCTGGGCAGCGGTAATAACTGTGAAGGGTAAGTTCGCTTTTACTGATTCTTTATATAAACAGGAATATACACATGACTGTATTTTATCTTTGTATATACACATGTATCCCCTTGTGTGTGTGTGTGTGTGTACTCACCTATTTGTACTCACCTATTTGTGGTTGCAGGGGTCGAGTCACAGCTCCTGGCCCCGCCTCTTCGCTGATTGCTACTAGGTCCTCTCTCTCCCTGCCCCATGAGCTCTATCATACCTCGCCTTAAAACTATGTATGGTTCCTGCCTCCACCACATCACTTTCTAGGCTATTCCATGGCCTGACTACTCTATGACTGAAGAAATACTTCCTAACATCCCTTTGATTCATCTGAGTCTTCAACTTCCAATTGTGACCTCTTGTGTCTGTGTCCCATCTCTGGAACATCCCGTCTTTGTCCACCTCGTGTGTGTGTGTGTGTGTGTGTGTGCGCGCGTGCGTGTGTGTGTGTGTGTGTGTGTGTGTGTGTGTGTGTGTGTGTGTGTGTGTGTGTGTGTGTGTGTGTGTGTGTGTGTGTGTGTGTTTTGTGGGGCTATGGGACCCAACACATATTGATGTCCATAAGTAACAGTTACTCTGGAATACCTAATTATATTGAATTGATGAGGACTCAGCTGCCTTGTGAGTGTGTGTGTGTGTACTCACCTAGTCGTACTCACCTAGTTGTGGTTGCAGGGGTCGTGTCATAGCTCCTGGCCCCTCCTCTTCACTGGCGTGCGTGTGTGTGTGTATTTTATTTTACCACAATGTAACATTCTCATGTTCAAATCAGTTTTCACGAAAATTCACCACTAACCAAAAATATTACCATCCTTATTATTATTATTATTATTATTATTATTATTATTATTATTTCCGAAGGGGTCTCTTAAAATCGTTGCTTTTCTCCGCTTCTTCAGCAGTATCGCTTTATTAATATCGTCTGCAACATTAGGCGGCCTCATGTAGCAGCGTCACACAACTATTAACAAATGCAGGTGACCTATGATCAATTTTACAATACACATCCCAAGTTCCCTGTAGCTGCATGACTTTTAACGTACATTAGGTCAGCAGAGATTACATTTAAACCTTTGAAGTGCTGAGTAACTCCATGCAACACGATCGTATGTAAATATATTTTTTTTCCTTTCGCTTTAACAACATAGACTTTACTTTGGTCCTAATATTCACAAAACGACAGCATTCTCGAAAGAGAATTTGGCGCCTGATCAAATTCCTAACATTTAAGGTATTCATTTATTCATGCCCTTGGCCCGGTAGCTTCCCACCTCTTATTTGCTGAGCAGCAGCCAATGGAAAATAAGAGTATTAACAACTCAGGATAACCCAGGAAAGCCAGCCAGGCAGTATGGCTTATTTTCATTAGTATCCTTAGGTCCTGCCCAGGATGCGACCCACGAAAAGTAACTACTCCCGGGTATGTATTTGCTTCTAGGGGGACGGGGGTAGCAGGTGTTAGGAGAACTGCCCATGCTTCTCGTCTTGCATAAGAACTGAACCCGAGTTATTTTGGTTGTGAGCTAAACATTTAAAGAACTGAGCTACGAAGTTCCATAATACACTTGTGAACGTAAATTATGTACGTAATAAATGCTTATGTGCATATGTAATTGATTATATTGAATATATATATATATATATATATATAGTATATATATCGTGCCAAATAGGTAGAACTGGTGAATTAGCATGAACTCATTTAAAATTAGTCCTTTCTAAAATTTTCTCTTATACATTTAAAGATATATATTTTTAATTTATGTTAATATAAAAAATAATGAGTTTGTACCAAAAGAACGTTAGAAAACTTACTTAACCTTATTAAAACAAGCGCAATTTAATTTAGCCTAATCTAACTTAATAAATTTTATCTAAGTTGACAATAATTTAATAATAAACAAACACAATGGAATATATCTTTTTTCTTTAGGGTCAGAATGATTTTTGCGAATTTATTGTGTGTGTGTGTGTGCGTGTGCGTGCGTGTGCTTATGTGTGCGTGTTTGTGCATGTTTGTTTTTGTGTGTGTGTGTGTGTGTATATATTTGTGTGTGTGTGTGTGTGCAATCTCAATTTTAATTGTCCATCTAATATTAACACATCACTGTGTAACGTGGAAGTATTGGTAGACTAATCAATTAATTGTAATTACAAATTAGAAAAACACCAACAAATAATTCAATCACATAAACAAATAATTTGTCACGGCTTTACTAAAACATACACTCACATCTCCCACATCTAGAGTAACCTATGCTTCTAAATTATTTAGTAAAGTAGATTTAGAGAAAGAGGATAGAATAGTTGTGTCAGAAGCGCATGCGTTGCCCGGATCGATGGGTGACTGCTGGTTGACTTAAATTGTTGCTTGAGATTTCTGTTTCCTGCTTATTGTGGATTGTTTTCTGTGTTATTTGTGTGTGGGGTGAGTTAGGAGAAGGTGGGGTTTATAGATGGAGGGATTGAAAGGGAAGGAGAGGTTGGAATTAAATGGAAACGGAGATGGTTGACGTTGAGGTTGATGGCAGGTGGTGGTGGTGGTGGTGGGGATGGTGGTTGGGGTCGGTCTAGGGCTGGTGGTGGTGGTGGTGATGGGGGATGGTGGTGGAGGTGGGGTGATGGGATGGTGGTGGGGCTGGTTGTTGGTGGTAGTGGTGGGGCTGGTAGTTCAGTCGGGTGCTTGATGGTTGAGCGTTCACATAGTATCCCCGGTGGTTCTGTGTGCGTGTGTTTGTGTAGTCTGCTCCACTAGCTTTAATGTCTACCACTGTAATACCTCTGTCCTACTGTTATTAACCACTCTACCTCCTTGGCTGGTTACTGAGGTGGCTAATGCCGTGTGGTATACCGTTGTTGAAAGGTACTGTATGGTGTAGATGTAGCCTGCTCGAATTTTTTTTTAATTAGCATTGTCGTAAATTTTACACCAACAAATTTTTTTCTGTATCATTTTTAACACCTCGAAACCACTGCATGGAAAAAATTTTTTATGGCCTACCCCCTTTTTTTTTTGGGCTACAAAAGCATGTTTTTAAGGAGCCGTGAGTTATTTTAGATTATGTTTATATCTTTGGGTATGATAGACGAGCTTAAAAAACCCTGCAAATTATCTGCATAGTAAAAAACAAAAGAAATACCGCATTGCATTTTCTTGCCCCGAGCTTTCACGATGTGTTTTAGTGAATGGGCTCTTGATCCAGGGAATTAAAGGTACTCTCCCGCCCATAAGTGGATCAAACTTAATTAATTCCCCTTCACCTCCCCTCCCCACCCATGTTTGGTCCCTACGGGTTTAGAGGGTCCCCGCAGTGCAGGTGTTGCTACACGTGACGTCACGATCCTTGACACACACTTGGTCAATATAACTTCCATCATCACCCTAGACTAATTACCCTTAAATGGCCCTCGTGTGTCGATAGGATTTAAACTCCATTTACCATTTATTTCTTAAAGTTCAAAGGAAGTGGATAAAAAGTGAGTTTTCTCCGTCTGGATAAACATTAGGTGCATAAATGGAGACATTCATTAGAGATTTGCCGGTACTCCGGCCCGGGTTTTCTCCAGATGGTGACCCGGCGGTAAATGGAGACTATTATTTTAATAGTAATTTCCTGGCCTATGTTTAGGTAACTGTTGGAACACTACTATATAATGGGTCTAGCCCCGACTATGTATTCCTTTCTCTATAATTCTCTCCCCTCTCCCCATTATTCTTCATCAATCCCCACGTTCCCCTCTCCCCATTATTCTTCATCAATGCCAACGTTCCCCTCTCCCCATCTATTCTTCATCAATGCCAACATTCCCCTCTCCCCATTATTCTTCATCATTCCCCACTTCCCCCTCCGCCCTAGTGGGTCCTTACCTGTGATTCCTCTTTTCCGTTTTGTACACTACTATAAAAATTATAATTGTAACCATCATTTATAAAGGGGTGGAGGGATAAGCCAGGGGAAGGCCTCGGTCAGATGCCCAAAAGTTCCGGTGGGCGGGTCATCATTTGGCTAAGACTCGAGTCAGGAAACACTTGTCCTGTTTCCTGACCAACCTAACCTAACCTAACACTGTATTGACAGTGATCGAAATTTTAAATATGTATGTATGGTCTTTCAACGGCATTGTTCTCCCCTTCCCCTCCATGGAGGTAACACAGAAGCACCTCTCCCCCGGGAGTGAACACAGTGGCACCTTTTTCCTGGTCGAGAACACAGTGGTACCTCCCCCCTGGAGAGAACACAGTGGCACCTCTCCCTCGGAAGTGAACACAGCACCTCTTCCCCAGGAGAGAATACAGTGGCACCTCCACCCCCGGGAAGAACACAGTGGCATCTCCCCTCGGGAAGAACAGTGGCACCTCCCCCCGGGAAGAACACAGTGACATCTACCCTCGGGAAGAACACTGTGGCACCTCCCCGCTGGAAAACCACAGTGGCACCTCCCCCCGGGAAAAAACTGGCACCTTTCCCATATAGAACACAGTGGCACCTCCCCCCGGGAAGAACACTGGCACCTCCCCTGGGAAGAACACAGTGGCACCTCCCCGGGAAGAACACAGTGGCACCTCCCCGGGAAGAACACAGTGGCACTTCCCCCCTGGGAAGAACACAGTGCCATCTCCTCCCGGAAAGACCACAGTAGCACCTCCCCATGGAAGACCACAGTGGCACCTCGCCCGAGGAAGATCACAATGGCACCTCCCCCCAGGAGGAACACAGTGGCACCTCCCCTCAGGAAGAACACGGTGGCACCTCCCCCCTGGAAGACCACAGTAGCACCCCCAGGAAGACCACAGTGGCACCTTCCTCCAAGAAGACCACAGTGGCACCTCCCCCCAGGAAGACCCCGAACGCCACTGTTGACGTTCAGGAATGAATCTGCATTCATGAATGCGCACTGATCCTGAAGGCGGATTTACGATCTGCAATCCTTCAGAAATGCCTTGATGCCGATTGGGGGCCTCTTGATCCAAGGCACTAAAGCCTGTTTCCCTCCCATTCCCCTGGCGCTGTTTGACACGTACGGTTCTAGCGCTTCCCCGTGAGTATAATAATCATCATTGTAAGTGCGTTCTTTCTGTATCGCTGTAATTGACTTGATTCATCCATGGAAGTGCCTTGAGATCGCTAAGGGGATCTTGATCCGAGGAATTGGACTTGTACTCCCCTGGTTCTAACCTCAAAGCCTCGCAATATGCCTCCTTCACTAGCTCGATTCCCTGTACGCCTTCATGAAGATATTTAGTTGTTTATCAGAGTTGTCTTTCTCGACAGGTGTATACTCCTCCACTCACTGTTGTATTTTGTGTATGGTGCTGCAGTCACTGTTATACATTGTGTATGCTGCTGCAGTCACTGTTATACATGCATGCTGCTGCAGTCACTGTTATACATTATGGTGCTACAATCACTGTTATACATTATGTATGCTGCTGCAGTCACTGTTATACATTATGTATGCTGCTGCAGTCACTGTTATACATTGTGTATGCTGCTGCAGTCACTGTTATACATGCATGCTGCTGCAGTCACTGTTATACATTATGGTGCTACAATCACTGTTATACATTATGTATGGTGCTGCAGTCACTGTTATACATTGTGTATGCTGCTGCAGTCACTGTTATACATTGTGTATGCTGCTGCAGTCACTGTTATACATTGTGTATGGTGCTGCAGTCACTGTTATACATTATGTATGGTGCTGCAGTCACTGTTATACATTATGTATGGTGCTGCAGTCACTGTTATACATTATGTATGGTGCTGCAGTCACTGTTATACATTATGTATGGTGCTGCAGTTACTGTTATACATTATGTATGGTGCTGCAGTCACTGTTATACATTGTGTATGCTGCTGCAGCCACTGTTATACATTGTGTATGCTGCTGCAATCACTGTTATACATTGTGTATGGTGCTGCAGTCACTGTTATACATTGTGTATGGTGCTGTAGTCACTGTTATAGATTGTGTATGCTGTTAGTCACTCACTGTTATACATTATGTATGGTGCTGCAGTCAGTTATACATTATGTATGGTGCTGCAGTCACTGTTATACATTATGTATGGTGCTGCAGTCACTGTTATACATTGTGTATGCTGTTGCAGTCACTGTTATACATTATGTATGGTGCTGCAGTCACTGTTATACATTGTGTATGCTGTTGCAGTCACTGTTATACATTATGTATGGTGCTGCAGTCACTGTTATACATTGTGTATGGTGCTGCAGTCACTGTTATACACCGAGGGGCTCTCTCCCTTACTGCCTCCTATTATTTAGGTGATGCATGACAGCTAAGGGTTTAGCGCAATCCCATGATTGTGTGTTGAGACACGCTGGCTTGGCCAGCGTCTCTCTCCTGAATACTGGTCGATACTATGGGGTTGGCCTTCAGTTTGGGATTTGGGGAAGGAAGGGATAGGGTGGGGGTGAACGTGAAGGGTTGAGGGGGTGATTGAAGGTAGGGATGTAAGGGGGAGGTGGGTTGATCGAAGGGGTGGTGTGGGGTTAACAAGGAGGTGGGGTGAGGCACAGGGTTAAGTATCGACCAGCTCGCGTGATCACAAGTGCAACCTTTGACTAACCTCATCCTAATTCACGGAGTAATGGCATGACCCTCCTCAAAGGGTGTGTGTGTGTGTGTGTGTGTGTGTGTGTGTGTGTGTGTGTGTGTGTGTGTGTGTGTGTGTGTGTGTGTGTGTGTGTGTGTGTGAGTGTGAGTGAGTATGTGTGAGTATGAGAGAGAGACAGACAAAAAAATAATTCCTTTCTCACGTGTGTTGGATATACCATCCCAAGAAACATTAAGTCTTACCTATTAATATCTCAGTCCTACTAGAATGAAGCCTCGTAAGTCATCATAACTACTAATAACATAAAGAATTGTTTGACAGCACCCTCATCCAAATTTCATTACATGTATGTCAGCCATTCTATGTGGTGGAACGTGACATGGAAACCCTAACTAGGTTGTATTACCACTATATATAACTATCATACTGAGTAGGGTAGCAGTAGACTGATGGTCAGCTTAGAACAATGCGAATGAGAATAATGAACTCGTGAAATTTGAACATGATTGTGAACTTACAACTGCCTTTAAATGGGGTTCCCATCCAGACCGCTCAGTGGGTTAGAGAAGATTATTTATGGATTATAGACCCCTCAGGGAAGGTTCCTTGATGTTGGTGAGGGGCTCTTGATTTAGGGAATTGGATCCGTGCTCCAGTTCCCCGAATTAAGCCTGAATGCCTTCCACATCCCCCCCAGGCGGTGTATAATCCTACGGGTTTAGCGCTTCCCCTTGATTATAATAATATAATAATATGGATTATAGACCCAACAGAAGAGTTGTTAAGTCAGGGTAATTAAAAAAGCTAAGCAGTGCGCCTAATTTCCCTTGCGGTTATGAGGTCTTCTTTATCCCGGAAGGCAGACCATGGTAGCCTAGCACCTAGGTTTCTAATTACTGCTAGGTAAACAGGAAACTTTCTCATACGCCTCCCTACACTTCTAAGACTGAACCCGGGTCCTTTCGGTTGTGAGCCGAGCTAGGTACCTCTGAGCTTAGGTGGAAGCCGAGGAGGTGGAAGTCCAAGTTGGCAAAAAGCAACTCAACCTTCACGGGGAGTCTCACCCAGCATACTGAGGCTCACTTTAGGGATAAACTGTCTTATAAAACAACAGCAGACTGGGTACACAGCGGAAACGACCAGCTATAAAACTTCCCGGAGAAGCGAAGAGAAAGGAAGAACAGGGAAAGAAATGGAATATCTGGAGACAAAGAAAGGAGAGGAAGAACACGAGGAAATAAAGACAAATGCAGGGGATGAGTGACCAGCAGAGAGGGAATGGTGATGTCCTAGTGAACTTCCTCCACTTGGCATTCCCTTCATGGGGGACCTGCCATGATACTCTCCAAAGGGCTGTTTATCCTAAGAATACGAGATACTATCTTCTTGAATCAAGCCTGATTATTTGTCCTTAACAAGGCGCTGTATGACCCTTAAAGACTTACTAATTCTCTGTGAAAAAAATAACTGCTTGACACAATATACGGAAGAGACAGAAACAAGAGAGCGTCTTTGCACGAAGGAACACCTGAGAGTACATGGAAAAGACAGACAGACGACAGGGGAGTCCACACTGAGGCTGTCTGCTGAGAACTATCCCTTTCCATCTAGATTCAAGGACTTCCTTCCAGGGAAGTACCTTGATGCTCCTGGAGGGTTTTTCGATCCGGGGAATTGGAGTTATCCTCCCTTCTTTTCCGTGGATCGAGTGTGATTGCCTCCCATTCGTCAAGACGCTGTATGATTCCTACGTGTTTAGCGCTCCCCTCTTCATAGAATACAATTAAGGACCATCTATTGTTTACACGGGTGAGCGTTTACAGAGGCGCTCAACAAAGGTGTTGTGAACCCAGATCACAACAGAGCCAGATGGGTGCAGCACAGGCGTGAGAAGCAAACAGATGGCGAGGAGAATAATGTGGGAAGAAACAGACATGAACGAGGGGAAGAGACGGGAAGGGAGGACGGGTCCTCATTTAAGGTGAGAAGAGGACGAAACCCTTCCAGTTATTTACCAGAAGAAATAGCAACATTCGGAAATCCCTTCTAGGAAGCGGGGGAGGGAGCCTTGATGCAGTGGGAGGGTTCATGATGCATCTGGAGGGCTCTTGATGCTAGGAATAAGATATAGTGCCTTCATCTGATTGAGTCTGGTCGCCTCCCATTTCTCCGGGTTTAGCACTTCTTCACGAGTCTGATAATTTTAGCTAGAGCTGAAGAAAGCTTTCATGTTGGCAGTGCCACACCACTGTGGCCACCCTAGGGGCACTGCCCCGCCTCGCTGACCACCCCAGGCACTGCCCCGCCTCTCTGACCACCCCAGGCACTGCCCCGCCTCTCTGACCACCCCAGGCACTGCCCCGCCTCGCTGACCACCCTATTGGCACTGCTACACCTTGCTGACCACCCTAGGGGCACTGCCCCGCCTCGCTGACCACCCTAGGGGCACTGCTCCACCTCGCTGACCACCCTATTGGCACTGCTACACCTCGCTGACCACCCTAGGGGCACTGCCCCGCCTCGCTGACCACCCTAGGGGCACTGCCCCGCCTCGCTGACCACCCTAGGGGCACTGCTCCACCTCGCTGACCACCCTATTGGCACTGCTACACCTGGCTGACCACCCTATGAGCACTGCCCTGACCATCCCAGCCACTGGCCTTGACGTCAGCTGTGAAATCTAACATCTCATTCCCACTGATCTCAGTACAGGGAAGATCCCCAGGGAGACTGTGTGTGTGTGTACTCACCTAATTGTACTCACCTAATTGTGGTTGCAGGGGTCGAGACTCAGCTCCTGGCCCCGCCTCTTCACTGATCGCTACTGGATCCTCTCTCTCTCTGCTTCCTGAGCTTTGTCATACCTCTTCTTAAAACTATGTATGGTTCCTGCCTCCACTACTTCACTTGCTAGGCTATTCCACTTGCTGACAACTCTATGACTGAAGAAATACTTCCTAACGTCCCTGTGACTCGTCTGAGTCTTCAGCTTCCAGTTGTGACCCCTTGTCCCTGTGTCCCCTCTCTGGAACATCCTATCTCTGTCCACCTTGTCTATTCCCCGCAGTATCTTGTATGTCGTTATCATGTCTCCCCTGACCCTTCTGTCCTCCAGTGTCGTCAGTCCGATTTCCCTTAACCTTTCCTCGTACGACATTCCCTTGAGCTCTGGGACTAGCCTTGTTGCAAACCTTTGTACTTTCTCTAACTTCTTGACGTGCTTGACCAGGTGTGGGTTCCAGACTGGTGCTGCATACTCCAGTATGGGCCTAACATACACAGTGTACAGTGTGTGTGTGTGTGTGTGTGTGTGTGTGTGTGTGTGTGTGTGTGTGTGTGTGTGGTTGTGTGTGTGGTTGTGTGTGTGGTTGTGTGTGTGGTTGTGTGTGTGGTTGTGTGTGTGGTTGTGTGTGTGTGTGTGTGTGTGTGTGTGTGTGTGTGTGTGTGTGTGTGTGTGTGTGTGACACTTATGCAACACATGGGAATCTTTATTGAAGAAACGTTTCGCCACACAGTGGCTTCATCAGTCCAATACAAAGTAGAAATGGGTAAGTGGAGTAGAAGTTCGAGGTAATCAGTCCCTCAACCTGGAATCGATGTGTTCAGTCCATCACTCTTGTAGGAAGTGCAGCATAGGGCCAGAGAGGTGGCTTATATACTGCGGTGAGATGAGTTGAAGCAGGAGGAGGTGAGATCACAGTGGGACCTGCCACTAGTGTAAGTAGGTCGTCGTCCAAAGGTTGGGCAAGCGTTGAAGTCTTTGTACCAAGATTCCATGATGTTGCAAGTCTTAGTACAAAGACTTCAACGCTTGCCCAACCTTTGGACGACGACCTACTTACACTAGTGGCAGGTCCCACTGTGATCTCACCTCCTCCTGCTTCAACTCATCTCACCGCAGTATATAAGCCACCTCTCTGGCCCTATGCTGCACTTCCTACAAGAGTGATGGACTGAACACATCGATTCCAGGTTGAGGGACTGATTACCTCGAACTTCTACTCCACTTACCCATTTCTACTTTGTATTGGACTGATGAAGCCACTGTGTGGCGAAACGTTTCTTCAATAAAGATTCCCATGTGTTGCATAAGTGTCTCAATTCTTCAACTTGTCGGTTTTCAAAACCATTCATCACGTGTGTGTGGTTGTGTGTGGTTGTGTGTGGTTGTGTGTGGTTGTGTGTGGTTGTGTGTGGTTGTGTGTGGTTGTGTGTGGTTGTGTGTGGTTGTGTGTGTGGTTGTGTGTGTGGTTGTGTGTGTGGTTGTGTGTGTGGTTGTGTGTGTGGTTGTGTGTGTGGTTGTGTGTGTGGTTGTGTGTGTGGTTGTGTGTGTGGTTGTGTGTGTGGTTGTGTGTGTGGTTGTGTGTGTGGTTGTGTGTGTGGTTGTGTGTGTGGTTGTGTGTGTGGTTGTGTGTGTGGTTGTGTGTGTGGTTGTGGTTGTGTGTGGTTGTGTGTGTGTGTGTATGTGGTTGTGTGTGGTTGTGTGTGTGTGTGTGGTGTGTGTGTGTGTATAATATATATATATATATATATATATATATATATATATAATATATATATATATATATATATATATATATATATATATAGATGAATATATATAGTGTCTGTAGACGAAGGCTGTGTGACCTTTAAACAGAGGAGAAAATTGCGTGGGTTGTAAAAAGTGATTACTCTCGAAATAATCCAGGAAATATAAAGTAACCTCCCTTTCTTTGAGACAAACCTGACTGAATCTCATTTCCAGGCTCTGTGTAATCCTTACGGGTTTAGCTCTTCCCCATTAATATCGTAAAAATTATATTCTCCATGCATCCCACTCCTTGGACCAAGAGCTCAGTATTTTATTCTGTTTGAGGTGGGAAATTATCTTTTTGGTTCATTAGAGTTTACACAGGCCCATGAGGCTTAACGCTCCTGTCGTGGACGTGAGTGCCCATGACGTCAGCAGTGACCTCTGACCCCTCGCTGCTCAGGCTGTATATCTGTCCCTCTCTCCTTTAGTGTGTTTGACTGTGTGTGTGTGTGTGTGTGTGTTTGCGCTCCTTCCTCCCTTGTTTTAAGTGTGCTCCCACGGTAGTGTGACTTTAATCCAGGGTAGTGTGACTTTAATCCAGGGTAGTGTGACTTTAATCCAGGGTAGTGTGACTTTAATCCAGGGTAGTGTGACTTTAATCCAGGGTAGTGTGACTTTAATCCAGGGTAGTGTGACTTTAATCCAGGGTAGTGTGACTTTAATCCAGGGTAGTGTGACTTTAATCCAGGGTAGTGCTACTTTTAGCCACGGTAGTGCTACTTTTAGCCACGGTAGTGCTACTTTTAGCCACGGTAGTGCGCGTTTGCTTTGCCTTGTCATTGTTATTTGGCCTCTCCTTTCCATCACTATCTGTTGCTTCCTTTAAGACTTCCTTCATCAGAGTGCTTCCTCGCTTCCTTTCGCATTTCCTCTCCTATTTCTCTCTCCATCGACTATATCCTCCAAATCCGTTCTGAAACACATCTTTATCACATTTCAGCATTATTTGTTTCTCATTCTAGAAATTTGAAGCCATTTTGACAATTCTCTCGTTCTCTATCTCACAACTGTCTTTATCCACATCATTTCCTCCCTCGTTTCCCCTCCCAGCTGCCCTTCTCACCACTAGCCATTTCCTGGGATGGCTGGATAGGCCGCAGAACTAATGGAGCGAGCGCTTGCCTCCCGTTGACTCTGCCGAAGCGAGAAAGCAGTGCAACGTTCATTTACATCAGTCTCCCCTTCCTCCTAGTCTTATTCGTTAATTCCTCATTTTCTCTTATGATCGTCCGTATATTATCTTTCAACCGCTTAAAAATAAAGTCGGCACTTGATGTATATTCTCAAGACATATCGTGTACACGTAGGTATAAATAAACATGACAGGGGTGTAATACACTGATTATATATGTGTGTGTGTGTGTGTGTGTGTGTGTCATGGAAGTGTAAATGTTTTTATTGTAATTTATATATATATATATATATATATATATATATATATATATATATATATATATATATATATATAAATTAATGATACACAGATCGTCCCCGACTTAGTCCGAGTTCCGTTCCAACCGACCGGTCGTATCTCGCAATAGACGGATGTGGGAATAATGTCAACATGGCGTGTAGAAGTCTCATTCTTCTAGCCTAATACCAGGGCTGTATGACCCTGGTGGGTTTACCGCCAATCTGTTTTATTTAAGTTTCATTACTCACAAGCTGTTCCTTACTTGTATCATTCATAGGCTTCACAGATAAAAAATATTGCATGGAATGCAGCCTAGACTAGGCCTATCAATTTTCTAGCTATTTATTTCTTCAATATTGTTGTCAGATCTGGGTCACTAGCGTACGCAGACAGCCGCTGGCGGACGTATAACCAAAGGTATTTTTTTCTATATTTACGTACTTGTTTTTTTTTATTTTTCTAATATAAATATAGTGTATTTTTTCGGTCGTGTGCGAATGGACGTAAGTCGTATAGGTCGGTGGTCGGGGAGGATCTGTAGTTATTACCATAACACAGACAAGTCCAGCCAATGGCACAGCTTCAGTCATGCAGAATACGACGGAAATATTAGAAGTCTGAGTGAGCTCTGTAAGTCACTGTTACAGTGATAAATGTTTGAATCGTGTAAGTCACTGCTTCAGTGATATATGTTTGAATCGTGTAAGTCACTGCTACAGTGACAGCTGAATCATGGTCCAGGGAGCAGTAATAATTAACAGTACACGGTTAAGAGAAAATAGTATAATTATTACTATTAAACCATGAGACTTGGGTTTTTTCTAACATATTGTTTTTCCACATCCACAGACCTGATAGTGTCTCCCTGGCAATATATAAAAATACATAATCATAACTAATAACATATAACTTCTAAATAATATAATAGTTGTGATCAGAGGTTCACCACGTTAGTGTTTCTCTCTCTCTCTCTCTCTCTCTCTCTCTCTCTCTCTCTCTCTCTCTCTCTCTCTCTCTCTCTCTGACTATTGATATATTGTCAATACTTGAACTATAGGTCAAGTATCTCTCTTAAAATAAAGGATGAGAGACAGAGACAGAGACAGAGACAGAGAGAGAGAGAGAGAGAGAGAGAGAGAGAGAGTAGCCTTGTGGTGTTCCAGTGTTGTAGCAGCGTAATAAGCGAGCAGTTTGGACAAGACCGTATCTCAAGGAAAACACCTTGTTGCCTGCAAGGGGCTCTTGATCCAAGGAAATGGACTTATCCTCCCCCCTTCCTTAGAATCTTAATGCTTCCCATTCATTCCCCCCCGGGGTACTCTTTTTATCCCTACGTTTTTAGCCAGAGCAGCTCACTGGCCGACCCCCGACCCCCTTCCTCCGCCCCCATCCCCACCCCCTCCGCCTTTCCCTCTCCCTCCCCTCTCCCCCTACACCGAACCCCTCCCCCACCCCCTCCCTTCCCTCTTCCCCTCCACACATGCTCCCAGACAAGCACTGTGTGGGCGTGGGCGGCCGTAGGCGGCCGTGGGGGGTGACGTATTGCAAGTGATGAGTCGTTGGGGGGGGATATCACAAACGTCCGAGTCCGTCTATGAGTGCGTTCCCAGAGTGTGAAAACGCACCCGAGTGAAAGCGGAGGCGAGGTAGTGAAACGTGGCGTGTCACTCCCCTAGAGTTTTTCTCCACTTTTTCTTAAGAATAAATAATATATATTACCTGGAGTTTACCTGGAGAGAGTTCCGGGGGTCAACGCCCCCGCGGCCCGGTCTGAGACCAGGCCTCCTGGTGGATCAGAGCCTGATCAACCAGGCTGTTGCTGCTGGCTGCACGCAAACCAACATACGAGCCACAGCCCGGCTGATCCGGAACTGACTTTAGGTGCTTGTCCAGTGCCAGCTTGAAGACTGCCAGGGGTCTGTTGGTAATCCCCCTTATGTGTGCTGGGAGGCAGTTGAACAGTCTCGGGCCCCTGACACTTATTGTATGGTCTCTTAACGTGCTAGTGACACCCCTGCTTTTCATTGGGGGGATGGTGCATCGTCTGCCAAGTCTTTTGCTTTCGTAGTGAGTGATTTTCGTGTGCAAGTTCGGTACTAGTCCCTCTAGGATTTTCCAGGTGTATATAATCATGTATCTCTCCCTCCTGCGTTCCAGGGAATACAGGTTTAGGAACCTCAAGCGCTCCCAATAATTGAGGTGTTTTATCTCCGTTATGCGTGCCGTGAAAGTTCTCTGTACATTTTCTAGGTCGGCAATTTCACCTGCCTTGAAAGGTGCTGTTAGTGTGCAGCAATATTCCAGCCTAGATAGAACAAGTGACCTGAAGAGTGTCATCATGGGCTTGGCCTCCATAGTTTTGAAGGTTCTCATTATACATCCTGTCATTTTTCTAGCAGATGCGATTGATACAATGTTATGGTCCTTGAAGGTGAGATCCTCCGACATGATCACTCCCAGGTCTTTGACGTTGGTGTTTCGCTCTATTTTGTGGCCAGAATTTGTTTTGTACTCTGATGAAGATTTAATTTCCTCATGTTTACCATATCTGAGTAATTGAAATTTCTCATCGTTAAATTCATATTGTTTTCTGCAGCCCACTGAAAGATTTGGTTGATGTCTGCCTGGAGCTTTGCAGTGTCTGCAATGGAAGACACTGTCATGCAGATTCGGGTGTCATCTACATGTATATGTAAAACAACCACATATATACTATATATACTTAACAATTGTGTGTATATGTATATATATATATGTATATATATATATATATATATATATATATAATATATATATATATATATATATATATATATATATATATATATATATAATGTTTCTCTTTTAAGTTTAGTAATATATACAGGAGAAGGGGTTGCTAGCCCCTTGCTCTGGGCATGTTAGTCGCCTCTTACAACACGCATGGCTTACGGAGGAAGAATTCTGTTCCACTTCTCCATGGAGATAGGAAATAAGCAAGAACAAGAACTAGTAAGAAAACAGAACACCCAGAGGGATGTGCATATGTATATGTTTGTACATGTATGTGTAGTGTGACCTAAGTGTAAGTAGAAGTAGCAAGACGTACCTGAAACCTTGCATGTTTATGAGACAGAAAAAAGACACCAGCAATCCTACTATCATGTAAAACAATTACAAGCTTTCGTTTTACACTCTTGGCAGGACGGTAGTACCACCCGGGGTGGTTGCTGTCTACCAACCTACTACCTAATACACACACACACACACACACACACACTATATATATATATATATATATATATATATATATATATATATATATATATATATATATATATATATATATATATATATATATTCACGTCATCGCCGCCTCTGGTGTCCGTCTCCTTGACGTCATTTCGTTTGAGCTTCGACGAATCACAAAGCAGGAATTCTTTTTACGTCATTTCCCCACTGGCAGAGTTGTCAGCAGTTTCTGCCACTGACGTCATCAAGACTACCGGAACTCTCAGCCAATGGCAACACAGCAAACCTCGCTCTGCCGTTGCTATTGGTCAGTTTCCCCGTTTCAGAAACGTTAATTTATGTCTACTAAATTTTTATAGCATTCAGCCATGAAAATATAACAATAATAATAATAAATATAATAATAATATAAAATAAAAAATGACTCTTTGGTAACAGGCTTGATTATATTCTGAGGGATAACTGATGTATGCCTTTGTTATTTTTGTTAGGTATCCCCGGAGGGATTCAATTTAGATAGTCGACTGAGGATATTGTGTTGCTCCATGGTTTAATAACTTGAGAACGCCTCGTCCGATCGGCTTCAAATTTTCCAACGCTGGTGTACCCTCACTAGGGAGGTTCGACCAACTGTCTCACATGTGCGGGGTTTCCTCTGGTCTTTTTTGTGAGGACCATTCCCCAGTGTGGTTTCCGTGCGATAACCTGAGAAAGCCTCGTCTGATCTGCTTCAGATTTTTCAACACTTATGCATCTTGCAAGAAAATTGGGATTATTACTGGAGTGTGTACCAGTCTGCCACATGTATTTTTTAATCGTATGTGTGTGTGTGTGTGTGTGTATGTGTCTGTGTCTGTGTGTGTGTACACACCTAATTGTGGTTGCGGGAGTCAATACTCAGCTCCTGGCCCCGTCTCTTCACTGGTTGCTACTGGGTCCTCCCTCTCCATGCTCCATGAGTTTTATCATACCTCGTCTTAAAACTATGTATGGTTCCTGCCTCCACCTAGTTGTACTCACCTAGTTGAGGTTTCAGGGGTCGAGTCCAAGCTCCTGGCCCCGCCTCTTCACTGGTCGCTACTAGGTCACTCTCCCTGAACCTTGAGCTTTATCATACCTCTGCTTAAAGCTATGTATGGATCCTGCCTCCACTATATCGCTTCCCAAACTATTCCACTTTCTGACTACTCTGTGGCTGAAGAAATAGTTCCTAACATCCCTGTGATTCATCTGTGTCTTCAACTTCCAACTGTGTCCCCTTGTTACTGTGTCCCATCTCTGGAACATCCTGTCTTTGTCCACCTTGTCAATTCCTCTCAGTATTTTGTATGTCGTTATCATGTCCCCCCTATTTCTCCTGTCCTCCAGTGTCGTCAGGTTGATTTCCCTTAACCTCTCCTCGTAGGACATACCTCTTAGCTCTGGGACTAGTCTTGTTGCAAACCTTTGCACTTTCTCTAGTTTCTTCACGTGCTTGGCTAGGTGTGGGTTCCAAACTGGTGCCGCATACTCCAATATGGGCCTGACGTACACGGTGTACAGGGTCCTGAATGATTCCTTATTAAGATGTCGGAATGCTGTTCTGAGGTTTGCTAGGCGCCCATATGCTGCAGCAGTTATTTGGTTGATGTGTGCTTCAGGAGATGTGCCTGGTGTTATACTCACCCCAAGATCTTTTTCCTTGAGTGAGGTTTGTAGTCTCTGACCCTCTAGACTGTACTCCGTCTGCGGTGTGTGTGTATGTGTGTATGTGTGTGTGTGTGTGTGTGTGTGTGTGTGTGTGTGTTTGTTTTAATCATGTACGTGAACTTAATTTAATGACTCTTCTGAACGGCCTCAATTTTTAATAAACGATACACTTGGATTTAGGCTGGATTGGTGTAGGTTGTTGTGGTCTGGGTTATAACTGGCGATTGTAATGTTTTGCATCGCTCACGGTACTGTGCTCTTGTGTTGCTTTTTGGAAAGTGTTTTCTTTGGAGAGGAAGTTGTTTTTCTCATCTTCAGTTACTTGAGAATGCTGATACCGGACGGCTTCAAACTTAGTGCTGGTTCATTTTGGGATAATGTGTGTGTGTGTGTGTGTGTGTGTGTGGGTGGGTGTGTGCGCGATACCCGGGTAGTGAGAAGAGTGAGGCAAATGCGAAAGGGTGTGAGAAAGTGTTTGTGAGAGTTAAGGAAAGAAAATTTGTGAGGCGGCACACACAGAAAGAAAGAGAGCAGGGAGGGAGAGCAGGGAGAGTAGGGAGGGAGAGTAGGGAGAGGGAGAGTGCGTGAAAAAGGAAATCACTTTGAGCATTCAATACTATGCTTATGACTCCCTTTCACTTCTCTCTCTCTCTCGCTTCCAGTCTTCTCTCTTCCATCTTTCTCCTCATCTATCCTCCCTCTCCTCATTTTTCCCTTCCTCTACTGCCCGAATAAATGGTGGATGGTAGTTAGGAACACTCATCACAAAGGGGAAATTAAGTTGATATTGAGATATTTCTTACTTATCACGGGGAGATGGAAGGTGAGGGAGGGGAGATGGAAGGTGAGGGAGGGTAGATGGAAGGTGAGGGAGGGTAGATGGAAGGTGAGGGAGGGGAGATGGAAGGAGAGGGAGGGGAGATGGAAGGTGAGGGAGGGGAGATGGAAGGTGAGGGAGGGGAGATGGAAGGTGAGGGAAGGGAGATGGAAGGTGAGGGAAGGGAGATGGAAGGTGAGGGAAGGGAGATGGAAGGTGAGGGAGGGGAGATGGAAGGTGAGGGAAGGGAGATGGAAGGTGAGGGAGGGTAGATGGAAGGTGAGGGAGGGTAGATGGAAGGTGAGGGAGGGGAGATGGAAGGTGAGGGAAGGGAGATGGAAGGTGAGGGAGGGTAGATGGAAGGTGAGGGAGGGTAGATGGAAGGTGAGGGAGGGGAAATGGAAGGGAGATGGAAGGGAGATGGAAGGGAGATGGAAGGGAGATGGAAGGAGAGGGAGGGGAGATGGAAGGTGAGGGAGGGGAGATGGAAGGTGAGGGAAGGGAGATGGAAGGTGAGGGAAGGGAGAAGGAAGGTGAGGGAGGGGAGATGGAAGGTGAGGGAGGGGAGATGGAAGGTGAGGGAAGGGAGATGGAAGGTGATGGAGGGGAGAAGGAAGGTGAGGGAGGGGAGATGGAAGGTGAGGGAAGGGAGAAGGAAGGTGAGGGTGGGGAGATGGAAGGTGATGGAGGGGGGAAGGAACGTGAGGGAGGGTAGATGGAAGGTAAGGTAAGGGAGGGTAGATGGAAGGTAAGGGAGGGTAGAGGGAAGGTAAGGGAGGGTAGATGGAAGGTGAGAGAGGGGAGAGGGAAGCTAATTAAAAAAACGAGAATACGGAATAAAAATAAACATGAGAATATAGGCATCAAGAATTATAAAGGATTTATTATAAGCGGTCAAATTAAAAGATGGAAATAAAGAGAACTTATGGGGAGCAGAAGAGAGGGAAGAAGAGAAGTTTAAAAAGAAAAGTCTGGAAAAAGATTTCCCTAAAGAGACGAAGTAAATAACTGCAAAACAGGGAAAATGGAAGGACAACGGTGAGGAAACGAAGGAAGCAGTAAGTGAAGGGAGAAAGAGAGGTCAGGAACGAAGGAGATTTGAAGGTGTGTGGTAGCGTGGTTGTAGTTGAAGTTGAGTGTGGTAGCGTGGTTGTAGTTGAAGTTGAGTGTGGTAGCGTGGTTGTAGTTGAAGCTGAGTGTGGTAGCGTGGTTGTAGTTGAAGCTGAGTGTGGTAGCGTGGTTGTAGTTGAAGCTGAGTGTGGTAGCGTGGTTGTAGTTGAAGCTGAGTGTGGTAGCGTGGTTGTAGTTGAAGCTGAGTGTGGTAGCGTGGTTGTAGTTGAAGCTGAGTGTGGTAGCGTGGTTGTAGTTGAAGCTGAGTGTGGTAGCGTGGTTGTAGTTGAAGCTGAGTGTGGTAGCGTGGTTGTAGTTGAAGCTGAGTGTGGTAGCGTGGTTGTAGTTGAAGCTGAGTGTGGTAGCGTGGTTGTAGTTGAAGCTGAGTGTGGTAGCCTGGTTGTAGTTGAAGCTGAGTGTGGTAGCGTGGTTGTAGTTGAAGCTGAGTGTGGTAGCGTGGTTGTAGTTGAAGTTGAGTGTGGTAGCGTGGTTGTAGTTGAAGCTGAGTGTGGTAGCGTGGTTGAAGCTGAGTGTGGTAGCGTGGTTGAAGCTGAAGCTGAGTGTGGTAGCGTAGTTGTAGTTGAAACTGAGTGTGGTAGCGTGGTTGTAGTTGAAACTGAGTGTGGTAGCGTGGTTGTAGTTGAAACTGAGTGTGGTTTGCACTGAGTTTGCACATGTGTCTAATTTATCAACATGTCGGTTCTCTGAACCATTCATCTACAAAGCAATAGTAATATAATGTCGACTCAGGGTACGAAATCACAAGAAATATCTACAACGAGTCGCTTTGGTGGGAGAACTCTCCATCTTTCTCCTCCACCTTCCCCTTTCTCGTCATGTCTTATAAATACGATGTGAGAACTTTCTGCCTCTTTCTATTTCTTTCTCTTTCCACCTTTCTCTTACTCTCTCGCCATATCTTGTTAATACAGTGGAAAAAAGATATCTCTCTCTCTCTCTCTCTCTCTCTCTCTCTCTCTCTCTCCCTCTCCCCTTTCTCTCCCCTTTCTCTTTCCATCTTTCTCTTACTCTCTCGCCATATCTTTTTAATACCGTGGAAGAGCTCTCTCTCTCTCTCTCCCTTCTCTCTTTCCACCTTTCTCTTCTCACGTCACATCTTGTAAACACGAGAATACGGGGAAAACTGATAAACAGGAACTTTCCCAGATAAATCCTGAGCATCACGCCACAGACGATCGTACATACCAAGTCAACACCATCATATCAACCTTCTTTCTGGGCTGTAACACTCTGACTTATAAATTTAGAACTCCATTTCCAGACAGGCTGTTAGAACGTGGCTCTCCATGCCATCATTCACATATTTTCTCCTCGTAATCTATAAAAAAAAATAAAGATGGAATGATACAGGAAAAAAAATTGATTTGCTGCTTTCCAATAAATTTTGGTTGCTATGGATACGTCTCTCAGCCTGCCGGATTTGAGATATAACGAGATGAGAAGAATGTGATATTTTTTAATGATGGTGGAGGGCTCTTGATTCAGTTAAGTGGAGCCACTCGTCCTTAGACATCAAACTCTGTGCCACGTGTGAAGGTTCAGTAACTCTCAAAGAATATGACAATCTTGATCCTTTGCGTTTCTTCGTTCTTGTCTTCTTTTTCTTCCTTTTCTTCTTTGTCCTCTTCTTCCTCGTCTTCCATCTTGAATGCTCTGAGGAGTGATTGATCCCTCTCCGCCAATCAGAAGAAGCGTTAAATGGCTATTACTGTGTGATTAGTATCGAATGTGATATGCAAATTGTCATTGTAAATAGAGAGAGTGAGAGACAGACAGACAGCGACAGACAGACACTCAGACACAGAGAGTGAGAGAGACGTACAGACAGAGAGACGTACAGACACAGTTATTTGTTCGGGTGAAGTGTATATTTCGAAGATGTGAGACGTCGGGAAGCCATGGAAATAATGGCGATGAACAATGTTATGTCCACTGATCAATTTGATGGCGAGGAAAAGGAATTCTCACTCTCTCTCTCTCTCTCTCTCTCTCTCTCTCTCTCTCTCTCTCTCTCTCTCTCTCTCTCTCTCTCTCTCTCTTTTATCACTTCGTTAAACCCTTTCACTGATTTGTTTGAAGTTGTTGGTTTATATCGGTGGAACAGAAGTGCTATTTTATGTGATTGTGAAAGGGATGGTGAAAGTGATAATGATGATGGTGAAGGTAGTAAAAGTGAATTGAATGGTGGAAGAAAGTGTTGGTGATGCTAGACAAGAGAGACTCGTAAATCCGAAACACACATGCAATGTTCCACACCATCCAACACTGTTCCACACCATCCAACACTGTTCCACACCATCCAACACTATTCCACACCATTCAACACTATTCCACACCATCCAACACTATTCCTCATCATCCAACACTATTTCACACCATCCAACACTATGCCTCACCATTCAACACTATTCCACACCATTCAACACTATTCCACACCATCCAACACTATTCCTCACCATCCAACACTATTCCACACCATCCAACACTATTCCTCATCATCCAACACTATTTCACACCAACACTATGCCTCACCATTCAACACTATTCCTCACCATCCAACACTATTCCACACTATTCCTCACCATCCAACACTATTCCACACCATCCAACACTATTCCTCATCATCCAACACTATTTCACACCAACACTATGCCTCACCATTCAACACTATTCCTCACCATCCAACACTATTCCACACCATCCAACACTATTCCTCATCATCCAACACTATTTCACACCAACACTATGCCTCACCATTCAACACTATTCCTCACCATCCAACACTATTCCTCACCATCCAACACTATTCCTCACCATCCAACACTATTCCACACCATCCAACACTATTCCACACCATCCAACACTATTCCACACCATCCAACACTATTCCACACCATCCAACACTATTCCACACCATCCAACACTATTCCACACCATCCAACACTATTCCACACCATCCAACACTATTCCACACTATCCAACACTATTCCACACCATCCAACACTATTTCACACCATCCAACACTATTCCACACCATCCAACACTATTCCACACCATCCAACACTATTCCACACCATCCAACACTATTCCACACCATCCAACACTATTCCACACCATCCAACACTATTCCACACCATCCAACATTATTCCACACCATCCAACACTATTCCACACCATCCAACACTGTCATTAGTATATGAATTCGGTGAAAATAATAAAAAAATTCTTCTCGCACCCATATTCCCCTTCTCCCCCTCCCCTTCTTTCTTCCCCTTTCCTTTCCCCCTTCTTCCCCTCCCCTTCTTCCCCTTTCCCTTCTCCCTTCTTCCCCTCCCCTACATTGACAAAAACGTTATACACGCCTCGGATAAAAAAAAAAAATCGCCTAAAGAAAAAGAGAAAATCGGGGTAGTTTTTTTTAAATAAATCCTATGGTGTCGGATGGAGGAAAAAATCGTGAATTCTTGAAAGTCATTTAAAGTTTTGGTGAGCTGGAGAGAAGGAATTTTCTCCAGTAAATTTTATTTTGGTTTTTACCTGGTGTGTGTGTGTGTGTGTGTGTGTGTGTGTGTGTGTGTGTGTGTGTGTGTGTGTGTGTTGTGTGTGGTGTATGTTGTGTGTGTGTTGTGTGTGTGTGGGGTTCTGTGTATGTGTGTGTTGTGTATGTGTGTTGTGTGTGTGTTGTGTGTGTGAGTGTATTGTGTGTGTTGTGTGTGTGAGTGTATTGTGTGTGTTGTGTGCGTGTGTTGTGTGTGTTGTGTTGTGTGTGTTGTGTTGTGTGTGAGTGTGTTGTGTGTGTGTGTGTTGTGTTGTGTTATGTGTGAGTGTGTTGTGTGTGTGTGTTGTGTGACCTAAAACGTAACGTAGCAGAGAATGTCAGTTTAGAGAATGAGTGTCTAGCGCTTCCCCATGAATAGTAGACAAAATGGCATCGTCTTCACCCAGTTATCCTCTTCACCCAGTTGTCTTCACCCAGTTATCCTCTTCACCCAGTTGTCTTCACCAAGTTATCGTTCTTTAGCGACGATGATTGGTGGTAATGGTGCCAAGAATGAGGAGAAATAAGTGTGATAATCACCTCTAAAGTCAGTAATTATAGCTGGAATGGTGCCTGGAATAGACGTTGGCCCAGTGCCTGGAATTAATGGCTGGAATGAGTGCAACATACATGGAGCAGCTAGTAGAGTTCTTGTTGGAACGCTGATTGGAGTAGTGCCTGGTATGGTGAGGCACCCAAGTAATTTCTCGATTCAGTTGGAATAGTGCCTAGAATTGGTGAGGAAAATCAGTTGAAAAACTGCTTGAAGTTGTTGAAAATGGAATAATGCCTGGAATAGTGGCTGGAATTTACGCTGGCACTGATGAATACCTTTGAAGGTGAGACTGGAAAGTGTCTGCCTTGATGGAGGGAGGTTGGGGAAAGTGGAGGAGGGGAGGGGATAAGTGGAGGGGAAGAATATTAGGAGAGGGGAAGTGAGAGATATATAAATACATGGGAGTAGTGGAAGGGGAAAGGAAAATGAAGAGATGTTGAGGGAAGGCTGGTAATTGAGGGAAGGAGAGAGAGGGGGATGTATTGATGGATGAAGGGAGGGAGGGAAGGAAGGAGTTGGAGATACGTGAGAGAGTTGCAACTCTCTGTCTAAGACCTACGTCTCACCTCCTGGCGCTATATAAGGCTCCATCCTGTCACTTCAACTCCATATTGTTTCAGACAACGGAACAATGCTCTTCTCCAGACTGAGGGACTGACCACCTCAAAACTTTAAGGGTGATGGACTGATTACATCGTCTTCAAGTCTCTTCTGCTTCTATCAACTTTAATGTACTCGACTGAAGAAGCCTACTGTGTAGGCGAAACGTTTCGAAATAAAGATACCTAACTGTTGCATATGTGTCTTACCTAACAATCTCTGTCTAAGAGTTGCAACGATAACGATATAATCAAAAAGAAGCGCTAAGCCACAAGGGCTATACAGCAACTCTCACGTCTAAGAGTTGCAACTGTGTGTGAGAGCCTCAGCTCTCAGTGTGAGGGAGGAAGACAGGTTCTCCATCAAGAGTGACTGACACGAGGAATCAGTAGTCAACTTTTGGCCTCTGGTCGGCGTTATGAGAAGCGTTCAGGTGTGATGAGTTCATTCCGACGAGAGGAAGGGTAGAGAGGGAGGAAAAGGGAGGAGGGGACGAGGAAGGAGAAATGGTGGATAGAGAAGGGGAGAGAGTGGAGACATGAAGGGAGGACTAGGAAAGTAACAAGAGGAAAAGAACCGAGTTTTGAAAGGGGGTGATGAATGAAAAAGGGGAGGAGAAAAGGACTGAGGGAAGGAAGGATTGAGGGAGGAAGGGAAGTATTACAACCCAGGAGTCCCAAAGGCCTGTTATCCTGGGTGTAAAGGGAGCAAAATAAACAGCAGAAAAACTTTTGACTTATATTATCCTTCACCAATTTAGAACAGAAGTATGTACACTATATACACTATGTACAACAATAGGTATTAATGCACTCCACGGTAAGCAAGGCAGAATAGAAGCCACTAGAGAGCAGACCGTGTTTTAACCAGCTCTAGAATGGGAATGACAAGGGCAGACAGGTGTGTGGTACCCACATCACCTCTGCGATTGCCAAAACCATCTTCTCATTGGCTGGAACCCGGGTACTGATTGAACGACGGAACCCCATCGTCAACCCTTAGTCCCTGGTTCGCTGGTTGGGATGTGTACATGCGCCGAATAAAGGTTACGTACTCTTTGCATGCCACAGGAAGGAAGGATTGAGGGTGGAAGGGAAGGAGGGAGGAAGGGAGGGAGGAAGGGAGGGAAAGGGGGAGGAAGCAAAATGTATTCTCAGGACAGTAAATACTAAGACGTTGAAGACTTGAAGTCACAATACTGTGGCTGGAACATTTCGGAGATGCTTTCAACGACGTTTCGGTCCGCCGTGGACAATTATCAAGTTGCAGCTGAGCGAGACAATGGAGATAAACACCTGTCTCAGTAGTGGCCAGAGAGCTGAGAGGTTTGCCGTACTAAGTCTTTATATTAACGAGCCAAGGTTCACCATAAAGATGCTTCAAGTTGGGGTGGAAGGTCCCTTGATGCTGGTAAAGGGCTCTTGATCCGAAGAATTCGAGTTTCTCATTACCCAGGAGCTATATGACCTGTACGGGTTTAGTGTTTTTTATGATTGTAATGATTTATTTCATCGGGGAAGCTGTAAACCCGTGAGGGGTCACACAACACTTTAGGGATTGGGAGACAACTGGATTCGATCCAGTCAAAAGGCAGGGTACCCACAATTCTATGAATCAAGACCCCTTTTACTTTCATCAAGACACTTCCCTTGAAAGGATATCATCAACATCAGAAAGCAGTTTTTGAGAGAGAAGCGTAAATTATTATTATTATAATCAAGGGGGTAGCGCTAAACCCGGAGGATTATACAGCGCCTGGGAGGGGATGTGGAAGGCATTCAGGCTTAATTCGGGGAACTGGAGCACAGATCCAATTCCCTAAATCAAGAGCCCCTCACCAACATCAAGGAACCTTCCTTGAGGGGTCAGAGAAGCGTAAAGCACCAAGCTTCTGTGATCTCGCGATGGACCGGTTCATCCTGCGTACCTGCTCACCTGGTTGACAAATTCCACCGTATACTATTCTTAAGCAACACGCTGTAATCTTTATTTGAAGACACACGTGCAACCAGGTGTTAAATATGCCTAATTCCTCATTTGGGAAAACCTTCATTCATATATAACCAGGTGTTGCACATATATAACCAGGTGTTGCACATATATAACCAGGTGTTGCACATATATAACCAGGTGTTGCACATATATAACAAGGTGTTGCACATGTGTCTGATACTCTGTGACTGAAGGGAAGTAGACAAACTAAGATTTTCTTTAATATAGAAAATTTTTGTGGTCGACATTTTTCCAGCCTTGCATGTGACCGAACACAGTAAGTATTGATCACCTAATTTAAGAGTGAATTTTGCTATAGTTTACACCCTAATTATATGTAACTATCCAGTTATTGCTGAAGTAAACAGCTGAGAATGACAGCCCCCTGAGCCTTTTAATAGCATGATCCCAACACTTCTTTGCATTAGAGATTAACCACACAGCTCATGTCCGCATTTGACCCAATCTACTCACCTGTTTATGGCTTCTGATTTCATCCCAATGCTTCTTGTTATTTTTTTTTCCCCTCACGGCCACCACAGGAAGCACTGCCTCACTGAGCCTCTAGGCCTATCCACGGGCGAGACAGATGGAGGAGCAGGGTGAGAGGCTCGGTGGAGGCCGACGCTGCAGCAGGTGGGAGGGTGCGACAAGCAGAGGGCCGTCTGGAGCAACACCTCGTCTCCCAGCACCACACACACACACACCGACGTTCTCCTCTATCTCCCGCCTCCCACGGCAGTGAGTCCGAGAGCTTCTAATCTCGTGCCCAACCCCTCTGTCCCAAACCCTCCTCCAAATCCCACTGCTGCCACCACAATGTGCCTAATCCCACCACTACCACCACTTATGTGGTAGTGGCTTCCTTTCATTTGTTTGGTTCTTGGTGGTTCTACATTTTCAAATAGATAGTTTATGTCTGTACTTTAATACTATGAGGGAAATAGACACCGTTATGGGTAAATGATTATTTTGTTTCTCTCTAATACATAATGCGATGCTATGATGCTCATTATTAATTCGTTATTGTCTATGTTATTTTGGTTAATTTACTTGATTTTTATTACCACTGCAGCATAACGTCTCTTTTGTAAGATAATTTTCCTTATAGAGTGTTTGTGTGTTAAATAAATAAATAAATAAATTATATATATATATATATATATATATATATATATATATATATATATATATATATATATATATATATATATATATATTAATCTTAAGCTGGATTAAGCTAAATTAAATTGCGCTTGTTATAATAAGGTTAGGTAAGTTTTCTAAGGTTCTTTTAGTACAAAATTATTAATTCTTACATTAACATAAAGGAAATATATATATATATATATATATATATATATATATATATATATATATATATATATATTTAAACGTATAAAAGAAAATTTTAGAAAGGACTTAATTTTAAACGAGTTCTTGCTAATTGACCAATTTGACCTTTTCGGCACGACATATATAATTGGAATTTCAATATTTTTGCTTTCTGCTCTCTCATTGTTATAGTTCTTTACTTAATTCATTTAATATTTTTTTTTTTTGCTCAAAAATCATTTGCATATATATATATATATATATATATATATATATATATATATATATATATATATATATATATATATATATATATATATATATACATGTGTGTTTCTTCTTCAGGTGACCTCGTATATATAAATACCACTAACATTATACACACCAGAGGGACACCAAGCACAAGTGACTCCTCAGTTAGGTACATCCACGTCCATATCCAATTGTATTGCATGAAGGAGTAGTGAAGGCTCGCTCCTCCGTTCACTGACAGTGGCTTGGTCTCTGGCCGGTAAGGCTGTTGGCACGATAACCCAGGCACCACAAACATCACAAATCTTAACTTAAAGTACAGTCAGTAGTGGTATAAGAGATACATTCAGGACAATTACGTTTTTAACTGTTTCCCGTTAATTTTGATGATAAAATTATCAAAAAAAAATTTTTACTGTGATTGCGAACGCTGTCAGGTTACCTGGAAGTTCAGGCATCATGAGCAAATCCCAAAACATTACTTCAAGCAATATAAAAATGGCCTAAACATTTATCCATTCATTATGAATATGATTAAACGTTTGTCCTAATATTATAAAAATGGTTTAAACATCTGTCATAGCATTATAAACACAGCTAAACATCTGTCAAAGCAATCCTAACATGGCCTCAACTTATGGGCAGGAATTCTACTCACGGTCTCAACATCTGTCCAGCTTTTGTCCATGCATTATACGCATGGCCTAAAATATATGTCTAAGCATAAACACCAGCTAAACATCTGTCCAAGCAACATAAATACCTAAACATATGAGTATCATAGTATGCGCTACATCACACATGATAATCAATTATTTACCCTCTAACGTAGTCTAGCCCCCATCCAGTGTGATGAGTCCTGCGCGTACGCGCGTGTTCAAATGCGCGTGTGCTTTCTCCGTGTACATGTGAATTCTGTTGCCTGTGTACACAGATTTACGTACATGTAGATCTTCTTCTCCCATGTAGAGTTACAACCCTCCGCGTGTGATGCTTACACACTTGACCCACGAGGTAAGTAAGGCTTGTCTCCCATTTTTCTGTAGTATAAGAAACTTGAATAGTCTTGGATAATTATATATATATATATATATATATATATATATATATATATATATATATATATATATATATATATATATATATATATATATGATGTGTGTATATGAGAGAATCACAATTGCATGGTATTTATATTTGACTATCTGGTCTGATTAATTACATTTGATTTCAATGCAGACTTCAAATTTGCTGGTTTTGATCCAAGGTTCTGTGGATGATCTTGTACATCTGTATAGTAATGAACAACCCAAAGGTCACACCACTGTCCACGACCACCATGCTGAACTTAGGGAGCTCTCTGTTGTAGTTTACAAACACGCCGTCAGTGGCTTTGGATACCACTATGGGTGACGCCTCTATCACCTGTGTTAGTCAACTCTGATCGACTAATATTGTGGTGATCCTCTGACGTGTATATGAAGATTAAAGTTAGTGTCCCCTCCTCTATCCCTAGCGCTCTCTCTCTCTCTCTCTCTCTCTCTCTCTCTCTCTCTCTCTCTCTCTCTCTCTCATCCTCACAAGTGTTCCTTCAAGAAGGAAGGGGAGCATCTTACTGACAGTCAAGGGGTCGTGAACCAAGGACTGGGATCTACATTTAATTTCCCAAAATAATCTTCACTCTTCACTGCCAACCATTCCCCAGACTCTTCACTGCCAACCATTCCCCAGACTCTGTTCAACCATTAATGGTTTAGCACGTCTTTGTGAATATAATAATCAAGATCCTCTTGATTGAATCAAAGTTGTTGTTAAATCATTCACTGGTAGAAATATAATTAAAATTATTTACTTTGAATATTACAAACTGCTGCTGTTGCTTGACCTCAGCTGACCTCAGCTGGTCGCAAGTACTTACACTGAATTTTATAAAGAATCTTTCAGACTGCTTATTTTTTGCGAGCGCGCGCGCGCACACACACACACACACACACACACACACACACACACACACACACAGCCTTATACATAGCTTTAAGCAGAGGTATGATAAAGCTCACGGCTCGGGGAGAGTGACCTAGTAGCGATCAGTGAAGGGGCGGGGCCAGGAGCTCGGACTCGACCCCTGCAACCTCAACTAGGTGAGTAACTAGGTGAGTACACACACACACACACACACACACACACACACACACACATAAGAAAAAAACAAGGGGAAAAAAAGCAATTGAAAGCATCATGAAAGCAATAGGAAGACGACATGACCCAGCTGGAAAATTTTCGGAGAATAGGGGGGTTTGTAAAACAAAGAACCCGGCCAGTGAAAGTGACCTTCAAGGCAGAATCGACTCGGAACAGGATCCTGCAGGAGAAAGCACGATTAAGGGACATGCCGGCATACAGGAAGGTGTATCTCGACCGCGACAGAACACAAGAAGAAAGGCAGAAACTGAGAGAGATGGTACAAAGGCGAAAGGAGGAAAGAGAGGGGATGGAGAAGACAGGAGATCCCAGACATGGGAAGATCAAATACAGCCTCCCTCACAACTTCCTATAGAAGCCTCCCAACCAGGTCAACCCCAGTGCAACCAAACACTCTAAACCAAAACACCCATGCCATATCCAATGCCCCCACCCACTACACTACAAACTCCACCCCCACAGCAACCACCCATAGTTCCTTATCAGGTCTCCCACTTCCCCAACCCCAATACACCTCCCAGACCACAGTCTTAGAAAAGAATTTGAAGGTGTGGTATACAAATGCAGATGGAATAACAAATAAGTATGAGGAGTGGCACGAAAGAATCAAGGAGACATCCCCAGACATAATAGCACTCACAGAAACAAAACTCACCAGAATAATAACAGATTCAATCTTTCCATCCGGATATCAAATCCTCAGGAAAGACAGAGGGAGGAGAGGGGGAGGAGGAGTTGCACTGCTCATTAAAACCAGTGGGGTTTTGAGAAAATGGAAGGAATGAATGGCACCTGCGAAAGGGACTACTTAGTAAGAACAATCCAGTCTGAGGGACATAAGGTGATAATTGCAGTAATGTACAACCCACCAAAGAACTGCAGGAGGCCAAGAGAAGAATACGATGAGAGCAACAGAGCAATGGTCGACACACCAGCCGAGGTGGCCAGGAGAGCACACATGGGGGGAGCAAAGTTACTAGTTATGGGTGATTTCAATCACAAGGAGATTGACTGGGAAAATCTGGAGCCCCATGGGGGTCCCAAAACATGGAGAGCCAAGATGATGGATGTGGTACTGGAAAACCTCGTGCATCAACATGTTAGAGACACTACCAGAGAGAGTGGAGAGGATGAACCAGCTAGACTGGACTTTGTATTCACCTTGAGTTGTTCGGACATCGAGGAAATCATGTATGAAAGGCCCCTGGGAGCTACTGATCATGTGGTTCTGTGCTTCGACTACATAGTTGAGCTCCAAGTGGAGAGAGTAGCAGGAATAGGGTGGGAAAAAACAAACTACAAAAGGGGGAACTACCCAGGCATGAGGAACTTCCTTCAAGACATTCAGTGGGAGAGGGAACTGACAGGAAAACCAGTACAAGAAATGATGGACTATGTGGCAACAAAATGCAAGGAGGCAGAGGAGAGGTTTGTTCCCAAGGGAAACAGAAATAATGGGAAGAACAGAACGAGTCCTTGGTTCACCCAAAGGTGTAGGGAGGCAAAAACTAGGTGTACTAGAGAATGGAAAAGGTACAGAAGACAGAGAACTCAGGAAAATAAAGAGATTAGCCGAAGAGCCAGAAACGAATATGCACAGATAAGAAGGGAGGCTCAGCGACAATATGAAAATGACATAGCATCAAAAGTCAAGACTGACCCGAAGCTGTTGTACAGCCACATCAGGAGGAAAACAACAGTCAAGGATAAGGTAATCAGACTGAGGAAGGGTGATGGGGAATTCACAAGAAACGACCGGGAGGTATGTCAGGAGCTCAACACGAGATTTAAAGAAGTATTTACAGTGGAAACCAGTAGGACTCCAGGAAATCAGAACAGGGGGAGGGCACCAGCAAGTGCTGGATGAAATACATATAACCAAGGAGGAGGTGAAGAAGCTGCTGTGCGAACTTGACACCTCAAAGGCGGTGGGACCAGACAACATCTCTCCATGGGTCCTTAAAGAGGGAGCAGAGATATTGTGTGTACCATTAACAAAGATCTTCAACACATCATTTGAAACTGGGCAACTCCCCGAGGTATGGAAGATGGCAAATGTAGTCCCAATTTTTAAAAAGGGCGACAGACATGAGGCACTAAACTACAGACCTGTATCACTAACGTGTATAGTATGCAAGGTCATGGAGAAGATCAGGAGGAGAGTGGTGGAGCACCTGGAAAGAAACAAGTGTAAAATTGACAACCAGCACGGTTTCAGGGAAGGAAAATCCTGTGTCACAAACCTACTAGAGTTTTATGACAAGGTGACAGAAGTAAGACAAGAGAGAGAGGGGTGGATCGACTGCATTTTTTTGGACTGCAAGAAGGCCTTCGACACAGTTCCTCACAAGAGGTTACTGCAAAAGCTAAAGGATCAGGCACACATAACAGGAAAGGCACTGCAATGGATCAGAGAATACCTGACAGGGAGGCAACAACGAGTCATGGTACGTGACGAGGTGTCAGAGTGGGCGCCTGTGACAAGCGGGGTTCCACAGGGGTCAGTCCTAGGACCTGTGCTGTTCTTGGTATATGTGAACGACATAACGGAAGGGATAGACTCAGAAGTGTCCTTGTTTGCAGATGATGTGAAGTTAATGGGAAGAATCAAATCGGATGAGGATCAGGCAGGACTACAAAGAGACTTGGACAGGCTACAAGCCTGGTCCAGTAACTGGCTTCTTGAGTTTAACCCTGCCAAATGCAAAGTCATGAAGATTGGGGAAGGGCAAAGAAGACCGCAGACACAGTATAGTTTAGATGGCCAAAGACTGCAAACTTCACTCAAGGAAAAAGATCTGGGGGTGAGTATAACACCGAGCATATCTCCTGAGGCGCACATCAATCAGATAACTGCTGCAGCATACGGGCGCCTGGCAAACCTACGGATAGCGTTCCGATACCTCAGCAAGGATTCGTTCAAGACTCTGTATACCATTTACGTCAGACCCATACTGGAGTATGCAGCACCAGTTTGGAATCCACACCTAGTCAAGCACGTCAAGAAATTAGAGAAGGTGCAAAGGTTTGCAACAAGACTAGTCCCAGAGCTACGGAGATTGTCCTACGAAGAAAGGTTGAGGGAAATCGGCGTGACGACACTGGAGGACAGGAGGGTCAGGGGAGACATGATAACGACATATAAAATACTGCGCGGAATAGACAAGGTGGACAAAGATGGGATGTTCCAGAGATGGGACACAGACACAAGAGGTCACAATTGGAAGTTGGACTCAGATGAATCAAAGGGATGTTAGAAAGTATTTCTTCAGTCATAGAGTGGTCAGGCCGTGGAATGGCCTACAAAGTGAAGCAGTGGAGGCGGGAACCATACATAGTTTTAAGGCGAGGTATGATAAAGCTCATGGGGCAGGAATAGAGAGGACCTAGTAGCAATCAGTGAAGAGGCGGGGCCAGGAGCTATGAATCGACCCCTGCAACCACAAATAGGCGAGTACAAATAGGTGAGTACACACACACACACACACACACACACACACACACACACACACACACAGGATGTTCCAGAGATGGGACACAGAAAAAAGGGGTCACAATTGGAAGCTGAAGACTCAGACGAGTCACAGGGATGTTAGGAAGTATTTCTTCAGTCGTCAGAAAGTGGAATAGCCTAGGAAATGAGGTAGTGGAGGCAGGAACCATACATAGCTTTAAGACTAGGTATGACAAAGCTCAGGAAGCAGAGAGGGGACCTAATATCGATCAGCGAAGAGGCTGGGCCAGGAGGTGTCTCGACCCCTGCAACCACAATTAGGTGAGTAAACACACACACACATCGCCTTGTACCAGACCGTACCTGTAGCTGTACTAGTACCTGTACTAGGGCCAGTACCTGTCACAATCACCACCACAACCATTACCACAAACACCACCAGTTACTATTAACCCAACAACCACGATCGCCACCGTAAACCACAACACACTCAGCTACAACCGTCATCACTTATACCACAACCACTACTACAATCACTGTTGTAACCACTACAACCATCATAACCACCACTACAACCATCATAACCACCACTATAACCATCATAACCACTACAACCATCATAACCAGTACAACCATCATCACCACTACAACCATCATAACCACTACAACCATCATAACCACCACTACAACCATCATAACCACCACTACAACCATCATAACCACTATAACCATCATAACCACCACTACAACCATCATAACCAGTACAACCATCATAACCACTGCAACCATCATAACCACCACTATAACCATAACCACCACTACAACCACCATAACCACTACAACCATCATAACCACTACCACCATAACCACCACTACAACCATCATAACCACCACTACAACCACCACTACAACCATCATAACCACTACAACCACCATAACCACCACTACAACCATCATAACCACTACAACCACCATAACCACCACTACAACCATCATAACCACTACAACCACCATAACCACCACTACAACCATCATAACCACTACAACCATCATAACCACTACAACCACCATAACCACTACAACCACCATAACCACCACTACAACCACCATAACCACTACAACCACCATAACCACCACTACAACCACCATAACCACCACTACAACCACCATAACCACCACTACAACCATCAAAACCACTACAACCACCGTAACTACCACTACAACCACCATAACCACTACAACCACCATAACCGCCACTACAACCATCATAACCACTACAACCACCATAACCGCCACTACAACCACCATAACCACCTCTACAACCACCATAACCGCCACTACAACCACCATAACCATCATAACCACTACAACCACCATAACCACTACAACCACCATAACCGCCACTACAACCACCATAACCACCTCTACAACCACCATAACCGCCACTACAACCACCATAACCATCATAACCACTACAACCACCATAACCACCTCTACAACCACCATAACCGCCACTACAACCACCATAACCATCATAACCACTACAACCACCATAACCACTACAACCATCATAACCACTACAACCATCATAACCACCTCTACAACCACCATAACCGCCACTACAACCACCATAACCATCATAACCACTACAACCACCATAACCACTACAACCATCATAACCACTACAACCACCATAACCGCCACTACAACCACCATAACCACCACTACAACCACCATAACCACCACTACAACCACCATAACCACCACTACAACCATCATAACCACTACAACCACCATAACCACCACTACAACCATCATAACCACTACAACCACCATAACCACCACTACAACCACCATAACCACCACTACAACCACCATAACCACCACTACAACCATCATAACCACCACAACCACCATAACCACCACTACAACCACCATAACCACCACTACAACCATCATAACCACTACAACCACCATAACCACCACTACAACCATCATAACCACTACAACCACCATAACCACCACTAAAACCATCATAACCACCATAACCACTACAACCATCATAACCACTACAACCACCATAACCACTACAACCACCATAACCACCACTACAACTGCCATAACCACCACTACAACCACCATAACCACTACAACCACCATAACCACCACTACAACCACCATAAGTACAACCACCATAACCACCACTACAACCACCATAACCACTACAACCACCATAACCACCACGACAACCATCATCACCACTACAACCACCATAACCACACCACCACTACAACCACCCTAACCACCATTACAACCATCATAACCACTACAACCATAATCACTACAATCACCATAACCACCACTACAACCACCATAACCACTACAACCACCATAACCACCACTACAACCACCACAACAACCACCATAACCACTACAACCACCATAACCACTACAACCATCATAACCACTACAACCACCATAACCACTACAACCATCATAACCACTACAACCACCATAACCGCCACTACAACCACCATAACCACTACAACCATCATAACCACTACAACCATAACCACTACAACCATCATAACCACTACAACCATAACCGCCACTACAACCACCATAACCACTACAACCATCATAACCACTACAACCACCATAACCACTACAACCATCATAACCACTACAACCACCATAACCACCACTACAACCACCATAACCACTACAACCACCATAACCACTACAACCACCATAACCACTACAACCACCATAACCACTACAACCATCATAACCACTACAACCACCATAACCGCCACTACAACCACCATAACCACCTCTACAACCACCATAACCGCCACTACAACCACCATAACCATCATAACCACTACAACCACCATAACCACCTCTACAACCACCATAACCGCCACTACAACCACCATAACCATCATAACCACTACAACCACCATAACCACTACAACCATCATAACCACTACAACCATCATAACCACCTCTACAACCACCATAACCGCCACTACAACCACCATAACCATCATAACCACTACAACCACCATAACCACTACAACCATCATAACCACTACAACCACCATAACCACCACTACAACCACCATAACCACCACTACAACCACCATAACCACCACTACAACCACCATAACCACCACTACAACCATCATAACCACTACAACCACCATAACCACCACTACAACCATCATAACCACTACAACCACCATAACCACCACTACAACCACCATAACCACCACTACAACCACCATAACCACCACTACAACCATCATAACCACTACAACCACCATAACCACCACTACAACCACCATAACCACCACTACAACCATCATAACCACTACAACCACCATAACCACCACTACAACCATCATAACCACTACAACCACCATAACCACCACTAAAACCATCATAACCACCATAACCACTACAACCATCATAACCACTACAACCACCATAACCACTACAACCACCATAACCACCACTACAACTGCCATAACCACCGCTACAACCACCATAACCACTACAACCACCATAACCACCACTACAACCACCATAAGTACAACCACCATAACCACCACTACAACCACCATAACCACTACAACCACCATAACCACCACTACAACCATCATAACCACTACAACCACCATAACCACCACTACAACCACCCTAACCACCATTACAACCATCATAACCACTACAACCATAATCACTACAATCACCATAACCACCACTACAACCACCATAACCACTACAACCACCATAACCACCACTACAACCACCACAACAACCACCATAACCACTACAACCACCATAACCACTACAACCATCATAACCACTACAACCACCATAACCACTACAACCATCATAACCACTACAACCACCATAACCGCCACTACAACCACCATAACCACTACAACCATCATAACCACTACAACCATAACCGCCACTACAACCACCATAACCACTACAACCATCGTAACCACTACAACCACCATAACCGCCACTACAACCACCATAACCACCACTGCAACCATCATAACCACTTCAACCATCATAACCACCACTACAACCACCATAACCACCACTACAACCATCATAAACACCACTACAACCACCATAACCACCACTACAACCATCATAACCACTACAACCACCATAACCACCACTACAACCACCATAACCACCACTACAACCATCATAACCACTACAACCACCATAACCGCCACTACAACCACCATGACCACTACAACCACCATAACCGCCACAACAACCACCATAACCGCCACTACAACCTCCATAACCACTATAACCATCATAACCACTACAACCATCATAACCACTACAACCACCATAACCACCAATACAACCACCATAACCACCACTACAACCTCCATAACCACTACAACCTCCATAACCACCACTACAACCATAATAACCACTATAACCACCATAACCACCACTACAACCACCATAACCACTACAACCATCATAACCACCCCTACAACCATCATAACCACTACAACCACCATAAGCACCATTACAACCACCATAACCACCACAACCACCATAACCACTACAACCATCATAACCACTACAACCACTGTTGCAACCCCTGAATGGGTTACAATGATTATGTATATATGTAATGTATATTACCTTTTCATATAATTTTATATTGCTTATATTTGCGATAATAGCTAAATCGCAAATGTATGACTTTATATTATTATTTGACTTTTATATTGTTATTTAGCTTATGTTGTTAGGATGTATATAAAATGTGCTCAGTTAGTCTTGATTGTCAAACTACTGTAATTATCGCTTGTCGCTCGTTATACTGCCGGCTTCTGAGCTGCAGTTGTCCACGTAGCTATCACGTGATCGAGGGGGGGGTGTCCTCACCTCTCGTGAAATTGTCAGTCTGCTGGAGACTCGCTTGCTGGTTGGACAGATTGTCTGTCTCATTATTCTTGTTAATTCTGTAGAACTTTGTTCACAGAACATTGTAAAGACTTAGTGATTTTCGACGTTGTACTGAGGTTGTGTGTCACATAGACACTCTGAGTATCTCAGGTCCTTAGCTATAGCTTCTGACCTAATTTTGTACTGGTTCCTGTGTATTGTCACAGTCACAGTTTTTCCTATGCTGAACATAGTATTATGGGAGCTTTGTAACTTTTGTGGAGGATCTGCAGATGGTCCCTACTTAGTGTCGTTATATTATCTCCTTGTTCCTGATTCTGTGTCGCAGTCGCTTGATATTGCATTGCTATTGGGCTTAGCATTCTTTGTTGTTCAAGCAGACTGTTCGGGTTGCCAGTCGGTCAAGAAGTTAGTTTATTTGAGGACTTTGTCAGTCACTTGTTTAAGTCTTATTCGAGTCTTGAGACATAGCTAACTACTTAAGAGCACTTACACGCATACTCACACTTACTTGTACATATTTGTAATATCTTATTAAATGTTAATGTACCTGACGGTACGTAAGAATTATAAATGTGATATGTGCTTTCAGCACAATAATATTGAACTCGAGAGATTGATTTTATTTTGATTGCTGTAATTAATTTAATTTGATAAAATACCTCTAGACAACTTACTACTTAATAAATTTATTAAATTTTAATTTCTCTAGTTAGTAGCCTACCAGTTGTAATCCTGAAGCACTATTGAATAATACAGAATTTTAATGGATAATTGGACAAGGATACTGACTACTTGTTACGAAAACCCAGTAACAGGCTGGATGCTAGAAGGGCAGTCCTTTCTAGTATTCACTGGAGATCTCTAAGCTTTTAGAATCGCGTTTTTTGTAACAAATGGGGGCCTGTCCGGGAGGCTCTTGATCCAAGGTGTTGGAGAAATTGTCCAGTTTGACATACTAGTACTTCTATGATCAAACACTTTGAGTACTTTCCTAATCTGAAGACTTTGAGTTTAGTCTTGTACAACATACCAGGTGGATGTATGTACCTGACTGAGTCTCTTGATCCAAGGAGATGGAAATACTGTTTATGAGTTCTAACTCTAAGACAACTAACACTAAAATTCCTATTAGGATTATAGTTTCCCATAATCACTCTCTCGTAGTACAATTATTTTTGTGATGTATGCCAAAGTGAAACAGTTAATTGATACTCTGACTTTGTCTGAGTTAAGTACATTAAAACTTCAGACGTGTTGGCAAGTAGCCAAGTATCTCGGTGTGACGTATAACAGGAATTACACAGCTGAAACTGTCAGAGCGTTAATTAAAGATATATTGTTTCCTGCTCGTACAGAGATGTCTGATTATGATTCAGATTCAGAAAGCCTAGTGTCACAATTAGGAAGTATGACTCTATTTGAAGTTGATGAAAGAGCAACTAGAGCAGAAGTGAGCCTAGTGTCTGAGCATAGTGTAGCTCAGTTCTCGCTCGCTCCTTCCTTCACTGACACTATAGTACAGAGTATAGCTGGTAGTATGACACAGCCTAGTACTAGTACAGTGTATACTACACCTGTATTTACTTATCCTAGACCAGATCTAGACACTCTAGAGACGGCTGGACCAAGTGACCGACCTAAGGACCGTCCAGACCATGTTAATTTCCCTACTCCTCCATTACCCACTGGTCCTATCTCTCAGGAACAGTTTGAGAGGTTTGAACGCCTCATTATGTTGCAGACTGCACAAATAGAGGCACAGAGGAAATTGAACGAAGAAGATTTCCAAAGAGAAAATGTTCGTCTGGGAAGACAACAGACTGATATATCACAGGACACATTTAATGTGCAGAAAGCTGCATCCATGGTTCCTAAGTTTTTTGAAAGTGACTTAGACACATATTTTGATGTGTTTGAGAACCAGGCTCGTGCTATGAACTGGCCACGTAAGCACTGGGCAACATTGCTTCATACAGTGTTGACGGGAAGAGCTCAAAAGTGTTCTGCAGCCTTACCATTTGCCAAGTACATTAGTTATGACGCTGTCAAACAAACTATTCTAGAGACATATAACTTGTTACCTGTAAGTTATCAAAGAGCATTTCGTACGTTACAACGACGAAAAGACCAAACTTGTGTAGAGTTTGCTCGTGAGAAAAAAGTTGCTTTTGAGAGATGGTGTAGAGCTGCTAAGTGTAACAACTACGACAGCCTTGTTCAGTTGTTACTACACGAAGAGTTTAACAACTGTATGTCTGCTGACATACAAGAATATCTGATCGATCATACTACCTCAGATATTCTGGAAACTGCAGCATTAGCAGACAATTACGAGATTTCTCACGAACTGGTACGTACTAAAACACTCAGAAACAAGGTAACTAAAAATTGTCCTAGAAGTTGGCAACCTAAATCAGCTGCTCATTGCCGGCCTGATGTACCTGCTACTGTAACTTCTCGTACATTTACCAGGAAAACTCACAATCCTGAATCTGTCTCTGTGGCTAGACAGAAATTTGGTATCGAGAAGAAGAAAGTTAAATGTACCTATTGTAACAGAAAAGGACATACTAGAGAGTATTGCTATAAGTTAGAAAGAGATACGAGAAACAGTCGTGCGGCTGGCGCCCCCACTCAAGTCGTATCCTCTTCAGAGCAACAAAGGCACCAAAATCCTAGCAATACCTCTGATCCTACTGTTTTAGATAATGTTACTCAGGATAGATGACTAGCGTCAGAAAGTGTATCTGACGAAAAGATTCGTTCAGCGATGAGTCCTTACTTTTCGAGAGATAAAGTAGGATTTGACGAATCACATCTAACTGAGATAATTTCTTTCAGAGACACTGGCAGTTATCTCACGTTATTAAGAGAAGATGTACTGCCCATAACTGACGATACCTATTGCAAGATAGATGTATTGTTAGAAGCCTATGGAGGGGCTGTTATAAAAGTGCCTCTGCACAAAGTTTATATTGAAACAAGCTATTATACTGGTTATATTTCAGTGGGTATATCCAGTGGTGCATTTCCCCTCAGGTCAGTGGACTTGTTGATAGGGAACGATATCCTTCATGCTGGTATATGTAAAGAACCACTTGTGATTGATAATACCACTGATGATAATTATGCCATTGAAGCTTGTAGAGAGAAACCTATTTTATTTCCTCTCAGCGCAATTACTAGAGCTATGTCAAAGATGCAACAACCATCCTTGTCTCCTGTTGAGTTAGTGGATGACAATGATTTGGGGTTGAATATGTTGTTTAGTGACGCTCTGCGCCCAGGATCATTAACACTGACTCCCCCCGGTCATCAACCTAGTCAGGACACAACTGACGTTAAATTTCTAACTCATGATGATTTAATCAAGGATCAGTTTGTTGATCAGTCACTGGAAAGACTGAGAGATATAGCAGTTACTGAGAGTGAAGCAAAGGATCTCGATAATTGTTACTATTATAGTAACGGTGTACTGATGGAGAAAAACACATGTAAGTTGTCAGCTGATAGTGTTTCTACCACAGTCAAGAATCTAGTTGTGTTACCAGTTACATTTCGTGAACAAGCCATTGATTTTGCTCACAATAGTCCCATAGGAGGACATTTGGGTGTCAAGAAGACACTCGGTAAACTGGCAAAACATTTTACTTGGCCAAAGATGAAGGAAACAGTAGCTGATCATGTGCGACGTTGCCACGTGTGTCAAGAGACAGGCAAGCCAGCACACACACCTCCACCTCTCACTACGTTCATTAGTAGCAAAGTTCAGTTCATCTGGACTAGTGATTGTTCAGATTTGTTCAAAAGGTTGAAGCGCCTGCTATCCTCTGCTCCTGTGTTGAAGAGTCCTAATTTCAATCTTCCCTTCTTTTTACATATAGATGCGAGTGGTTATGCAGTGGGTGCTGTGCTGCTCCAACAGTCAACATCCACTGATATTCTCCATCCTATATGTTACTATTCATCTAAGCTTAAACGACACCAGAAAAATTATGCCACTATTGAGAAAGAGGCTCTAGCTCTTGTGGTGTCCTTGGAACATTTTGACGTGTATTTGGGCACTTCCCCATTTAAAATTAACGTTTTTTCAGACCACAATCCACTCACCTATATAAATACTATGAAAAGTAAAAATGCTAGGATCATGAGGTGGGCCCTCAGAATCCAACCTTATTCTATTAGTATAAAACACATAAGTGGTCATTGTAATGTAATTGCTGACGCTCTGTCACGTCCTTAATAATTATCAATTACATTAAATTAACGTAATTTTATGCCCAAATACGTTTTGTTACTTGCTATGTCAAATTCAGTAAAGTAACTTAATCCCTCCAGCCCATATTAACTATATATACTCATGTCATGTCTAATTATTATATTTATATATTCACAGTAATGTTGTGTGAGGAGGAGACAAGCTGAGTGTTGAGTGAGTAGTGTGGTGCGGGTGATGTCGCAGACCCCCCCCCTCACTACACACCTTAAGCTGTTTCATACTCAGATGTTCATACTGCCTCGCATTCCACAACCACTACTTAAGAGTGGAATGCAGTCTCCTCTACTATGATCGAGCCTCAACGTGCCCTCCTTTTCAGCGCTATCCTGTCTCTACACTGATGTATATAACCACGAGTATGCAGAAATACGATACTGTGTACTGCCCTAGTTAGGGGCATATCCTAGTGACGGACGCTGTAAAATTTTAGAAGTGCTTGGCACAAGAGACTCGGATTAATATTTTATTGATATGAGTAACCAGAAATAATGTGATAGACATTCATGCAACTCCTAGTGCGACCCTCTGTCGTGTTGGGGGGGGTGTTGCAACCCCTGAATGGGTTACAATGATTATGTATATATGTAATGTATATTACCTTTTCATATAATTTTATATTGCTTATATTTGCGATAATAGCTAAATCGCAAATGTATGACTTTATATTATTATTTGACTTTTATATTGTTATTTAGCTTATGTTGTTAGGATGTATATAAAATGTGCTCAGTTAGTCTTGATTGTCAAACTACTGTAATTATCGCTTGTCGCTCGTTATACTGCCGGCTTCTGAGCTGCAGTTGTCCACGTAGCTATCACGTGATCGAGGGGGGGGTGTCCTCACCTCTCGTGAAATTGTCAGTCTGCTGGAGACTCGCTTGCTGGTTGGACAGATTGTCTGTCTCATTATTCTTGTTAATTCTGTAGAACTTTGTTCACAGAACATTGTAAAGACTTAGTGATTTTCGACGTTGTACTGAGGTTGTGTGTCACATAGACACTCTGAGTATCTCAGGTCCTTAGCTATAGCTTCTGACCTAATTTTGTACTGGTTCCTGTGTATTGTCACAGTCACAGTTTTTCCTATGCTGAACATAGTATTATGGGAGCTTTGTAACTTTTGTGGAGGATCTGCAGATGGTCCCTACTTAGTGTCGTTATATTATCTCCTTGTTCCTGATTCTGTGTCGCAGTCGCTTGATATTGCATTGCTATTGGGCTTAGCATTCTTTGTTGTTCAAGCAGACTGTTCGGGTTGCCAGTCGGTCAAGAAGTTAGTTTATTTGAGGACTTTGTCAGTCACTTGTTTAAGTCTTATTCGAGTCTTGAGACATAGCTAACTACTTAAGAGCACTTACACGCATACTCACACTTACTTGTACATATTTGTAATATCTTATTAAATGTTAATGTACCTGACGGTACGTAAGAATTATAAATGTGATATGTGCTTTCAGCACAATAATATTGAACTCGAGAGATTGATTTTATTTTGATTGCTGTAATTAATTTAATTTGATAAAATACCTCTAGACAACTTACTACTTAATAAATTTATTAAATTTTAATTTCTCTAGTTAGTAGCCTACCAGTTGTAATCCTGAAGCACTATTGAATAATACAGAATTTTAATGGATAATTGGACAAGGATACTGACTACTTGTTACGAAAACCCAGTAACAGGCTGGATGCTAGAAGGGCAGTCCTTTCTAGTATTCACTGGAGATCTCTAAGCTTTTAGAATCGCGTTTTTTGTAACAACCACCATAACCACCACTACAACCACCATAACCACTATAACCATCATAACCACTACAACCACCATAACCGCCACTACAACCACCATGACCGCCACTACAACCACCATGACCACTACAACCACCATAACCGCCACTACAACCACCATAATCGCCACTACAACCTCCATAACCACTACAACCATCATAACCACTACAACCACCATAAACACTACAACCACCATCATAACCACTACAACCATCATAACCAATACAACCATCATAACCACTACAACCACCATAACCACCACTACAACCACCATAACCACCACCATAACCACTACAACCACCATAACCACTACAACCACCATAACCATCACTACAACCACCATAACCACCACTACAACCATCATAACCACCACTACAACCATCATAACCACCACTACAACCACCATAACCACCACTACAACCACCATAACCACCACTACAACCACCATAACCACTATAACCACCTACAACCACTACAACCACCATAACCACCTACAACCACTACAACCACCATAACCACCACTACAACCACCATAACCACCACTGCAACCACCATAACCACCACTACAGCCACCATAACCACTACAACCACTACAACCACCATAACCACCACTACAACTATCATAACCACCACTACAACTACCATAACCACCACTACAACCACCATAACCACTACAACCACCATAACCACCACTACAACCACCATAACCACCACTACAACCACCATAGCCACCACTACAACCATCATAACCACTACCAAACCCTTTCATTAAAAATTAAAAAAATTAAAAAAAAAAATCTTCAAAAACGATATTTTTCCCGCTTTATTTCCTACGTTACAGCCAAAAAAAAAAATCTTTTTTTTGTGCTATATTTTCTATATATCCAAAAAATATCTCTTTTAGGGTTCTGTGTATTTTCTACTGTTTTGTTTGTTACCGTTTTTTTTTAATGGTTGTTAAGTTCAATAATGAACGTTGCAATTTGCAAACGATCTATTTTGAGAATCCTTTGAGCTGTTGCAAAGAATTTGATCTTCCACTTCCCTTCCTCGGATCAAACCTGGCTACCTCCCATTTTTAGACATTTTATTAATATGGGTTTAAAGATTCCCAATAATAATAATAATAATAATAATAATAATAATAATTTATAAAAAGTCTGTTAGCAAAATTTTTCTGTTGGATGTACATCTGTTTACGGGAATCTGTTTTGTTTCTTCTAGACGACGAAGGGAGCAAGAGTGACAGCAACGGTAGCAACAGGAGCAGTAGCAACAGCAGTAACATCAGTCACAGAGCAGGTGAGAGTTAGCAAAGTAACGTCCAACGGTAGCAACAGGAGCAGTAGCAACAGCAGGTGAGAGGAAGCAAACAGCCAACGGTAGCAACAGGACCAGTAGCAACAGTAGCAGGTGAGAGGAAGCAAACAGCCAACGGTAGCAACAGGAGCAGTAGCAACAGCAGTAACAGCAGCAGGTGAAAGGAAGTAACGTCCACCGGCAGCAAACAGAAACAGTAGCAGCAACAGGTAAGAGGAATTAGCAAGATTAGATCCCCAATTATTAGGGAAGCGCTTAACCCGTATGGGTTGAGGAGGAGGGAAGGGTGTGTCACGCAGCTTACCTGGAAAATTAGAAACTAAGGTTTGATCCAAGGAAAGGGAGGGTGGCTCCAGTTCCATGGATCAAGAGCCCATCAGTATCAAAACAGCTTCCTTGGAGAGAATCTCTCTCTCTCTCTCTCTCTCTCTCTCTCTCTCTCTCTTTACCGGGTTTTCACTGCATCTTTCATGCTTTTTTGGTTCTTTGCACCTGCATGACGTCATTCTTTGTTTCGTCTTGATGTGTACCTCTGGTGTTATCGCCCGTACTGGTTTAGCGCTCTTTGTTCATGTAATACAACGCTTAATTTGCATCGGTTTGAGTCAGCTATAAGACGCATTGTCCTCTTGTCTTTATTCCCTCAGCCGACCACGGTAGAGAGAACTCGTTCCGTCCCTGGTCTTCCGTCCCTGGTCTTCCGTCCCTGGTCTTCCGTCCCTGGTCTTCCGTCCCTGGTCTTCCATCCCTGGTCTTCCATCCCTGGTCTTCCGTCCCTGGTCTTCCATCCCTGGTCTTCCGACCCTGGTCTTCCGACCCTGGTCTTCCGACCCTGGTCTTCCATCCCTGGTCTTCCGTCCCTGGTCTTCCGTCCCTGGTCTTCCGTCCCTGGTCTTCCGTCCCTGGTCTTCCGTCCCTGGTCTTCCGTCCCTGGTCTTCCGTCCCTGGTCTTCCGTCCCTGGTCTTCCATCCCTGGTCTTCCATCCCTGGTCTTCCATCCCTGGTCTTCCATCCCTGGTCTTTCATCCCTGGTCTTCCTGGCGTCAACTCTCCACATTTCATTCCAGGAGTGGCTGTAGTGAGTAGATGGAGAAAGAAGAGAGCCTTCTGCTTTACTAACCTTGCCAGATCTGAGATGCCTAAACTTTTTCGTCCCTTAATCTGATTCGCCTCGCGGCTCGTACAGTGGCACCTACCTTAAATGTTCCATAATAATAGGTAGTTCCCATTAAGGTAGTAGATGCCCTCTCGTGGCAGCCCAGAAAGTAGTTATCCATTCAGTGTCCTCAGCTGACTCAGTGAAAAAGGTTGTACCGGGATCAGCTGATCTTTGCTTACGTTCCTGAGCTGGTTGAATGAACGTGTGACATCTGATGAGAGATCCCTGGCCGGAAGTTTTTTTTTTTTTTCGTTTGCGAACACTCTTTTCGTATAAATTTCGTTGTTTTGATATCAATGCTTATCATCCTTCTTTTCATCATCAATGATATTATCACCACCACCACCACCACAGTTGTCATTATCAGCTTCGTCAGCTTCAGCCTTATTACCATCACCACCAATACCATCACCATCTCATTTATCAGTAACACCCTATACACATCACTCAACAAAACTGGTGTTATTGAGATTTTAATGGTACCTAACTATTTTCAAGGTTTAAAACTTTCCTCTGGCTGAAACTCTGTATATAATATGAACTTTACAAAGAATGCCCCATTCAAGCGCGCGCGCGCGCGCGCGCACACACGCGCACACACACACACACACACACACACACACACACACACACACACACACACACACACACACACACACACACACACACACACACACACACACACACACACACACACAAATATATATATATATATATATATATATATATATATATATATTTACACACATTGGCAGACTGGGGAGGACAGAAGCGAGGGAGCTCTTACCCTCCCAGTAAAGCACCAATCTCACTTGATTACCAGTTATTAAATATAATATCTTTGAGCTATTTAAACTGTCTCTCACCAAGGCAGGATGACCCAAGAAAGAAGTAACAGATTCACCATCACTCAGTTACTGTCTTGCTAGAAGTGTACTGACATCCCACCTCAGATAACCTACGGTACTGGGAAGGATTGAAAGAAAACTCTATGGAGAATACAAAGATTTATTACAGTACTGTGAGAAATAAGTTATAAAATATCTACTGTGCAAACAAGGAATTTCATTGTTGATTTCCAGTTGAGCAATAAACCCTGCGAGAATCCAGTCCTTCAGTCTTAGTCTGCAGTACCACTACTAAGGACCGGTTCTCCTAGACTAAGCTCTATGCTTGACCGAGACTGTCTCGTCTCCCGGTCCGTGAGTGGACCAGGTAAACGACCAGGGAACTCTTGTTTTCACCTTACCTTTCGTGTTAAGTGGAGATGTTAGGGCTGCACCAACATTATAATTTATTCTTAAAACAATAACAGCCATGGTAATTTATGTATTATTATAATTATTACTTATTATTATTAGTTTTATTATTGCTGTGTTATTATTCACGGAATTTTTATTTAATATTAGTGAAAAAAAATACTTTTCATAAAATTTTGTCATTTGCTTTAGTGATTATATAAATTAGCATAATGGTTGATGCAAGTTTTCCGTGACCACACACACACACACACACACACACACACACACACACACGCCTAAGGACGTATTTAATTTGCAAGCAGAGTGCCTATAAGGATCAGTTCCTGACTCCATGGTGTTTCTGGTGTCGGTTTATTCATTAGCTGGAAAAAACTTCTAGACGTCTGTGTTTGTGGATGACGAGATCACGGAAGAGAATAAGAACGGATGTCTGTAGGGTGATACAAGGAGTCACAGAGCTGCAGGAATGATCCAGCGAGAGTGACCACTGAAATGCCACTCCAGCAAACGAAAGGTGTGGATAGGGTCAGAAGGAAGGATGCCAGAGGAAAAGTACCACCTGAGAGGGAGGCCAGGAATGGAAGAGTACCACTTGAGAGGGAGGCCAGAAGGGAACAGTGCCACCTGAGAGGGAGGCCAGAAGGGAAGAGTGCCACCTGAGAGGGAGGCCAGAAGGGAAGAGTACCACCTGAGAGGGAGGCCAGAAGGGAAGAGTACCACCTGAGAGGGAGGCCAGAAGGGAAGAGTACCACCTGAGAGGAAGGCCAGAAGGGAAGAGTGCCACCTGAGAGGGAGGCCAGAAGGGAAGAGTACCACCTGAGAGGGAGGCCAGAAGAGAAGAGTACCACCTGAGAGGGAACCTATTCATTGAATCAAAGAGAACAGGACATCAGGTTGATCACCCCGACGCTCTGCAGAATCACAGAACCCTGTGGGTGTAGCGCTTACTTGTTATAATAGCAGCAGAACGAACAACTGCATTAACGAACATAAGAATAACCTTGGGAACTGTGAACAAGAAGTTCAGAACGGTGCTCACTGGGGGAACGTGGGGGGGGGGGGGGGCGGGTACCTGACACCGGTACTCGAGTACGCTGCACCAACAAGCAACCCTTGTGTTATGCCAAACCTGTCTTCCTCTCCCCCTCCCCCGAATTGAAGTAAATGGACCCCAGAGCTGGAGCTTAACCAGTACAGTCACTACAAGTGTTGCAGGATTTTACGTTGGTATTTGTATGTTTAGTAGCATTGTGTTTGTGGTGAGGGGTGCGTGTTTGTGTGTGTCAGGTTGTGTGTGTGTGTGCGCGAGGGGTGTGTGAGGGGTGTGTGTGTGTGAGGGGCGTGTGTGTGTGTGAGGGGCGTGTGTGTGTGTCAGGGGTGTGTGTGTGTGTGTGTGTGTGTGTGTGTGTGTGAGAGGGGTTTGTTTGTGTGTGCGTGTGTGCGCGCGTATGGTGTGTGTGTGGGTTTGTGAGTGTATTTGTGAGTGTGTATATATGGGTTTGTGAGTGTATATATGAATTTGTGAGTGTATATATGAGGGCTTGAGTGTATGTGGGGGGTGTGAATGATTGTGTGTGTGCGTGTCTGCGTGCGTGCGCTAGCGCGTACGTGCATGCATTTCCCAGTGCTGAGTGCTTGCCGCAGTGTGCCAGAACATGCCTGTCTGTCTGCCTGTCTGTCTGCCGTGTATTGACGGGACCGCACCTCTGCTGGTGTATAAGTCAGCTGCTCAGCATAAGTCACAATTACTGACTGCAGCACGTTGTTGCTGGGCGAGGTGCTCTTGATCCAGGGAATATGATCTAACCTCTCCTTCCTCGGATCAAACCCATTAAACTCTCCAGGTCGTGTATGACCCCTACTGACAGCACCACCAGCTGAATGTACTGCCAGCTGATAGTACCACCAGCTGACTGTACCACCAGCTGAATGTACTGCCAGCTGATAGTACCACCAGCTGACTGTATCACCAGCTGACTATACCATCATCTGATTATACCACGAACTGACAGCACCACCAGCTGAATGTACTGCCAGCTGACTGTACCACCAGCTGACTGTACCACCAGCTGACTGTACCACCAGCTGATTATACCACCAACTGACTGTACCACCCGCTGACTATAACACCAACTGTCTGTACCACCAGCTGACCGTAACACCAACTGACCAGTGTAAACACACTGCTACAACATTGCTTACTCAACGTTATCCCAGCTTCACAAAGTGGCGGGAGTTATAACGAAGGTTACAGCAGGACTGGAAACCATTGTCCATTAGGCAACGGCTGAGTCTGGGGGATCAGAATCCTCTCAAAGGGTTCAATCCCTCTCCCTATTTTAAAAAGAGGATTCGATCGTTTTCTTGCGATTTTTCTGTGGTATTCACGAGCGCTTTGATAGCTTCACGGATCTGACTGTGAGGTAAGACTGTGCAGTTGTTGCTACAGTTAAAGGTGACTGTGCAGTTGTTGCTACAGTTAAAGGTGACTGTGCAGTTGCTGGCTCAGTTAAAGGTGACTGTATATGTGAAAAGGATAATGGTTGACCCAGTAACGCACAGCTAACGGAACAGCTGACCCAGTAGTGAACAGTTAACGCAACAACACCCAATAACACAACAGCTGTCTTAGTAACGCACAGCTAACGAAACAGCCGACCTAGTACCGCACAGGTAAAGGAACAGCTGTCTCAGTAACGTTAGAACGTTACTGGCGTTGATAGAATTAGCTGGCAAAGCGAAAGAAGCTCTTGATCCAAGGCGAGTGAAGTTACCATCTCCTGTCTCGTATCAAACCTATCTTCCATTCCCAAGCAGTCACTGTCTCTCTTCATGTTGCTAATGGCACTGTATTAGTGTCGCTAATGGCACTGTACTGGTGTCGCTAATTCACTGTATTGTGTCGTTATTGGCACTATATTGGTGTGTCTAATGGCACTGTATTGGTGTCACTAATTGCACTGTATTGGTGTGTGTAATGGCACTGTATTGGTGTGTCTAATGGCACTGTATTGATGTGTCTAATGGCACTGTATTGGGGTGTCTAATGGCAATGTATTGGTGTCACTAATGGCACTGTCTACTCATGGCACTGTCTCAACCCGTTTCTGCGGAAATCTAGGCAACGCCCGTATCGATTCAATGCGGTGTACCCTGCTGCTGCTGCTGCTGCTGTTGTTGCTGTTGCTGTTACTGCTGCTGTTACTGCTGCTTCTGTTACTGTTGTTACTTTATCCGTTGCTGTTGCTGTTACTGCTGCTGTTACTGCTGCTTCTGTTACTGTTGTTACTTTATCCGTTGCTGTTGTTACTGCTGCTGTTGTGCTGCTATTGCTGTTTGTGCTGCTGCTGTTTTCACAGCTTGTATTCTCTACACCTTGATCTCCCTTCGTACATGCAACTGTAGGTGCCTGTCTCTGTATATATACACAGAGAGTTAACTCTTTATCTTAGGTGGTGAACAGGTGGCATGCAGCCTTAATGCCCCTCGTGTAGTAGATAGGCTTGAAACCTTGATATAAATTAACAATTTCCCCCTACCTATGGTGCTATGGTGTATGTCAACCGTGTGTGTGTGTGTGTGTGTGTGTGTGTGTGTACATGAGTGAAGAGTGAGAGAGGTTAGAGAGAGTTTGAGACAGATCGATCATTACACACACACACACACACACACACACACACACACACACACAGTTCCACACAAGAGATTAGTGCAAAAACTGGAGGACCAAGCAGGGATAACAGGGAAGGCACTACAATGGATCAGGGAATACCTGTTAGGAAGACAGCAGCGAGTCATGGTACGTGGTGAGGTGTCAGAGTGGGCGACTGTGACGAGTGGGGCTCCACAGGGGTCAGTCCTAGGACCAGTGTTGTTTCTGGTATTTGTGAATGACATAACGGAAGGAATAGACTCCGAAGTGCCCGTTTGCAGATGATGTGAAGGTGATGAGAAGATTCCTGTTGGACGAGGACCAGGCAGAGCTACAAAGGAATCTGGACAGCCTGCAGACTTGGTCCAGCAACTGGATCCTGGAGTTCAAACCCACCACGTGCAAAGTTATGAAGATTAGGGAAGGGCAAAGAAGACCGCAGACGGAGTACAGTCTAGGGGGGGGGCAGATACTACAAACTTCACTCGAGGTAAAATATCTTAGGGCGAGTATGACACCGGGAACATCTGAGGCGCACATCAACCAAATAACTGCTGCAGCATACTGGCGCCTAGCGAAGCTAAGAACAGCATTCCGACATCTTAATAAGGAATCATTCAGGACCCTGTACATTGTGTACGTTAGGTCCATATTGGAGTATGCAGCACCAGTTTGGAACCCACACTTACCCAAGCAAGTAAGGAAACTAGGAAAAAGTGCAAAGGTTTGCAACAAGACTAGTCCCAGAGCTAAGAGGTATGTCCTACGAGAAGAGGTTAAGGGAAATCAACCTGACTACGTTGGAAGACAGTAGAGATATGGGGGGATATGATAATGACATATAAACTACTGAGAGCAATCGACAAGGTGGACAGACAAAATATTCCAGATTTGGGACACAGCAACAAGGGGACACAGTTGGAAGTTGAAGATTCAGATGAATCACAGAGATGTTATGAAGTATTTTTTCAGTCAGAGTTGTCAGGAAGTGGAATAGTCTAGGAAGTGATGTGGTGGAGGCAGGATCGATACATAGCTGTAAGAAGAGGTATGATAAAGCTCATAGAGTAGAAAGTGACACCCAGTAGCGGCCAGTGAAGAGGCGGGGCCAGGAGCTGTGACTCGACCCCTGCAACCACTAGGTGAGTACGTACACACACACGCACACACAGATACAGATGAGGAGGTGAAGAAACTGCTAAGAGACATCGATACCTCAAAGGCAATGGGACCGGACAACATCTCCCCATGGGTCCTTAGAGAGGGAGTAGATATGTTGTGCGTGTCACTTACCACTATCTTCAACACGTCCCTGGAAACTAGGCAACTACCTGAGGTATGGAAGACGGCAAATGTAGTTCCCATTTTTAAAAAAGGAGACAGAAAAGAGGCACTAAACTATAGACTTGTGTCATTGACGTGTATAGTATGTAAAGTTATAGAGAAGATTATCAGGAGGAAAGTGGTGGAGCACCTGGAACGGAACAAGAGTATAAATGCCAACCAGCACGGATTCATGGAAGGCAAATCCTGTGTCACAAACCTTCTGGAGTTTTATGATAAAATAACAGAAGTAAGACACGAGAGAGGGGTGGGTTGATTGCATCTTCTTGGACTGCAAGAGGGCCTTTGACACAGTTCCTCACAAGAGATTAGTGCAGAAGCTAGAGCATCAGGTGCATATAACAGGAAGGGCACTGCAATGGATCAGAGAATACCTGACAGGGAGGCAACAACGAGTCATGGTACGTAATGATGCATCACAGTGGGCACCTGTGACGAGAGGGGTCCCACAGGGGTCGGTCCTAGGACCAGTGCTATTTTTGGTATATGTGAACGACATGATGGAAGGGTTAGACTCAGAAGTGTCCCTGTTTGCAGATGATGTGAAGTTAATGAGGAGAATTAAATCAGATGAGGACCAGGCAGGACTTCAAAGAGACCTGGACAGACTGGACACCTGGTCCAGCAAATGGCTTCTCGAATTTAATCCTGCCAAATGCAAAGTCATGAAGATAGGGGAAGGGCACAGAAGACCGCAGACAGAGTATAGGCTAGGTGGCCAAAGACTGCAAACCTCACTCAAGGAGAAAGATCTTGGGGTGAGTATAACACCGAGCATGTCTCCGGAAGCACACATCAACCAGATAACTGCTGCAGCATATGGGCGCCTGGCAAACCTGAGAACAGCATTCCGATACCTTAGTAAGGAATCGTTCAAGACACTGTACACCGTGTATGTCAGGCCCATACTGGAGTATGCAGCACCTGTTTGGAACCCGCACTTGATAAAGCACGTCAAGAAACTAGAGAAAGTACAAAGGTTTGCGACAAGGTTAGTTCCAGAGCTAAGGGGAATGTCCTATGAAGAAAGATTAAGGGAAATCGGCCTGACGACACTGGAGGACAGGAGGGTCAGGGGAGACATGATAACGACATATAAAATACTGCGTGGAATAGAAAAGGTGGACAAAGACAGGATGTTCCAGGGAGGGGACACAGAAACAAGAGGCCACAATTGGAAGTTGAAGACACAAATGAGTCAGAGAGATAGTAGGAAGTATTTCTTCAGTCATAGAGTTGTAAGGCAGTGGAATAGCCTAGAAAATGACGTAGTGGAGGCAGGAACCATACACAGTTTTAAGACGAGGTTTGATAAAGCTCATGGAGCGGGGAGAGAGAGGGCCCAGTAGCAACCGGTGAAGAGGCGGGGCCAGGAGCTAAGACTCGACCCCTGCAACCACAAATAGGTGAGTACAAATAGGTGAGTACACACACACACACACACACACACACACACACACACACACACACACAGGCGCCTGTCGACCATAAATAAACTATGACTAACCACTCAAAGGAATGCTCTTTCAGTCCTGAAAAAAATCTATATCACATTCTCTCACTAAATGTATATAGAATTCCCGCGAAATGTATATCAGATTTCCTGCCAAACTTACGCCATTTTTCCCCCCGCCAAATATGCTCTTATTATCCAGGAAATATTCAGTAAAATGGCCATTGACGGACCTCTATTATAGGCTAATCAGGCGCTTAACTTATTGTAATATGGCGTCATATACGCAAGTTATTCCTCTTATTTATAATTAACATTCTTAGTGTTTCGTATGTAAGGACGGTCATTAGTACCGTACTTATATTCACTAATTATTAACGTACGGGTACTTACAAGTAGGCAAATACAGTTGTGACATTTTACCCCGGGCTTGTTACAAGTTTTGTTATAACCGGTTATTTACATTGAGGTGTGTGTGTGTGTGTGTGTGTGTGTGTGTACATCTGCGTATATACACAAAGAGGTGTACGTTTCTGTTTGGCTACCAGAACACGTTATGATTTTTCAAGCGAGTGAGGGGTGGGGAGAGAGTCTTCAGCTTCGCTATCCTAGCTTATCTGACTAGACAAAAGTAATGGCTGTGGTTAGATAGTAGCTGCGGTTAGACAGTAGCTGCGGTTAAACAGTGGCTGCGGTTAGACAGTAGCTGCGGTTAGACAGTAGCTGCGGTTAAACAGTGGCTGCGGTTAGACAGTAGCTGCGGTTAGACAGTAGCTGCGGTTAGACAGTAGCTGCGATTAGACAGTAGCTGCGGTCAGACAGTAGCTGCGGTTAGACAGTAGCTGCGGTTAGACAGTTTAGACATTTGAGCAGCAGGTAACCCCGTCACTGTGTTCCCCCATATACTACAGTGCACTCCCATGTACTCCCGTGCACTCCCATGTACTCCCACGCACTACGGTGCACTTATATTCTACAGTGCACTCTCATGTACTACAGTGCACCTCGTGTACTTCCTTGTACTCTCAGATCCTCCCATGTCGCCTCGTGTACTCCCACGCACTCTCAGGTACTCCATTGTACACTCGTGTACTCCCAAGTACTCTCCAGAGTACACACTGGCCGGCACCGTAGTTAATGTAGGCTGGCTGTCTCCTCTATTATTTACAATACCTGGGAGCGCTGCCCCCCTCAACCCCCCTGAAATATAAGCTCCCACTACCCCTTCCCCTCCCCTCCCCTTTCCCTCGCCTTCCCCTCCCCTCCTTCAGCCTGAATAGCTCGTTGAACACTTGGTGTTGGTGGAGGGATCTTGATCCAGGGAATTGGAGGTGACCCCCCCCTCCATCCTCTCGGATCAAATGGGATCACTTCCCGTTCACCCTTCCTCCCCCCCCCATCGCCCTTACGGTTTCAACGTTTCCCCATGAGTGCATCCCCATAAATGTATTCCCATGAATGGCTACCCATGAATAGTTACCAATGGATGGTTCCCCCATGAATGGTTCCCCATAAATGTAAACCCATGAATGGTTCCCCATGAATGGTTCCCCATAAATGTAAACCCATGAATGGTTCCCCATAAATGTAAACCCATGAATGGTTCCCCATAAATGTAAACCCATGAATGGTTACCCATGAATAGTAACCCGTGGATGGTTCCCCATGAGTGGTTCCCCATGAACGGTTCCCCATGAATGGTTCCCCATGAAGGGTTCCCCATAAATTTAATAGATTTAAATCCCTACATAAAATGCTACAAACATATTTCGAGACTTCAAGTTAACAATTGTTGACTGATGGACTGAGGTGTCCACCAGTCCACCTTTATGATGGAAGGAGAGAGACCGAGAACGACCCAGGAGCTAGACAGGAGTAGACAGTGCCTCATCAGACATTTATTATTATATTATAATCATGGGGAAGTGCTAAGCCCGTAGGAAAGGGAGGCTAGGACTCTGGGTAGCTTTAAAGAGATGTTGGACAAATATGAGTGGAAGGTTTGATTGATGTCTGGCATATGTGAGTAAATTCTGGGGTTGGACAGATACATGGGTGGTTTCCAGAAGGACCTGCATTGTATGGGCCGATAGGCCCATACAAGGCAGGTCCTCTTTGAGGGGGCGGGTCATACAACCCCTGTTTATAATCCATTTAACACTTGTAAGCTGGCATTAGCATTGTCAAAGTGTCTACCTTAGGCGCTCGCAGCAAGTGCCTCAGCATTGACACTGTTCAGCATTAAATCTTTTAATTGTCCACAGTCGTGCGTGATTTCCCGGGGTAGTCCCGGCTCGGGTCTTGGTCGTTTTCCTCAGTCGTGTTTTGAAGACCTATGCTCTGCAAGATGAAATGGTTATGATCATAACCAAAATTTTTAGAGGGGTGGACTGGTAAGCCAGGAAGGCCTCGGTGAGATGACCAGAAGCTCCAGCTGCGGGTCATCATATGACCCGCGTCACGAAGCACTTGACCTATTTCCTGACAAATCTTACTTAACCTCTGCAAGTCTTTCTTTTTCGACAACCAGGCATTTTGAGCTACGATCAATATTATAGACCCCTACCTGGGGCTAATTCCATTGGTAAATTAATGAAACATGAGGTTAACTGAAGACGACTGTATATACCAAGAAAGAGACGGCTGTATATACCCAGGTAAGCTTAGATATAGAAGCGGCCATTCGACTAAAGACCCCTCTAATCAGGCTTGGTACGTACACTGACAGTGTCTTTGGCTCATTCTTGTAGCATACGAGGCCAACTCTTGCTGCTTCAGTAAGGTCTTTCTAACACTCTGTAGTGTTTCATGCAACAACAGCTTCTCTTCAGACTATGATGACGCAAAGGCGTTCCACAAGTGTGTGGTTATAACACAGATGTAACGTTAATATAACCTCACGAAACTTTGTCGTCTTTATATGTGGATTTTGTCATTGCTGGAGACGGTACAAATACTCGGCATGTGTCCACCTCCTTACAGGGCATAGTTGACCACGCGTCTAGACTGGCTTCGTCACATGGCTTCAAGTTCTCATTATCTAAATAGAACTCCATTATATTTACTCGGTGCCCTGTTAGTCCCCGTTTCGTAATTTGCTCTGTGGTTCCCCTATCCCGGTCTATCAAACGTAAATTTCTTGGTCTCTACTCTGTTCAATGTTGTGGGAATTACACGTTATAGTTCTGAAGGCTACGAGTGTTAGGGGACTGAATTTACATAAAAATTTGTCCCATTTTACTACTGGGATTGAGAGGCGAGTTCTTAGTCCTCATATATCCTTCATTCTGTCTGTACTTGGTTATAAGGATCACGTGTATATTCACTTGCTACAACAGTCGTGCTTTGCAAGCTTCATTCTGGACATCAAGAACCACATTTGTGTCTTGGTGCCTTTCGCTAGTTCACAGTCCAAAACCTGCATTCAGAGTCTGCTCTTCCTTCACTGCTAGAGCGTAAAGGCACTCACTATCTATGCTGTCTGCTTCACTTTCACGATCATGACCCTGCGACCTATACAACAACTACTGACGTTAGCAAAGCTGACACTCTTAATGGCTGTTCTTCTTTATCACGTCCTTGTTAATCGTCGCCTTCACACTCTAGTTACTTCTCTCCCTCTCTACATCCCTTTTCCCTCACTCTGTTTACTAAGTATAGCCGAAGGAGACACTTAAGAGGTTGCCTAAACTAATCTTTTTCTCCAACATTCGTCTCTGTTTCACTCTTAACTCGAGACAGCTGCATCAAATCAACTTCCAGTTCTTAGCACTTTTGTAAGGTGAGGAGGACCAGACTTTCAGAATAATTAGCATGTACACGTGGATAGTGCCAGGACAGTGGCTGGTGTGTCTTAGTACCAGGATAGGTCCTAGTGTGTCTTAGTGCCAGGATAGATCCTGGTGTGTCTTAGTGCCAGGATAGGTCCTGGTGTGTCTTAGTGCCAGGATAGGTCCTGGTGTGTCTTAGTGCCAGGATAGGTCCTGGTGAGTCTTAGTGCCAGGATAGTGGCTGGTGAGTCTTAGTGCCAGGATAGTGGCTGGTGAGTCTTAGTGCCAGGATAGTGGCTGGTGAGTCTTAGTGCCAGGATAGTGGCTGGTGAGTCTTAGTGCCAGAATAGTTCCCCTTGAGTTTTCTTCGCGTGCTGGCAAATTCGTTGCTGTAGTGAATAATTAGACTTGGAATCCGCGCCATAACTGGAAAATGACTCATTTGATTGACTTTGCTGGTTCGCTTATAAGTTACTTTGTCACACTATTTTTGTTTGTCAATAATAACCTTGTGGTACCTCGTAACCCATAAATTAATAACAATAATAACAGTAATAATAATACATGTGATCCTTTCCTCCACAGGAACTAGAGAATGTTTGCATGGGACCTTCCAGGTGAAAGCAGTGCCTATTTTTAATCTGGAATTTCATTCATTTGACCTATATTGCAAATTATTTTGTTTTTGTTTTCTCGGGGATAGAGATATTTTAATATGTTAAGGAAAGTGCAGTTAACGGCGTACTTATGGAAATGTATATATGTGGCAGAAAGTCAGTTGTTGGAGAAAGCATGTTGCATGTTTTGATATTGATGACGGTGGTGGTAGTGGTGGTGGGGGGTGATGGTGGGGGTAGTTATGGCTGGCAACGGTGGTGGTAGTTATGGCTGGCAACGGTGGTGGTGATGGTGGTTGGGTGTGGCTGGCAACGGTGGTGGTGGTGGTTGGTAGGTGTGGCTTGTGTGTCACAACCACCCCACTCTCACCTACCCATCTAGCTTAGTAACCCACACTTAGTAAACCGCACATAACCCACACATAGTAACCCACACCTTGTAAACCACACCTAACATTCCAGTACATAATGACCCATGGTGAGACAACAGTTCATCTGGCGAAGTTTACGTTGTAATATTTACATCTGGTGGTACAGACTACTAGAGGCGCCTGACATCTAGGAGTGTTCTAATTATGATGAATGTGCCGTAGACATGTGACTCCTCATACATGATAGTGATATATGGAGTGGCTGGTCTCTCTCTCTCTCTCTCTCTCTCTCTCTCTCTCACTCTGACGTAATGAAGTTTAGTTTAAGTTCGTGAAGTTCTCAAGCCACTATCTGACAACACAGTTAGAATCTACTCCCTGCTTGAAAGTGTATGCTTCTGTCAACTCGTCGATTCTATCAAGCATTGGAACCCAATGCGAGGGAATCCACAGGTATATTAGCTCGACTGTCCTCATTTCTACCAGACAAGTGTCTGGATTCTGACACAGCCACATCACGATTGACACTCGTGGAGCTGAGAGATTTATGGATAGAGAATCTCTTACAATCTGTGCTAGCGACATGTGGGCGGCTAGCAGCAACAGCATGACTGACCAGGCGGTCACCAAGGAAGCCTGCCTCAGGCCAGGTAGATGAACCCTGGGAATTGGTCACAGAAGTGGAACCAACATGGATTTCTCGATACACTTCCATTTTCCCTTGCGTTCTGTGTCAGCACTCGCTGTATATTTCGACCCCCACTCGTCTCCTGCTCTCCACAACCACATCGCCACCTCCATAATTAGTTTTTCCTCTTAGTTAAATTCTGTCGTGTTGACGCCACCGCCACCACAAGTCGCCCAAAAGAATCATGTTATCGGCATAGGGCAACTGTGACAATTCTCACTTGGCATCGATTCATTTCATTTTAATCCCACATCTCTCGACAACACCCTAGCAGTTTTCTTTTATAACTCCGTCTATAAATATATTAAACAACCTTGGTGACATTACTTGTCCCTGTCTAAACCAAACTTTCACTGGAAAACGGTCCCCTTCTCTCCTCCATGCCCTAACCTTAGCCTCACTGTCCGCATAATTTTTTTTAATAACTTACTGTCTTTTCCAAACATTTGCAACATCTACTGTAATGTATTGGGAGCAGTGAGAGGATTAAATACTGTTTATGTTCATTCATTTGTAGCTGTGTTGTTGTTATGGAGCTGGGCCATGGAGAGTACACTTGTTATTGTTACTCTGGTTGTCATTAACCTACACCATAACATCTACCACACAGTTATACCTTTTCTGTATCCATAAACTCATCCAGCAAGTGCCCATTCAGTTTAATATGTGGGCAAATTTGACAATACAATATATTAAACTTCGAATCGTTGGAATTTTTAATAATCTTAAGAAACACAAAATATTTGTTTTCTTGGAGGACTGTAGTTTTTTTTATTGCTAATACAACTGCAAAAATAAAACAGAAAAATATTGAAAACTCATTATTTTAAGACATGCGTCGTTAGACATGCAACGTTAAATTTGCGACTTTAGACTTGAGTTCCAGGGTCTGGAAGAGGGGTGAGAAGACGGTATTTTTCGATGTTGCAGCGAGACGATGGCTGGAAGCAGTGGAGATGTGGCATAAATATTAAAGATTAAGACACACGTTCAGCAGTTGGGTATCTTTACTGATGAAACCTTTCGCCTACATAGTAGGCTTCTTCAGTCAAATACAATAGGAGCAGTAGAAATTAAATAACGTAATCAGTCCCTCAGCCTGGAGAAAAATTCAGCTACATGGAGCTGAACTCTGGGGATTTGTTAGGTTTTAATTTATCTATTTTACCGATAGATGAACATAGACAGCAGGTGCCTTAAGGAAACACGTCCTAATGTTTTCACCCGTAATGGGGATCGACCCCCGGACTTTACTGTGTGAACCGAGTGCGCTAGCAATCGACCTACCGGGTTAAAAAGGACGTAATGAAGAATAAGGTCACAATACTTTGACTTATCAACAGTCGAAATCGGACCAAAACGTCGTCATAAATTTGTCTCTTAAGTTCGGGTTATTTGAGTATAGGAGGTTATGAAAGACCTGGTTTTTTTTTTTTTTTTTTTTTTTTTTAGATGTAAAGATTTAAGTATCGTGCAGGTATGTGTTGAGTGGAGACAATGTGGTTTTGGGGATATGTGCTGTTGGAGTGTAAGAAAGGTAACATCTAGGAAGAGATTCAGGCAAATTAGTTAGATGAACATACGTTCTGGAGATTAGGTTAGGTAAGATTCGTCAGGAAACAGGACAAGTTTCCTGACGCGGGTGTTAGTCACATGATGACCCGCCACTGGAGGATTTGGTCATCTGACAGAAGCCTTCCACTGGCTTACCCCTCCACCACTTTAAAAATTAATTTGATTCTGGAGGTGGGAAGTACATTGGGGAAGGGTTGCTCCGGTTTGGTGGGTCAGTTGCACACTCACACGAGCTTTTAAATCTCTGCACAAAATTCAATTTAAACCAGCAAATAATAGAGCCTACTAGACTGGAGAATACACTAGACCTCATCTTCACTAACAGTGATGATCTGATAAGAAATGTCACCATATCAAAAACAATATACTCAGATCACAACATAATTGAGGTTCAGACATGTATGCGTGGAGCCCCAGACCGACATAATGAGACTAGTCACGAGGAAGCATTCACCAAATTCAACTTCAATGACAAAAACATAAAGTGGGACCAAGTAAACCAAGTCCTAACCTACATAAGCTGGGAAGATGTACTAAGCAAAACAGACCCCAACTTATGCCTAGAACAGATTAACTCGGTGGCACTCGATGTATGCACAAGGCTTATTCGTCTAAGAAAAAGAAGGAGTAGATGTAAAATAGAAAGAGACAGGCGCTCCCTTTACAGGCGACGGAAAAGAATAACAGAGCGGCTAAAAGAGGTCAATATATCTAAAATGCGTAGGGAGACACTGGTCAGAGAAATAGCAAGCATCGAACTTAAGCTAAAAGAATCCTTTAGGAGTCAGGAATCGCGGGAAGAACTAAAAGCCATAAATGAAATCGAAAGAAACCCAAAGTATTTCTTCTCCTATGCCAAATCAAAATCGAGAACAACGTCCAGTATTGGGCCCCTACTTAAACAAGATGGGTCCTACACAGATGACAGCAAGGAAATGAGTGAGCTACTCAAGTCCCAATATGACTCAGTTTTTAGCAAGCCGCTAACCAGACTGAGAGTCGAAGATCAAAATGAATTTTTTATGAGAGAGCCACAAAATTTGATTAACACAAGCCTATCCGATGTTATCCTGACGCCAAATGACTTCGAACAGGCGATAAATGACATGCCCATGCACTCTGCCCCAGGGCCAGACTCATGGAACTCTGTGTTCATCAAGAACTGCAAGAAGCCCCTATCACGAGCCTTTTCCATCCTATGGAGAGGGAGCATGGACACGGGGGTCGTCCCACAGTTACTAAAAACAACAGACATAGCCCCACTCCACAAAGGGGGCAGTAAAGCAACAGCAAAGAACTACAGACCAATAGCACTAACATCCCATATCATAAAAATCTTTGAAAGGGTCCTAAGAAGCAAGATCACCACCCATCTAGAAACCCATCAGTTACACAACCCAGGGCAACATGGGTTTAGAACAGGTCGCTCCTGTCTGTCTCAACTATTGGATCACTACGACAAGGTCCTAAATGCACTAGAAGACAAAAAGAATGCAGATGTAATATATACAGACTTTGCAAAAGCCTTCGACAAGTGTGACCATGGCGTAATAGCGCACAAAATGCGTGCTAAAAGAATAACAGGAAAAGTCGGTCGATGGATCTATAATTTCCTCACTAACAGAACACAGAGAGTAGTCGTTAACAGAGTAAAGTCCGAGGCAGCTACGGTGAAAAGCTCTGTTCCACAAGGCACAGTACTCGCTCCCATCTTGTTCCTCATCCTCATATCCGACATAGACAAGGATGTCAGCCACACCACCGTGTCTTCCTTCGCAGATGACACCCGAATCTGCATGACAGTGTCTTCCATTGCAGACACTGCAAGGCTCCAGGCAGACATCAACCAAATCTTTCAGTGGGCTGCAGAAAACAATATGAAGTTCAACGATGAGAAATTTCAATTACTCAGATATGGTAAACATGAGAAAATTAAATCTTCATCAGAGTACAAAACAAATTCTGGCCACAAAATAGAGCGAAACACCAACGTCAAAGACCTGGGAGTGATTATGTCGGAGGATCTCACCTTCAAGGACCATAACATTGTATCAATCGCATCTGCTAGAAAAATGACAGGATGGATAATGAGAACCTTCAAAACTAGGGAGGCCAAGCCCATGATGACACTCTTCAGGTCACTTGTTCTATCTAGGCTGGAATATTGCTGCACACTAGCAGCACCTTTCAAGGCAGGTGAAATTGCCGACCTAGAAAATGTACAGAGAACTTTCACGGCGCACATAACGGAGATAAAACACCTCAATTACTGGGAGCGCCTGAGGTTCCTAAACCTGTATTCCCTGGAACGCAGGCGGGAGAGATACATGATTATATACACCTGGAAAATCCTAGAGGGACTAGTACCGAACTTGTACACGAAAATCACTCACTACGAAAGCAAAAGACTTGGCAGACGATGCACCATCCCCCCAATGAAAAGCAGGAGTGTCATTAGCACGTTAAGAGACCATACAATAAGTGTCAGGGGCCCGAGACTGTTCAACTGCCTCCCAGCACACGTAAGGGGGATTACCAACAGACCCCTGGCAGTCTTCAAGCAGGCACTGGACAAGCACCTAAAGCCGGTTCCTGACCAGCCGGGCTGTGGCTCGTACGTTGGTTTGCGTGCAGCCAGCAGCAACAGCCTGGTTGATCAGGCTCTGATCCACCAGGAGGCCTGGTCACAGACCGGGCCGCGGGGGCGTTGACCCCCGGAACTCTCTCCAGGTAAACTCCAGGTATATCTCTGCACTTCAGCAAAGACAACTATTGATTGAGGGTGAATTTCTCATTTGGGTCAACTTGCTGAGAAACAGCCAAGTTGTTACTCGACTCCCAAAACCTATTTTATTTTCAACCATAATGCAAGATATCCAGTGACTTAGACAAGAATTACTTTGATGAAAGTTTGGAACCAATACTAGGTTTCACCCTAAAATTCTTGTTTGTGAACATATTTAGTGAGCAAACTTCAAAATCTATATCAAAGTTGTAGTGACGTGCATGATGGAACACAACTCCGCTTTTATTGTCAGTTCTAACATCACTTGTGTTAATACATGACATTATTCAAAGTCTCATCTGTTTCTTACACATTTTCCAAACCTTCTCTTGGTTTTAATTTTGTGTATTTGTTAGTGTTGTTATATCAATAAGTCATATAAATGTCCACTCTGGGACATTTTTTTTTTTTACCTCTTGTAGCTTTCCATAAACTACCGCTAATCATTTACTTAAATACTTAAAATCTTCAATGTTATTACTGAACTAATGCCGCACTCTACACTATTCCTTTCGTGTGTATTAAGGTACAGGAGACTAGTATGGGGATCGTACAGCGACTGAAATATATCTAGGTGATGTTAGTGTACAGAATTGCAGCCTTGTTGACACTTATGCAGTCGATAGGCTTCAAACTTGCTTAACAAGCGAAGGTGATGAACGGTGACTTTATAGGTTATGACTAATTAAAAAGAACCTTTCTGTTTCCAAAATATAACTGTTACCATTGCATAACCTGCTTAATACTGGAGAATTTACTTAATTAACTATCGTTTATTTAAAGAACCCTGGCTTGAAGTAAATATTAACCCAGTATATGATTTTTTGAGGATAGTGAGGGTATATACACGAAGTAAACATGTTACGTGTAGTCAACAGGTTTTTAAACCCCAATAACCAACCATTCACAGAGATTTTGAATGAATATAACAAGGATTAGATTTAGATTTTGCCATCGAAGTGGCTAGTTTACTGTGCACCCCATGTCCATCCTGTGGAGGGTAGCACAAGAGCATATGGATACATAAAAGGCCTAGGAACTAGGCCCCAGAAAGGCTACAAAGTGTACATTTGGATTTATATCTACAGTTCACTTATATGCTACAAACAAATTTAGGAAATTTGCTTAGTATATCTGGTATCTTATTTTCATTAATAAGATATCTTGACATGTCACATAGGTTATTATACTGTTTGTCTCTGTATTCCTCAATAAGTGGACAATTAAGCACATAGTGTTCAAGTGGAGTAAGAATGAATTGGAATGTGTTTAAGAGAAAATGGAAGCAGTGTGTCCAGAGAGAACGGTGGTGCAGTGAAGGCCCGACCCAGGTATTGATCTGTCTAGTCTCACCCCCCCTCTAGGGAGGTTCCTTGACGACGATAAAGGGGTTCTTGATCCTAGGAATTGGACTTGACCTCCCATGGATCGAACTTGATTGCCTGTCATTTTTCCCAGGCACTCTCTGACTGGCTAGCGCTCCTCTCCATTAACATAATAAGAGTTCTGTCAGTCTATATTTTATCCCGTCTCGTTTAATTCGTAAGGATTCAGGTTGAATTTATATGGGAGATTGCGTTTTCCATTGGTAAACCAATTATAAAACTGCATAAAATAGGAAAAAAGGAATGAAATTAGTGGCGGTAAAAGGTTATTTGGCCTCTCCCCGCTAGACTACTGCAGTGCCACTCACACATGCGCACCTCAGGCGCTCTGTGCCATGTATTACTATATAAACATTAACTCTTTTAGCAAAAATATTAAATGGTTTCAACTGAGCATCGCATAAGTTGCAAATCAGTTTGGTTCTCCAGGTGTTGATAATGCGGGTGTGGTGTTTCCGTGTAAATATTTCTATACTTAGCTTCCTTGTGTTCCATGAGGGTGAAGGGCGCCTGCGTCAGTCACTTGCACGCCATCTTTGCTTCGCTACTGATGACAATTCTCCCAGTTTGTGATTATGCGGTGGTAGGTGGACTTGGAGAACCCATAGCCGGAGTCATACCAGTTGTCGCCGTTATGCTCGCGAGGGAGAATCGGGCATGAGTGAGAATGTTCGTGCCTGCCGTGCCTGACGCCATGCACACAAATTCCTGAGACAAGACTGGGCGAGGCTCGCACCACAGCGGCCAGTGTTATGGTGGACGCTACCTTGTGGCTCTCAACTGTGGCCGCTACACACTCGTGCTTACCTGTTATCTGGTGTAACATCAACTAGCAAACATGACAGCCGAGAAGCAGATTTGTTTAGGCATTTGCGTGTGTCAGTTGGTAGCCATTTTGTCTGGGGTGTCTCTGCTCTACCTGGCAGTCATCGTTATTATTCCTTCGAAGGACGAACTGGGGATGGGTTTTCACAGGACGCCCATAATGTGTACGACAGTGGAGGCTAAAGACATAGCCTCGGGGAGTAAGAAGTTGTCGTGTGATTGGTCGACATGTGGAGAGTGGTGCTTGTCCAAGGGCTCTGGCAAATGCATGCAGATTCACGTCATGGTACGCAACAACGGCTCCAAAGTCAACTTTCGCGACTGCGTCGACATTGCTGACGACAACTGCTCGGCGCTTGATGTAAACGCAACCCAAGTTTGGTACTGTAAGAAGGGTCAGTGTAAAGATCTCACCGGCCTCTACTATTGTACAAAAGACGATGATAATGGCTGCAGCAACCTCACTCCAGCGTTTATTTGTCACAGCCGTAAGGTAGAGAGGACTCCAATCAAGTGCACAGAAGAAAAATGTGAAGAACGTCTTAACGGAGTATACTCCTGCAAGGCTGGTACGTGCCATCACCTCAAGGAGATCCACAAGTACTGGCGCGACTGTGAACGCAAGTGTACCAAGCTAGAAATGCGAGAGCGAAACGTAGTTATCTTCAGTCGTGAGAGACTTGTGGCCACAGCATGCTCGTCCATGGACTCGCCAGACAACAACACCCTCAACACCACTGCCAACATCGAGGCTGTCAGCTCGAGTCAAGAATGGCGGGACAAAAAACAGGTTCTACTCATTTTCTGCTCGTACGTGCAGAAGGTTACTGGCAAGAAAACATACGACTTACTGAGTGAAGATTGCTTCAACGCCACTCTAGCCAATGTAGAAGACGTAAGAGTCCTAAAGGATTACTTGCAGCTCCTCCAGCTCCACCAGAACCTTGGCAACCGCTCCGATTGGGTCATCCCGCCAGAGCACACACTCCGAGTCATGAACAACACTCAGCTACGCATAAACTCCGAGGGATGCGTCAACACACTACGTAAGGAATGCGCCGCCTTCTTCGAGACCCATGCTCACGACGGTTCTGATGGCATGACTCCAGACAGATATCCCTGCTACATCACCGACAAGAGTCAAGAGTTCGTCATTGGGAAATTCGACCCACAGTTAACCACCACCATCCTACTAGTAGCGACCATCCTACCTGGCTGCCTCTTCATACTGGCCTGTTCCTGCCTCTTCATCTGCTCCAAATCGGTAGGAGTGGACGACGAGGGGCACCTGAGATTGACACTTCTTCAGGCAGGGGGCGCAGGAGGTAACGCAAGCGAGCTGTGAGCCCACTCCTTGTCTCACGCTCATCAGTAGGTGTAGTAGCCCTCCGTATTGTTCCTTCTCCAGCACCGCCACCACCACTACTACTTCTACTACCACTACTACCAATAATAATAATACCACAACTAACGCTGCAACCATTGCCAGTCGCACCAGCACCCCCGCGCATTCACTTTCCAGAATTCATTAACTTAATTTACACACACATTCTCTTCATCGTTTACACTCTTATTTTCACCCCTCGCATCATTGTCCATGTCTTCAAACTATATTCTGAGAGCCAATGTATGTACAAAGAGGGTTATATAGCTTAGTACATATACCCTTAATTACTTTAATCCCTATATTTGGTATTAAAGTATTCTTGACTTCGGGTGTTTAGGTGACATGTAGCCTTAATAACCCTCGTGTAGACGATAGGTTTTAAACCTAATGAACCAACTCTTGCTCACCCAAATTATTATAATCATGGGGGAGCGCTAGACCCGTAGGATTATACAGCGCATGTGGGGGGAGGGGGTGGAAGGTATTCAGGCTCAATTCAGGGAACTGGAGCACAGATCCAATTCCCTGGGTCAAGAGCCCCTTACCAGCGTCAAGGAACCTCCCTGGAGAGGGTGCTCACCCAAAACCTCGCATTTCATATTTATACTAATCACTTTCCCCTCACCTCATCATTGATTCGAATTCACCTCTTCTTCCTCTTACTTTGTTATCCAGAGTTGTTTGTACGCTCACCATCGTTTACACACGTGCACGCACGCGTTTGGCACCAGGATAAAGCTCTAGTTTAGAAAATATGAATGAAAAATCGAAAAGATCCCAAGGTTTGCATCATGGCTAGTCCCGGAGCGAGAGAATTAAGTTGTTACAAAAGACTTAGCATATATCCTCCAGGTAAACTCCAGGTATACCTGACGAATGTAGAAAAGAGTACTAGGGGAAAGATGCTTATATACAAGGTACTCAGAATTTGGCAAGAGTTAAACAGCTAGAGACAAACTCAAAACATAATTTCAAGGGTAGGTATGATAAGGCCCATGAGAAAGAAGTCACTGTACCGTGGCTGGTACAATTCACCAGAAAACTCGCACTACTAAGAGCTACCTCTTAACGTTAAGGTCCATCTTGGACCACTGTGACTTGATTGGTGCAGGGCTGACCGAATTATGGATGAAGTCAGGAAGTAACAATGCCAGCGACTGTAGTTGAGGCGGGGGCCAGGAGCGAAGACTCGACCTCCTCTAGCCCCCTTCAGCCACATATACACGAGTACAGTGAATATACATACACACCCTTGAAGATATAAATTAGGGATGAAGGCTGAGGCACTATGCTGCCTGCTAGCAGGGCAATGTACCTTATTTTTGTCCTGTTTTCTGACAAAACTTACTAACCTAACGCCTTACGACGATGTTTCGATCCATCATAGGGCGAAACTTTGTCATGTAATAACTTTGCATCAGCAGACACAATCTAAAATGGGATGAGGGAAGCGTTACACCCGTAAAAGGGGGGAAGGATGGAGGCATTCAGGTTCGATCCAAAGGATGAGATGGATAGATACAATTCCTCGGAGGAGCCTCACTTGAGAGCTGGATGTTACAGTAGCAGCATCCTTGGTTTTGGTAGTATCCCACAGATAGGACTGAGTCTTGAATTAAACTAAGATAACTGTTCTTAGGCTCCAGGATGTACATGTTTATAGAGGGGCAACTGATATATCGGATCATTATTTAGTTGTAGCTACAGTTAGAGTAAGAGGTAGATGGGAAAAGAGGAAGGTGGCAACAACAAGTAAGAGGGAGGTGAAAGTGTATAAACTAAGGGAGGAGGAAGTTCGGGTGAGATATAAGCGACTATTGGCAGAAAGGTGGGCTAGTGCAAAGATGAGTAGTGGGGGGGTTGAAGAGGGTTGGAATAGTTTTAAAAATGCAGTATTAGAATGTGGGGCAGAAGTTTGTGGTTATAGGAGGGTGGGGGCAGGAGGAAAGAGGAGTGATTGGTGGAATGATGAAGTAAAGGGTGTGATAAAAGAGAAAAAGGTAGCTTATGAGAGGTTTTTACAAAGCAGAAGTGTTATAAGAAGAGCAGAGTATATGGAGAGTAAAAGAAAGGTAAAGAGAGTGGTGAGAGAGTGCAAAAGGAGAGCAGATGATAGAGTGGGAGAGGCACTGTCAAGAAATTTTAATGAAAATAAGAAAAAATTTTGGAGTGAGTTAAACAAGTTAAGAAAGCCTAGGGAAAATATGGATTTGTCAGTTAAAAACAGAGTAGGGGAGTTAGTAGATGGGGAGATGGAGGTATTGGGAAGATGGCGAGAATATTTTGAGGAACTTTTAAATGTTAAGGAAGAAACAGAGGCAGTAATTTCATGCACTGGTCAGGGAGGTATACCATCTTTTAGGAGTGAAGAAGAGCAGAATGTAAGTGTGGGGGAGGTACGTGAGGCATTACGTAAAATGAAAGGGGGTAAAGCAGCTGGAACTGATGGGATCATGACAGAAATGTTAAAAGCAGGGGGGGATATAGTGTTGGAGTGGTTGGTACTTTTGTTTAATAAATGTATGAAAGAGGGGAAGGTACCTAGGGATTGGCAGAGAGCATGTATAGTCCCTTTATATAAAGGGAAAGGGGACAAAAGAGACTGTAAAAATTATAGAGGAATAAGCTTACTGAGTATACCAGGAAAAGTGTACGGTAGGGTTATAATTGAAAGAATTAGAGGTAAGACAGAATGTAGGATTGCGGATGAGCAAGGAGGTTTTAGAGTGGGTAGGGGATGTGTAGATCAGGTGTTTACATTGAAGCATATATGTGAACAGTATTTAGATAAAGATAGGGAAGTTTTTATTGCATTTATGGATTTAGAAAAGGCATATGATAGAGTGGATAGAGGAGCAATGTGGCAGATGTTGCAAGTATATGGAATAGGTGGTAAGTTATTAAATGCTGTAAAGAGTTTTTATGAGGATAGTGAGGCTCAGGTTAGGGTGTGTAGAAGAGAGGGAGACTACTTCCCGGTAAAAGTAGGTCTTAGACAGGGATGTGTAATGTCACCATGGTTGTTTAATATATTTATAGATGGGGTTGTAAAGGAAGTAAATGCTAGGGTGTTTGGGAGAGGGGTGGGATTAAATTATGGGGAATCAAATTCAAAATGGGAATTGACACAGTTACTTTTTGCTGATGATACTGTGCTTATGGGAGATTCTAAAGAAAAATTGCAAAGGTTAGTGGATGAGTTTGGGAATGTGTGTAAAGGTAGAAAGTTGAAAGTGAACATAGAAAAGAGTAAGGTGATGAGGGTGTCAAATGATTTAGATAAAGAAAAATTGGATATCAAATTGGGGAGGAGGAGTATGGAAGAAGTGAATGTTTTCAGATACTTGGGAGTTGACGTGTCGGCGGATGGATTTATGAAGGATGAGGTTAATCATAGAATTGATGAGGGAAAAAAGGTGAGTGGTGCGTTGAGGTATATGTGGAGTCAAAAAACGTTATCTATGGAGGCAAAGAAGGGAATGTATGAAAGTATAGTAGTACCAACACTCTTATATGGGTGTGAAGCTTGGGTGGTAAATGCAGCAGCGAGGAGACGGTTGGAGGCAGCGGAGATGTCCTGTTTAAGGGCAATGTGTGGTGTAAATATTATGCAGAAAATTCGGAGTGTGGAAATTAGGAGAAGGTGTGGAGTTAATAAAAGTATTAGTCAGAGGGCAGAAGAGGGGTTGTTGAGGTGGTTTGGTCATTTAGAGAGAATGGATCACAGTAGAATGACATGGAAAGCATATAAATCTATAGGGGAAGGAAGGCGGGGTAGGGGTCGTCCTCGAAAGGGTTGGAGAGAGGGGGTAAAGGAGGTTTTGTGGGTAAGGGGCTTGGACTTCCAGCAAGCGTGCGTGAGCGTGTTAGATAGGAGTGAATGGAGACGAATGGTACTTGGGACCTGACGATCTGTTGGAGTGTGAGCAGGGTAATATTTAGTGAAGGGATTCAGGGAAACCGGTTATTTTCATATAGTCGGACTTGAGTCCTGGAAATGGGAAGTACAATGCCTGCACTTTAAAGGAGGGGTTTGGGATATTGGCAGTTTGGAGGGATATGTTGTGTATCTTTATATGTGTATGCTTCTAGACTGTTGTATTCTGAGCACCTCTGCAAAAACAGTGATAATGTGCGAGTGTGGTGAAAGTGTTGAATGATGATGAAAGTATTTTCTTTTTGGGGATTTTCTTTCTTTTTTGGGTCACCCTGCCTCGGTGGGAGACGGCCGACTTGTTGAAAAAAAAAAAAAAAAAACTGTTCTTAACCTGTAAATAAACTGATGATAATAACTCTTAGCCTGTAAATTAACCAGGTTAGGATAACAGCTACTAGCCTGTAAATTCGACATGGTGAACCAATGGAATGAGTTACAAGATATGGTAAGGTGGCTCAACCTCCGGAGACTGTGATGAATAGGTAATATGTAAATATATGTCGTGCCGAATAAGGAAAACTTGATATTTGGTCTTAAATAGCAACGCCATTCTTGCCGAATAGGGTAAGCTAAAATTTGTGTATAATTTCGCAAAAATTATTCTGAATCTAACGAAAAAAAATATATTTCATTGTGTTTGTTTATTATTAAATTATTGTAAACTTGTATAAAATGCATTTAGGTGGATTTAGGCTAAATTAAATTGCGCTTGTTATAATAAGATTAGGTAAGTTTTCTAAGGTTCTTTTGGTACAAAATCATTAATTTTTATATTAACATCAATAAAAAAATATATCTTTAAATGTACAAGAGAAAATTTTAGAAGGGGCTTAATTTTAAAAGAGTTCTTGTTAATTGACCAGTTTTACCTATTCGGCACGACGTGTATGTTTATTGTGGGTTCTTCCGTTGCACTTCATACGTTCATTTTTGAAGTTCATGTTACCTTTGAACAAAGTCAGCAGCGCCATCGCGTTTGTTCATGTCCACTTGTGCATAGAACTTCATCACTGTTTCGCCCTTTGTAGAGCTCCATCGACGTTTCACTCTTAAGAACTTCATTGGGCTTTTTTATGGTAATGGTTTATAAAACATGCTTAGGACACGTGCAACATATGAACATCCTTACTGTAGAGACGTTTCGCCCACCAGTGGCTTTATCAGTCCAACACAGAGAATAACCCTGGAGACTGGAAGACATGAACAAGTAGTTGGTGGTGATCAGTCTTTCAGCCTTGCAGGGAAGTGTCCAGTCTATCAGTCTACCTGGAGGGTGTTCCGGCTTCTTCAGTCGAGTACAGAAAGTAGGCAAGAGCAGTAGAGATGACATTTCTACTTTCTGTACTCGACTGAAGAAGTCTACTGTGCAGGCGAAGCGTTTCAACAATAAAGATATGGGTTTGGCCCTTGCAGGTTTTAGGTCACTTAATCTAAGTTATTTGTCTGCACACAACGTTAAAAAATTAACGTCAGCGGAGGCTAGGTGAACGTGTTGACTGGGAGCACGAAATCCACAAGGGATCATTTCTTACCCTCTTCCCATCATCTAAGTGAATGTTATGACTCTGTGAACGAGGGAAACGCCTTGATCAATGTGGTTACCATGGTAACATTGCCCTACTCAACACCTTTCAATTGTTACAGCTAGTGGGGAAGCTTTAAACCAGTAGGGGGAGCCCACATAGCACTTGGGGGGGAGGGGGGGGAAGGAGGGGGAAGGAGAAGTCTAGTTTCAACCATGGCTACATGGATCAAAAGCTCCTTCGCTTGCGTGTAGGGACCACTGCTCGAAGTATTGTGGCGCCAGCCACGGTATACCTGTCTAGACATTGTCTACCGGTCTACCTGCGGTCACTGGAGACTGGCTGGCCACTGGAGACTGGCTGGTCACTGAAGACTGGCTGGTCACTGGAGGCTGGCTGGTCACTGGAGGCTGGCTGGTCACTGGAGACTGGCTGGTCACTGGAGACTGGCTGGTCACTGGAGACTGGCTGGTCGTTCTCCAACTGTCGCTTTTTGGCTATGACTTTTTTTTTCTTTTTTTATCTGATCGTCAGCTACACAACAGAGCTGGTAATAGTCATATAAACTAAAAACAAATCAGTGACACTGTATTAACTGTACTGTTGTAAGTATAAACATTGTGTTACTTGCACTGGTTCAGTTTATTGGTTCAGTAGTAACGTCGTTTGACTCGTAACTAAAAGAGCTCGGGTCTGATCCTGAGGCTGGTGGAGACGGGCATGTTGCCTAAGAGAGAGATTTTGTTCGGGTTTTTTAACGCCGAAGGGTTAGCCTTCCACGATAACCCGTCGAGGGATTGTCTTATTTCCATTGGAGTCCTCAGGTCTTGTCCCATAGGATGCGACCCACACCAGTCGACTAACACCCAGGTACCTACTTGCTGGGTGAACGGGAGAACAGGTGTAACAAAATAATCCCAGTGTTTCTACCTTGCCGAGAATCGAGCCACACTGTGTGTGTGTGTGTGTGTGTGTGTGTGTGTGTGTGTGTGTGTGTGTGTGTGTGTGTGTGTGTGTGTGTGTGTGTGTGTGTGTGAAGCGAGAGCGGTGCCTACCAGGCCACGGACCCGTTTACAAACTGTTGGTGGTCGCATTCTGAAGCCTCAAAACGGGATTAAGTAACATTCATGCCTTTATTATCAAGTGAAAACGTCTCATACTCATTTCATTTATAAAAAAAAAGGCACAGTGTGACTGTAAACAGTCCAAGTCGGACCAAACCTCGTCGTAAGCTCCTCTCTTCTACGTGCGGGTTATTTGTGCAACATTTCATTTGCCACCATCATACCAAGTCCATACCAACACATTTTTTTTTATTTGAAAACTTCTTACCCTGCCCTAGTGTGATGTATAAACTTCCATAGCCATCTCTGTAGCCCTGGCTACTAAACTACCCTAGAAATTATGCTTGTTAGACTGGTCTTGTGCATCCTCACACGTGCATGATATCCATTAGTTTTGCTTGTGTTTCAGTATATCTTGACTTTGTACTCTAAAATGTGCTCGTATGTTGGCTGTTACTCAACATTTTCTAAACTGGTACTTGATCTTTGTAGTATTTTACTCGGGGTGGGGGGTGCTAAATGCATTGGTATTATATACCACTTGGGAAGTGGGAAGCAGTCAGGTTTAATCCGAGGAAAGGGAGGATGAGTCCATTGCTTTGGATTAAGAGCCCCTCTCCAGCACCTGGCACCTTCCTCCAGGGAGGCTCTTGCATACTCTCAGCTTGGTCTCACACACTCGCTGGGTGTTGTGCTCACTGGACTTTTATGTAAACTGGGAAAAACAGCACTAAATTACAGCATGTTTAGAACACCTTGAACATCAGTATCTTGTGAATGAGTCTGTTTCTCTAATGTTTAATGTGTGTGTGTGTACTCACCTATTTGTACTCACCTATTTGTGGTTGCAGGGGTCGAGTCTTAGCTCCTGGCCCCGCCTCTTCACCGGTTGCTACTGGGCCCTCTCTCTCCCCGCTCCATGAGCTTTATCAAACCTCGTCTTAAAACTGTGTATGGTTCCTGCCTCCACTACGTCATGTTCTAGGCTATTCCACTGCCTTACAACTCTATGACTGAAGAAATACTTCATAATATCTCTCTGACTCATTTGTGTCTTCAACTTCCAATTGTGGCCTCTTGTTTCTGTGTCCCCTCCCTGGAACATCCTGTCTTTGTCCACCTTGTCTATTCCACGCAGTATTTTATATGTCGTTATCATGTCTCCCCTGACCCTCCTGTCCTCCAGTGTCGTCAGGCCGATTTCCCTTAATCTTTCTTCATAGGACATTCCTCTTAGCTCTGGAACTAACCTTGTGGCAAACCTTTGTACTTTCTCTAGTTTCTTGACGTGCTTTATCAAGTGCGGGTTCCAAACAGGTGCTGCATACTCCAGTATGGGCCTGACATACACGGTGTACAGTGTCTTGAACGATTCCTTACTAAGGTATCGGAATGCTGTTCTCAGGTTTGCCAGGCGCCCATATGCTGCAGCAGTTATCTGATTGATGTGTGCTTCCGGAGACATGCTCGGTCTTATACTCACCCCAAGATCTTTCTCCTTGAGTGAGGTTTGCAGTCTTTGGCCACCTAGCCTATACTCTGTCTGTGGTCTTCTGTGCCCTTCCCCTATCTTCATGACTTTGCATTTGGCAGGATTAAATTCGAGAAGCCATTTGCTGGACCAGGTGTCCAGTCTGTCCAGGTCTCTTTGAAGTCCTGCCTGCTCCTCATCAGATTTAATTCTCCTCATTAACTTCACATCATCTGCAAACAGGGACACTTCTGAGTCTAACCCTTCCATCATGTTCACATATACCAAAAATAGCACTGGTCCTAGGACCGACCCCTGTGGGACCCCTCTCGTCACAGGTGCCCACTGTGATACATCATTACGTACCATGACTCGTTGTTGCCTCCCTGTCAGGTATTCTCTGATCCTTTGCAGTGCCCTTCCTGTTATATGCGCCTGATGCTCTAGCTTCTGCACTAATCTCTTGTGAGGAACTGTGTCAAAGGCCTTCTTGCAGTCCAATTATTATTATAATCAAGGGGGAAGCGCTAAACCCGGAGGAATATACAGCGCCTTGCAGTCCAAGAAGATGCAATCAACCCACCCCTCTCTCTCGTGTCTTACTTCTGTTATTTTATCATAAAACTCCAGAAGGTTTGTGACAGGATTTGCCTTCCGTGAATCCGTGCTGGTTGGCATTTATACTCTTGTTCAGTTCCAGGTGCTCCACCACTCTCCTCCTGATAATTTTCTCCATAATTTGTGTGTGTGTGTGTGTGTGTGTGTGTGTGTGTGTGTGTGTGTGTGTGTGTGTGTGTGTGTGTGTGTGTGTGTGTGTGTGTATATATATATATATATATATATATATATATATATATATATATATATATATATATATATATATATATATATATATATATATATATATATATATATATATATATATGTCGTGCCGAATAGGCAGAACTTGCCATCTTGGCTTAAATAGCAACCTTCATCTTGCCATATAGGACAAGTGAAAATTTGTGTATGCAATAATTTCGCCAAATTCATTCTAAACCAAACGAAAAAAATATATTTCACTGCGTTTGTTTAGTATTAAATTACTGTAAACAAATCTAAAATATATTTAGTTGGGTTAGGCTAAAATAAATTAATTTTGTTATAATAAGGTTAGGTAAGTTTTCTAAGATTCTTTTAGTGCAAAATTATAAACTTTTACATTAACATTAATGAAAAAAATATATCTTTAAACGTATAAGAGAAAATTTTAGAAAGGACTTAATTTTAAATGAGTTCTTGCTAATTGACCAGTTTTACATATTCGGCACGACATATATATATATATATATATATATATATATATATATATATATATATATATATATATATATATATATAATGTCGTGCCGAATAGGTAAAACTGGTCAATTAGTAAGAACTCATTTAAAATTAAGTCCTTTCTGAAATTTTCTCTTATACGTTTAAAGATATATATTTATGTAAAAATTAATAATTTTGTACCAAAAGAACCTTAGAAAACTTACCTAACCTTATTATAACAAGTTCAATTTAATTTAGCTTAATCCGTCTAAATATATTTTAGATAAGCTTACAAAAATTTAATAATAAACAAATATATTTTTTCTCGTTAGTTTCAGAATGAATTTTGCGAAATCATTGCATACACAAATTTTCGCTTGCCTTATTCGGCAAGAAGAGCGTTGCTATTTAAGCCAAAATCACAAGTTTTACCTATTCGGCACGACATTATATAGTGTGTAATACAATATAAACTATATATAGTATCCAACCTAGTGTTTCTACTATACCATAAAACTTAAACCACCACAGTCTACTAAAAGGTGGGTCATAATAGGTGTTTTACAGTGTAATTACTGTGATAGATGATAGTGTTTGTAGTGTCCTCAGTGGAGGTTAGTGTAGGGTAGGTAGTGTTGACTTGTGTTCATAGCTTATATTTCCACCCCACACATTACCGTGTTGTGATATTGTTGCACTTTTAGTAGTAATGTGTAGCATTGTTAATATGAATTAACGTAATAATAAATATAAAAGTATTAGACATCTCTGCTTAAAGGAACTTTGCCTAAGGTATGTTTTTTTTTTGTCTTTTTTTTATTACTGCGTGTGTACTCGCCTATATATGGTTGCAGGGGTCGAGTCTCTGTACCTGGCTCTGCCTCTTGGCTTCAAGGCCCTTGTCATACATTATATATGCCTCGACCACTTCATTCTTCAGATCGTTCCACATCCTGACTAAAACTGGAGAAATACTTCCTAACGTCCCTGTGACTCCTCTGTTTTTAACTTCCACCTGTACCCTTGTGTTCCTGTTTCCCATCTCTCAAACGGTCCCTGTCCACCCTATCAATTCTTTAGTATTTTGTACTTAATCATATCACCAATAGTCTTTCTTTCCTCTAATGCCATCAGGTATAGTTCCCATAACCTCTCTCATATTATTATTATTATAATCAAGGGGGAAGCGCTAAACCCGGAGGATTATACAGCGCCTGGGGGGGGATGTGGAAGGCATTCAGGCTTAATTCGGGGAACTGGAGCACAGATCTAATTCCCTAAATCAAGAGCCCCTCACCAACATCACGGAACCTTCCTTGCCTGGAGTTTACCTGGAGAGAGTTCCGAGGGTCAACGCCCCCGCGGCCTGGTCTGTGACCAGGCCTCCTGGTGGATCAGAGCCTGATCAACCAGGCTGTTGCTGCTGGCTGCACGCAAACCAACGTACGAGCCACAGCCCGGCTGATCAGGAACTGACTTTAGGTGCTTGTCCAGTGCCAGCTTGAAGACTGCCAGGGGTCTGTTGGTAATCCCCCTTATGCAGATGACACCCGAATCTGCATGACAGTGTCTTCCATTGCAGACACTGCAAGGCTCCAGGCGGACATCAACCAAATCTTTCAGTGGGCTGCAGAAAACAATATGAAGTTCAACGATGAGAAATTTCAATTACTCAGATATGGTAAACATGAGGAAATTAAATCTTCATCAGAGTACAAAACAAATTCTGGCCACAAAATAGAGCGAAACACCAACGTCAAAGACCTGGGAGTGATTATGTCGGAGGATCTCAACTTCAAGGACCATAACATTGTATCAATCGCATCTGCTAGAAAAATGACAGGATGGATAATGAGAACCTTCAAAACTAGGGAGGCCAAGCCCATGATGACACTCTTCAGGTCACTTGTTCTATCTAGGCTGGAATATTGCTGCACTCTAACAGCACCTTTCAAGGCAGGTGAAATTGCCGACCTAGAAAATGTACAGAGAACTTTCACGGAGCGCATAACGGAGATAAAACACCTCAATTACTGGGAGCGCTTGAGGTTTCTAAACCTGTATTCCCTGGAACGCAGGAGGGAGAGATACATGATTATATACACCTGGAAAATCCTAGAGGGACTAGTACCGAACTTGCACACGAAAATCACTCACTACGAAAGCAAAAGACTTGGCAGACGATGCACCATCCCCCCAATGAAAAGCAGGGGTGTCACTAGCACGTTAAGAGACCATACAATAAGTGTCAGGGGCCCCAGACTGTTCAACTGCCTCCCAGCACACATAAGGGGGATTACCAACAGACCCCTGGCAGTCTTCAAGCTGGCACTGGACAAGCACCTAAAGTCAGTTCCTGATCGGCCGGGCTGTGGCTCGTACGTTGGTTTGCGTGCAGCCAGCAGCAACAGCCTGGTTGATCAGGTGCTGATCCACCAGGAGGCCTGGTCACAGACCGGGCCGCGGGGGCGTTGACCCCCGAAACTCTCTCCAGGTAAACTCCAGGTATGTGTGCTGGGAGGCAATTGAACAGTCTCGGGCCCCTGACACTTATTGTATGGTCTCTTAACGTGCTAGTGACACCCTTGCTTTTCATTGGGGGGATGGTGCATCGTCTGCCAAGTCTTTTGCTTTCGTAGTGAGTGATTTTCGTGTGCAAGTTCGGTACTAGTCCCTCTAGGATTTTCCAGGTGTATATAATCATGTATCTCTCCCTCCTGCGTTCCAGGGAATACAGGTTTAGGAACCTCAAGCGCTCCCAGTAATTGAGGCGTTTTATCTCCGTTATGCGCGCCGTGAAAGTTCTCTGTACATTCTCTAGGTCGGCAGTTTCACCTGCCTTGAAAGGTGCTGTTAGTGTGCAGCAATACTCCAGCCTAGATAGAACAAGTGACCTGAAGAGTGTCATCATGGGCTTGGCCTCCCTAGTTATGAAGGTTCTCATTAGTGCCATTTGTCTCCTTTCTTAAAAATTAGGACTACATTTGCTATCTTCCACACCTTAGGCAGTTGCCCTATGTAAAGTGATCTGTTGACAATGATTGTTAGGGGCGCACCAAATACCTCTGCTCCTCTCAGGATTTACGGATATTTTCTGGTCCCACTTCCTTGAAGGTATCTAGTTCACACAATAGTTTCTTCACCTCTTCTCTGTTTTGCTCCGTGCAAAGTGCTCACTAGACACTGCTTGGTTCGCTGATAGCCTTCCTCTCTTCTCTGAGAATACCTCCCTATATTTCTTGCAGAGCTCCTCACCAACTTCTTGGTCATTCTTTGTGAGCTCTCCTACTCCTTCAGCCTGATTGCCTGGTCCCTTACTGTTGTCTTCCTCCTGATGGGGCTATATAAAAACTTTGGATCAGATTTGGCTTTCGGTGCTGTGCCATTCTCGAATTGTGTTAAGCCTCTTACTTACCCATGCATATTTGTTTCTGGCCCTTCTGTTCAGTTCATTGCATTTCTGCATTCTTATTTTTTTTTCCATCCTCGAGCACATTTAGCTTTGGTGCCTCTGCACCTCTGGGTGAACCACAGGCTCACTTTGCTTTTCCAATTGCTTTTGCTGCTCTGTATGAATTTGTCCTCTGCCTCCCTGCACTTTCCTTCCACATATTCCATCTTATTCACTACCTTCCCTTCTAGTTCCCTTTCCCTCTGCACCTCATTCAGGAACTGTCTCATACCTGCCCATTATGTTTCTCTTGGTCCTTCTCTCCTCCTTTAGCCTCTCTTCATAGTTCACACCCCTAACCTCTGGAACTAGTCTCGTTCCATACCTCTGCATTTTCTCCAGTTTCTTACATACTTCCCTTAGGTGGGTTCCATATTAGTGCTTCATACTCCAAGATGGGCCTGACATTTGTTGTTGCATAAAGTACATGTATGTGTGTACTCGCCTAATTCTGGTTGCAAAGGCCGAGTCATAGCTCCTGGCCCTGCCTCTTCACTGGTTGCTACTAGGTCCACACTCTCCCTGCTCCATGAGCCTTGTCATACCTCTTCTTAGAGCTATGTATGGATCCTGGCTCCACTACCTCACTTTCCAGACTATTTCACTTCCTGACAAATCTATGACTGGAGAAATGCTTCCTAACATCCCTGTGACTCATCTAAGTCTTCAGCTTCCAATTGTGACCTTGTTGCTGTGTCCCATCTCTGGAACATCCTGTCTCTGTACACCTTGTCGATTCCTCTCAATATTTTATACGTCGTTATCACGTCCCCGCTATCCCTCCTATCGTCCAGTGTTGTGTAGATTTCCCTTAACCTCTCCTCGTAGGACATGCCCTTTAGTTCCAGGACTAATCTCTTATTTCCTGACGTGCTTGGCTAGGTGTGGGTTCCAAACTGGTGGTGTGTTTGTGTTTGTGCACATGTGCATGCATGTGTTCATTTGTGTGCACACACAAATATGCACTCATGCACACACACACACACACACACTGTGTGCCATTCGTAAGTTTTAGATTATAGAATAAATTTTAATGTTTAACTGATATTGTCTGATTAGTTAATGAAACACTGAATGATATTTAGATATACATACATAAATACAAGCACATATGCATCAACTGATTTAAACTTTACCACATTATTATTATTATTATTATCAAAAAGAAGCGCTAAGCCACAAGGACTATACAGCGCTGCAGCTTTACCACAAGAACATTATAAATTGTCTTCCTCTATTCAATTCGATCCCTCGTTAAGATTTTAATTTTGTTTTTCAGCATCTAAGGAACCTGTTCAGTTTGACGAACTATTGTGACGGTGCACGCGACCAAGCGACTACACCCTCATCCCTAACCAGTGAACCAGGGACTGTCTCACCTCCAGCCAACCAGCCACTACTCTTATCTTCAATCAGAAAACCATTGGCTGTAGGCCTGCTTTGGCCTCCATCTCGGACTCTGCAGTTTAAAGTCTTCAAATTCTTGATCGATAATCACATCAAAATATTTTTTAAAGTGATAGTTTTCTTCCTGTTATACATTTAAGTAACATCTGCTTACATAATTAAAATCTATTACAGCATTTTAGCATTTGGCTATTTGACATAGTGCATAAGATATATGCTATAACCTTAGAGGAAGCTTTCACTGATTCAAGCTTTGATTCTTTAGTGAAAAAATGGGTTAATCTCAAAAAAACAAAAAACAAAAAAAAACAAAAAAATAAACCGGAAAAATATTAATTGTGGATGCAGTATATTGAGACTTGCATTGTTAGGTGCAAACTATTGATACTTGCATTGTTAGTTTCCAGGTCATTATTCAACAATTACTTGGAATGCACTCAGCATCCAAGGACTAGCACTTTCACCTTTGACGGCTTGATCCAAGCTTTATCATACACCTAAGGTACAGTGTTGAGCCTAGCAATAGCAGCAGGTACATCAGGACAAATCAAATTAGAAGCAGTGGGTAGAGAGATAATTAGTATCAGCCATTTAAAAAAAAAAAAAAAAAAGGCAACATTCAAAATTATTAAAATTCATAGCAAAAAATTTTTTATAACGCTTTAGTATACTTGTATGAAACACCATCCCATCTTGCGCTTTTTGCTAGGGGAAAAACACCCCATTATTTACAACTTTATATACAGTACAGCTAATTTTTCAATCAAATTTCAGATCTCTTTAGGCAAGGTAGAAACCTAATACAAAAAGTAGTGACAAAATTGACAATACATAATATGTACTGTACATTAAAGCTTGTATTTACATATGTAAGCATTCACAGTCCATGATTAAAGAAAAATTAATAATTTCCAAAAACTACACTATAAACTGTGTACATTGAACTCCTTGTGCTCTCATACTTAAAAATATTTTATTGTAAATATATATTTTTAAAGTGCCTAGTCCCATTTACATTTGTAGTATAAATAAGATTGGATTTGTACAATGTTTAATATATGAACTAATTATAACTTGATGAAGAATGCACTGGTGTGATATCTATTATAATAAAAGTTTGTCTCATTACCACTGTACATAAAGTTAACAAAATCGTCCTTCACTTCAGGTTTAAATATGCTTTTTTGTATTAAGCTTTAAAGTGTATTCTGCTTTGTTAGTATAAAGCTTATTTAGGTTTCATCCCTCTCAACCTTCAGTATCCCAAATTATACAGTGGAGATATAACTGTAGATACTGTAGTGCTCTACCTTAACCTGTCGTTAGGTAATTCTGCCATATTCTTACCTGTTATCTAACACTGCATCAGTACAGCTTCTCCAGATTCAAGCTTAGAGTTAGCTTCATAGTACATCTGAAGACACAATGAGTGACGAAGAGGAGCAAACCTTCCTTGAGAAGTTGAAATACTACGTCACTCTCACTCTTGGGACAACAGCATGTATCTCATCGTTTGTTTTCATGTTTCTGATCCCATGGGTATTGGACCCATCTATATCTACACTTGTGGCCAACTTTGATCCAGAGCCAGTTGTGTGTAAAAGTATACAATCGGACCATCTAGTGGGAATGAAAAATTGCTCGTGGTCCTCGTGCAAGGAAGGTTGCACAGTAGATCAATATGAATGTGACCAGATCTATATCAACTACATGCATCTTCCTTTTGCAAGCTACGAAGGACAGGAGATAGATGACGATGACGAGTTTTGGGTCGGTCGTGGCATTCCACTCTTCATCAACATTAAAGCTTGTGGGTACCCTCCTGGTACAAACTGCTCCATCTTTGCTGATGTTTATAGCCCCGAGGGCTCCATATTTCCTTGCTACTACTCTCGAGCAAACCCTGACATGGTCATCACTAACTATGACTGGGACACTGAGGTTCAGAACATTATAATGGCTCTTCTCATCCCTAATCTACTGAGTGGTCTCTCTCTTGGAGTGGTGAGCTACTGGTGGTACCCAGGATGCCAGAAGAAACGCTGTCAATACCAACTACCGCCAGACCAAGAAGATGCCTCCTCTAATAATGCAAATGATGATGATGATGAAAACAGTGAAAAAGGAGATGATGATGGAGAGGAAAACGATGGATCTAACAAGGAAGAGAGATGTGACAAGATGAATAGATCCCAAGAAGAGGAAAAAGACCGTGACACAGCAATCAATATGCCTGAAGAGTAAGCAGCTTCCATTTTATTTGGCAGTAGAATATGATGCCTTTGGTGAAAGTAATCTGAATTATCTTTAAATTGCAGTCATCATTATCTTCAATTAAAGAAATTACTATTAATATAAATTCACAGTTCACTTATTTTAGATATATATTTTCACCCTGCCTTGGCGGGAGACGGCTAACGTGTTAAAAATAAAAATTCCAATTGCACTGAAATTAAACCTTAGGCCATTATTATTCAAGGTTACTCCATTTTAGGCATCAGCACTGCTATACTGTACATAGCTTTGGTTTAGCCTATGGTCACTATATATATATATATATCTTTAGAAATTACCCCCTACAACTTGTTTACAAAGTCCTTATTATTAAAGTTCTCCATCTTCACTATCATGATTGTATGTGCCTATAGCACAAATGTCAGGCTTTCAGTATATTACCTTAATATTGTCTTCTTTATAATGTGATTTTTCATTATAAACATGCTAGTAAAGGATCCAGGATAATTATTTTGTAATTTGGGCAATTAATGACCAAATTTTACTAACATGCATCAATGAATACCATATTTTTAGTATTTTTTTTTTTTTTTTTTTTCAACAAGTCGGCCGTCTCCCACCGAGGCAGGGTGACCCAAAAAAGAAAGAAAATCCCCAAAAAGAAAATACTTTCATTATCATTCAACACTTTCACCACACTTACACATTATCACTGTTTTTGCAGAGGTGCTCAGAATACAACAGTTTAGAAGCATATACGTATAAAGATACACAACATATCCCTCCAAACTGCCAATATCCCAAACCCCTCCTTTAAAGTGCAGGCATTGTACTTCCCATTTCCAGGACTCAAGTCCGACTATATGAAAATAACCGGTTTCCCTGAATCCCTTCACTAAATATTACCCTGCTCACACTCCAACAGATCGTCAGGTCCCAAGTATCATTCGTCTCCATTCACTCCTATCTAACACACTCATGCACGCTTGCTGGAAGTTCAAGCCCCTCACCCACAAAACCTTTACCCCCTCTTTCCAACCCTTTCAAGGACGACCCCTACCCCTCCTTCCTTCCCCTATAGATTTATATGCTTTCCATGTCATTCTACTTTGATCCATTCTCTCTAAATGACCAAACCACCTCAACAACCCCTCTTCAGCCCTCTGACTAATGCTTTTATTAACTCCACACCTTCTCCTAATTTCCACACTCCGAATTTTCTGCATAATATTTACACCACACATTGCCCTTAGACAGGACATCTCCACTGCCTCCAACCGTCTCCTCGCTGCTGCATTTACCACCCAAGCTTCACATCCATATAAGTGTGTTGGTACTACTATACTTTCATACATTCCCTTCTTTGCCTCCATAGATAACGTTTTTTGACTCCACATATACCTCAACGCACCACTCACCTTTTTTCCCTCATCAATTCTATGATTAACCTCATCCTTCATAAATCCATCCGCCGACACGTCAACTCCCAAGTATCTGAAAACATTCACTTCTTCCATACTCCTCCTCCCCAATTTGATATCCAATTTTTCTTTATCTAAATCATTTGATACCCTCATCACCTTACTCTTTTCTATGTTCACTTTCAACTTTCTACCTTTACACACATTCTCAAACTCATCCACTAACCTTTGCAATTTTTCTTTAGAATCTCCCATAAGCACAGTATCATCGGCAAAAAGTAACTGTCAATTTTTAGTATATGTCTGGTTAATGAATCATTAATAAATTGATTACATACTCATTTCACTCACCATATGTGCAAGATATACTAATGTTGATGAATATATTGCATTTGCTTTATGTTACCACTACTTCCAGGAAAGTGTGACTACTGGATGGTGGGGCTGTTGGACAGGGTGGAGGATGAGCCTAGCAGTGCCTCGCTCCACACTGACACACACACTATTTGGGTGGGCTTGTGCAGCTTAGGAAACCTACTGAGATGGTTTTCATGGAAAAATTCCTTCAGAAAATTTAAAATTTGATACTTTGCCTGTACATTGAAGCTGCATCCATGCCATAGTCTTATGGTGATTCCAGCTACTAAAGACTATCACCCCCAGAAGTGAATAACAACCCACCTTCAGCCCCAGACTGAGGTCACTTGCCTCACCACTTCAAATTACACCTTAGCACAGCAAGCTTTAGAGAGATTCCTCGAGTGATGTACTGAAAGCAGGCACCAATGCAACCTCTCTAAACTATCTTTGTTCAAACTCTTACTCTCTTTTATCTGATATATTGTACTTAAGCTCCAAAACACAAGTAAATTGTGGAAAGGTAAACCACAAATTGCAGAGCAGAGATCTAAGTTTTCTTGATATTCCACCAAGACAGCTTCAAGAATATCAAAGTATGGATGTACAGTGAGGCTTGTACAATGCCAGCCATTGTTGACATTATACAAGTGTTATACAAGGGGAATAATGACACCTTGGACTAGTTCACATTTAAGAAATTAACAAGCAAGATACTTTGGCAACACAAAGTGAAACTTACTAACATTCCAGTTTTACAGATAAATGTATTACTATTATAATCAGAACTAAGCACTAAACTACCAGGGTCATACAGTGCTACCAGGTAAACGTACATTCTACATACAGTGTCTTTATTTTATAACCACTTTCACATTAACTACGTAGCTTTAGTTTATGGTTAGGAAGTACACTGTATTAAAATGATACTCTTACGCTAAGCCAATATTTGTCAGTATCTTGTACTCTCATCCATAACATGTCAAAATCACTACAAAGGATGCACTGCACATCAGATACTTCAAAATATTTCCCAGCAGTTCTAGAGGAAGTTTGAACTATGTTAAGCTTTGCCTCAGTCATAATAGGAGGGATTCCGTTAATTGCTAAAAACTATGATGTTGACAGGAGTTACAATGTATCCCATCCCATGTAGTAATTGTGACAGTATATGTGTAACAGAGTTTGTGACACTGACAAGGGTGGCTGAGCATGAGTTTTCTCTTAAAATACAATATACATACATCATAACAATGGTTTTAACCAGAGATTAGTATTTATGTAGGTATAACAGTGCGAAGATAAATTATTTTAACCATAAACTAGTATCTGGGTAAAACACTGCGAGGGTATAACATTGTGAAAGTAATATTGTACAATGAAAATGCATAGCATTTATATTTGTTTTTATTATTACCATCAAAACTAAGTGCTAAACCTACAAGTGTCATACAGCACTGCTATCAGTTTTTTATAATTAATAATCAATGTAAAAAGTTATTTATGCAGTCAAGACCCCTTGCTCATTTGTCAATATCTGAAAAGGTTGTTTTCCTGTATTTGCTGTTATCTCGCTGGTACACTGGCTGGCACCATATGAGCTATGAAGATATGCTGAGGAATCGAGTATAATGACCCTAGAGGATAGAAGGACTAGAGAGGATATGATAAACATACATTATAATAATAAAAAAGAAGCGCTAAGCCACAAGGACTATACAGCGCGATAAACATACAAAATGCCAAAGGAATTGCTAAGGCAGACAGAGACAGGCTGTTTGAGAGGTGAGAAACAGGTACTTAGGGACACACCTGGAAGTTAGACAGATGAGTCACAGGGATGTCAGGAAATATTTCTTCAGTCTCAGGGTGGTCAAGAAGTGGAATGACCTCAAAGAAATGGTGGAGGCAGACTCCACATACAGTTTTAAGAATAGGTATAACAGGGCCAACAAGACTAGAAGAGAGGGGCTAGGAGCTAAGACTCGACCCTTGCTACCACATACAGGCGAGTATTTTGTGTCCTACATTTGTTATTCCCATGGAGGTTGTCTTGGTGAAATGTTGAATACTCTTCCTGCTCTGCATTTGGTCTTGAAAATAATACTCTCATCCTGAACATAATGGAAGAGACAGCTTGGGAATACATTGCACTTAAGAGCAGCAAAGAGCTTGGTATTGCTCATATAACTTAAGCTTGTCTCCCAAAAATATTATATGTAGTTATAACATCTATATAAAGGGTACTTTTATTTTACTGTAGAGGCTAATGCACTGCATAACTAACCTGACTACAGATTATATATGCAGTAGTATTACTGAAATATATATTATAAATATTAGTACTTAAAAGAACATAGTATGACCTTTGTCTGTTTAGTGCTTTATTTGATTATAAGAGTATAGTGAAGTGAACTCTCAAATGTGATATAATGTACATTCTTCAAATACGAAAAAATCATTTAAATTTCTATTAGCGTAAGTTGTACATTATTTCAATTTCTTAAATCAACATATGAGAATAAATACCTTTAATATACATAATCATAAGATACTTATACCTGCAGCATCCTGTCTAGTAACTGCTGTGTGGAAAACTTTTGTTAAATAGATTTTGCAACCCATTAAGAAATTTTTGTACAAAATAACATAGCTATGGATGATAGAAGTTTACTAATGGTATTAATGAGAAATAAACAAGGTAAGGCAGAATTGCAAAACATGCAGAAAATCATTCTTGACTGCCATTGTGAAAGATGTTTCTTTGTACTCTTGTATATACAGGTGCTGCTTTACTTAGTGGGGTTACATTCCGACAAACCCATCGTAAGTTGAAAATATCGTGAGTTGAACGTAAAGATATGATTAAATAACTGTCACTGAATAAGTAAATAAAATAATTACTGTAACTAACTAAATACCAGTATTGAAAAGTAAATAAATGAATACAAGTTTATCCTATCAATAAATGTACAGTACGTACAGCATTCCTATCGCATCATCATAAAGTCAAACATTCGTACAGCGAGGAGCATCCGTACATGATTCAGAGTGAAATATAAAATGTTTTGTCAAACATTTAATCATATTATTTATTAATGTTAAAAATTAACACTGAATAGTATGACAAAGGATATATATATGGTAGAGCTGGTATTGATAAGATACATCTTGTACCTGTACAGTACCAGTGTTCAAGTTAAAACTGTACTTTTTATAGATTTTCTTTAACTGTTTTTCAAAGCTAGAAATGCTGTATATTAATTTGCACAAATGCTGTTGTATCATATACAGTACTGTATTGTTAAGTTTTATGGGCTTGTCACTTCATATGCATTCTAAAGCCATTGTATCTACATAACTGTTATGTAACATAGTAAATAGACTTAATACATGTCTCCTGTTTGCCTCAAGTTTGTATATATAAAAACAAAACAGATTTAACTTCTTTCATCCAAAATTACTTTTCTGCTCCAGAGAGAATAGTTATTGTTCAATGGCAAATAGGGTTACTGCTGAAGTATGTACATAGCTACAGTGCAAGGAAATATTTAACTCCCATGCTAGTGATTTGCTATTCTGTCAAGCATCCTTGGTGAACCATGCAATACCATAGATTCCAGGTGACTGATGTAAGCTGTGCACAACTAGGCTGCCACCTCCATAATCCCCATCCCCCCACCCCCCTCACCTTTTTCCCATCATTAGCAGTGAGAAGTTTCGACTGTTAAGTTTTGTATACAATAATTCTAGTGTTATTCCTTGTTGTTATTATTATAACAATTATTTAAAATTGTTACATTTTTTGGATATACCTTTGGAAATGCTGTACCAGTACTCAAAAAAATGGTGGAGTTTGACACAAGATAACAACCCCTCTTATTATATTCACAAAATAGTGCTAAGCTTGTAGGGGTTATTCAGCACACCACTATCATGAGCAAAGATACTGTTAAAACACTTAGTGCCAGGACTTGTTACAAAGCTCATGGTACTCTATATCTTGAAACAACGGTTTTAGTATGTGGAAAAGTTATGGCAGGCCGTACGTATGGCACAAAGACCTCCTATTATACATTATATGGACTAGTAACTTGATAAGGTTTCATTGATGGTGTCGAGCCTTAAGTAACAGAACCTGCCATTGTGAAATAGCGTATATCCAGGAGAGGTAACACACTATCAAAGGGATATACGTACCAAAGTGTACCCTTATGATGATGTAACCTGCCATTTTTCATCAATTATAATTACTGTTGTAATCACCATAAACTTACAAATTCCCTGTCCATATGAACTGGGTACTACAAACACAAACTCATATGCACAATTCATAGTTTATATGAATGGGTAAAAAATGCATCATGCTGTATTCTTGAAACATTATCAATAGTAAGAGCTGTGTCCAGTTGTGTTAGAAAAAGATAATGGAGGGAGCTTTACTATGCTATAAATATATTAGGAAACTAAATATAATGAGTCAATTTAACTATGGCATTAGAGCTCCCTCCTGTTACCTTTTGTGTGTGTGTACGTGTCTGTACGCGTGTGCGTACGTGTGTCTGTACGCGTGTGCATACGTGTGTATGTGTACGTGTACACATGTATGTACATTTTGTGTGTGTATGTATATGTACAGTGTGTGTGTGTGTGTGTGTGTGTGTGTGTGTACGTGTATGTGTGTACTCGCCTAATTGTGGTGTGTGTGTACGTGTACTCACCTAGTTATGGCTGCAGGGGTCGAGTCACAGCTCCTGGCCCCGCGTCTACACTGGTCGCTACTAAGCCACTCTTCCTGCTCCATGAGCTTTATCATACCTCTTCCTAAAGCTATGTATGAATCTTGCCTCCACTACATCACTTCCCAGACTATTCCACTTTGACAACTGTGACTGAAGAAATACTTCCTAACATCCCTGTGATTCATCTGAGTCTTCAGATTCCAATTGTGACCCCTTGTTGCTGTGTCCCATCTCTGGAACAACCTGTCTTTGTCCACCTTGTCAATTCCTCTCAGTATTTTATATATCTTTATATCCTCCTCTAGTGTCATCAGCTCGATTTCCCTTTAACCTCTCCTTGTGTGTGTGTGTGTGTGTGTGTGTGTGTGTGTGTGTGTGTGTGTGTGTATACATGTGTGTATGTACATTGTGTACGTGTGTATGTACATGTGTGTACATGTATGTGTGTGTACATGTATGTGTGTGTACATGTGTATGTATGTGTGCACATGTGTGCACATGTGTGTACACATGTGCAAAACAACCACAGGGGTAGTTGAATAATAGCTCTAGGCCTTTCATGTTGCAATCAGCACATAACCAGGAGTTTGCAAAGTTTCAGAAATGAGTAAGAAATCTCGGCAGATTCGTTCCAAGGGACACTTCTAAGATGTGTCCTAACAAGCGTCCCTCAGAACGAATCTGCTGAGATTTCTTACCCATTTCTGAAACTTTGCAAACTCCTGATGTGTTGATAGCAACACAAAAAGCCTAGAGCTATTATGCAACTCCCCCTATGGTTTTTTGCATCTTGTATTATTGTTTGCGATTCTTGCATATATGTATTATATAATGTATGTACAGTACATATATTTTAGGGTGGCCCACTGATGGAGGAGTAAAGCATAATTTCTTAATTTTTGTCTCCTCTCCCCTTTGTTGTGTTCCTTCTTTGTGCTAAAAATTTTATGTAAAGCTTTGTGATGATTGCAATTCATGGAGAAGAACCACAGCAACAGATTTTCACCACCTATAAATAGGAAATTCTTTTTTGTTATTATTGGTCTATTATTTATTTATTACTTAGTTTTGTTATACAACTGCTCTCCTCCCCCCCCCCACCTAAAAAAAAATAAAAAAAGTTTGAGGTTCTTGGGGCATCCCTAAATGAACCCTAAAATTATTAAAATGTGTGATTTTTTTTTCTTTCAGTGGAATATGACAGTGGAAAAACTTTTAGCGTGGACTGCCCCTGATATATGCACATACACGTGCATGTATTATATGTATGTATGCATATAATTTTATGTATGTATGTATTTGTGAATATATATATACATATAAAATGTATGTGCAAAAATACTCATGCACTGTTGATAAGTATTATATTGTTAGGTACAAGATTAGCTACAACTAAAAGACACAGCATACAATAACCTGGTGCTATTATCAGAGTAAATTCTATTTGAGAAATTTGTTAAAATAAATTTACTGCTGTTATGTAATTCATGATAGGTTTAAGATATTAAAAGGCTCTAATCTGTCCAAAATTAGATGATGTAGCCATTTATATATATTTGATTTTACAAATGTCTAAGTACTTTACCTACCTATAATTTCAAAGTTTTTAAAGTTTTATCTATATAGCACAATTTATTAACAAGAGTAAATCTAAGTCACCAGGATTTGTTGCTTTATTTTGCCATGTCCTCATTTATAACAACTTGCATATGCATTCAAAATACATCTGCACAATATTTGTGCTTGTTGATGCTTATATTTCTACACAAAGTTTGCAATAAACATTGCTCAACAGTTTATTTATTTGCATCCCTGAAGTGATATATATGGAGGTGGAAAGTACAATACCAGTGCCCTGGAGGAGGAGGAGTGGGAATGTTGAAGTTCAGAGGGTTATTTGACCTGGCTTGTCTTTCCACTTCTGGAAATAGTTACTGAATGAATAGTGGTGAATGTGTTTTTCTTCTTTTTTTTTTTTTCTTTGGTTCACTTTAGCTTGACAGGAGATGGCTGGCTTGTTGACAATATATATATATGTACCAGTGAAACTTCAATTGAACAGACTAATAGGTAAATGGGGTATCCATTAAAGTTGAGGGTCCACTGAATCCAAATTATGAATCTGAAACTGATTTTTGTTGATCAGAACAAATGGACAAAATCTGGATACAATGGGGTTGGTCCATTGCATCTAAATCGTAATGAACATGTCACATTGACAATTCTTTAAACAACAATGTCTTTTGGCTTGAGACACTATAAGACACATCAAGAACAACCTGTAACAGAGTACAGTAAATAAAGATGGAGGAGGTCAAAGTGCTATACATGTATGGTACAGATTTACCTCTTGTGGTGGATAGAAGAGACTTAAATTATGGGCATGCCATGACCTCTAGTTGTGACTGAATAATTTTTATTTCAAGCCACAAGAGCTGTAAATCTCCACTGGTGAATTTGTAGAGAGTCAAGGCGAAGTGGCTCGAGTAGGTATCATTGAAGCCTGTTTGTATGTAAAGGGTTTGGGAAACTTAGAATGAGAAAAATGGAGTGGCGATACTGACAAGATGTGGAAAAAGACTGACGTACAATTTAGGAAATTTATTAGAGGAAACATTTTACCATGAGCCAATTTTTGTAAATTTCTTAATTCATCAGAATACTAAAGTCTTTGATAACTTCACTGTAGAAGTCACTATTTATTGATGTAAAAATGTGGTGAGGGCTGATGTTGCCCAGTAGACCTAGTTGGATGTAGTGAGGTACAGACAGTCAAACAGGAGTAAATGTAGACACAAAATTTATGAAAAACTATTTTTTCTTACCTTAAATTCTGGTGATCTCGATGTCAGAAAAAGAGGTGCTAGTGGCCCTACTTGGTTGAGGTGGATGGCAATGGTTCTTGGGTTGAGGTGCATTGCTGTGGTTTTTGGGCTGTGATCAACATTGTTCTTATCTGATGGATCTACCATGATGCTTAGGTATTCTATAAGGCACTTTTGCTCTGATACACCCAGAAGTAGTTTATACAGCTGATAAGGCATCATATCAGCTGCTTCAGTCTCCATTTCACAGTAATGCTTCTGGATGTGTCAGATGTACCTTTCAGTTAAAATCTGCAACACTGCCAATACTATGGAACATCTCGTGGATCTCTAAGGTCAACTGTTTTGGCATGAGTGATATCTCATCCTCGTGTGTTACCTACCTCCATTCTAACTTGGAATTGCTCTCTTCCATTTCTGCAGTTTGTTCTTTGACATCATCTAAGTTCACTTATGTCTTCTTCCTGCATTTCTCCAAAGCCCTCACCTGGCACTGTCCTCCTTGTATTAACAATTTCCTGTATTTAACTACTGAGAGGAAACCTGTGAAATTATTCACTAAACTGGGTTACGATTTCCTTCGATTTGCATTTGCAAATATTTGGGGAGCTTCATCCCATGACACTTTTATGTGGGTTATTGCATCTAAATTGTTAAAAGTCCACTAGGTTCAACTTTATTGCAAAAATAATAAAGTGCTTAACCACGCAACAGAGCCTCACTCATCCATGCTGCCTTGTTACACCACCAAATAAAAAGCAGGGGCTTTGTCATTACATTTTAGAGCATGGGGACTGGGAGTGATAAATTAGCATAAGCTTGCATGTTAAATCACCCAAAGCATTAATGCACAGAACTTGAAGCAATCCTTTATTACCTTGAATCAAGATGCAATCTTTTCTGTCTTGCTGATATAAGTTGTAGAGGAATGGGGTTATTTGTATGGGTTAGCAGCAGTTGTACTATCTCTCTTTCTCACTCCCTCAGTGTTATGGTATATAATGTGAGAAGGCAGTGAAGATAATTGTGTGAGGGATGGGAGGTTTGGTGCAAGCTCATGCTGTTCTGTGCCTCATGCGTGGACATGTCCAGTGTTACGACTTTGATGTTGTAACTTTAATAAAATGGTCCTGGCTTCTAAAGGCTGCTCACACTGCTGTCTAGGGGCATTTAAACTACACTGAAAAACACAGCAACTCTTGGGCCAGCATGTACTCATATATTAAACAATGTTATTATTAGGAAGGAAGGACAAAAACTCGCCTATATAAAAATGTATCTATATTAATGAATAACTTGTAAACAACTTACAATCTACTCCAAAAAGACTACCACACTCCAGTTCACATTAGCTCATTAGCACACTGCTACTAATGAGTTAAACAAAATAAATCATCAGGAAGGCACCATGACATACATACCCCCCTCTTCACTTCTGCCTGGTAGACTAATTACCAGCAGGCAAAACACCATACAGTACTCTAGCATAAACAGGCCTCTGCATACTAGGGCTTTACAAATAAACATGAGAGCACTTAAACACAAATGCCTATAGTATACACTAAAAAACTTACCAAAATTACCTACTCAAACTACTGCCAACCCATGAAGACTTCACCTAGCCGCCTTCCTACACATACTGAACTAAACACACTTCTCATCTGCTCCTGTCCTGGCCACTGCCTGACTGACAGGAATAAAATGCATTCGCTTTCAGTTCAATCCTGGTACTATGGAACATTATTTTATAAAATATTTTTCTGTAGCACAATGAGTAATATGTGGAAAGCAGCAGTGTTTACCACAGAACACAATTAAACCCCAGACTGAATAGGTCTCATTTTAACAGACTCAAAAATAAGTAACAAAAGGTGATGGGTCAATTGTTTTGGAAACAACAAAGTCTGTTGGTCACAAAATTGTCTGTTAATGTTACAATCACATAAAAAACTTTAATCTCTACTCATCACAATCACCATTACTGGCCACATGTGACAAACACTCAGTCAAGAGTATATTTGTCACATGGCCACAGAAATTTTTCAAAATTTTGAAAAATGCAGTACTTACCATATGTACATACAGATCATGGTACTTTTAGGACTCGAGGCCATTCTAGTTCCTCCTCTTCAAGCACTAGCTCCATTTCGAGGTATTTCCATGAATTACCCATATCCTATTCATCGTTGACTAATTATGACATGTCGAGGCCATTATATATCTCCAACCATTGGGAAACATTAGCTGGTGGTCAACTTGCAGAATTGCTTGTCAGGATCAGCTTGCATCCCTAAAACAAGCGCAGCACCTCACTTGGATAAGTCATTATGTGGAGTCCTCACAAGCATTTACTCACTGTCTTGTAATGTGTGTGTGTGACTGTGCCACTTGGCAGGACTGACACTGAGGGAGACAGTGTTAAAAAAAAAAATCCTAATATATAATCTGTGCAGACAAAGGCCTGATAAACTTTAGGTTCCTGGGTTAGGAGTATATAAAGAAACCTAGGAACCAGTGTATAACACTACTGGATAATTTTTTTCTTTATGAAGAGAAACTAAGACAAAAAGTTCTGCCAAGTGGAAGGGATAGTTACCCTGACATAATGATAATCTTCATAGACCACCGTTGATGAAGATGCCATTCCAAACAGCATATTATAGAAAAATTTTCACTAAGATTTGAGAAATGGGCTAAATTTAAAAGTCATTAAAGAAATATACTAATATACATTATATGCTGGGTAGTGAAAGATTTGTGATATGGAAAAACCAAAGATGAGTAGTGAGAATTTTATAAGAACTATCCTATACTACCTCAGACTATAGTAACCTCAGTCTTTTGATTCTTCTATATATCCCCCTAACACCACACCTGTATTTCATATCTACAAATAAGGGGTGGATTTTTATTATTATAAGTATATTGACAGCGATAAACCCATGCTGGTGATCCATTGTAGACAATGAGAGTTAAAACAGTCACTTCATACAGACATCTAACCACATCCCTTTACTTTTGATGTACCTTTGACGAGTTCCAAGAATCTCTCTACTGCCAGAGCCCGGCCACAGGCCAGGCTCATCTGGTGTTTGCCTTGTCAACCAGGCTGTTGCTGCCAGTAGCCCACTGTTCTTGTTCTCCTTAATAAGGATTGCACTGCTTCATTCCTCCCCAACTCACTCTCCTTAATTACACTTCATGTAAACCATTTTATATGACAAATCAATTGCTCATGTCTACTGCATATATTTTCTAGAGAAATTCTAAATGAGTATAAATTTGAAAACCAATAAATCTTTTAATTTTTTATTATATCTTAAATCACACAATACCTATGAAGGTCGCTATACACATTTATTTCCCATAAACCTATTTACAGCAGACACTGTGTATAATTGCTAGACAATTTGATCACTCAAACATTTGAGCAGAATTTATTAGGAATTAGTTATCTTATTATAAAAATATTGTAATGTAATTCCTAGTAAAAAGAACAAAAGCATTTTGTAATTTGGATCCTCTGATGAAAAATAAACACTGTGTACCTGAATTTTTTCCTTTCGAATTTACTAATCAGCAAACTAACAATATTTACGGTAGCACAGTCTTGTGCTCAAACACGTATCTTAACATAAATTTGTTTTATGTGTTCTTAACAGATATTTTGCGGACGAGATCGACACCAATAGTTTGGAAATCGTCAAGAATTGCTTCGATGTTGGTCACCTGCTTCACTTCTTTCACACCTACCAGCTGCTGACCCTCCAGTCCACCCACCTGAAACATTTCCTATTATTACCATATTTGTAACCTTTTCTGTACATAACGATAATGAATGTGCAGCTCGTTGATATAAAAGAAAACAGATACAGCAAAGAATGTATCTAAACACTCTGGTAACATGAATATTATCTATTAAATACAGTGCTAATTATAGCACTTGTAGGTTGAGGAGCTGCAGCTGGGCAACACAAGAACATTTGTTCATGGTCAACGTGTTTCTTACAACAAATATTCCAGGAAATGTAGGCATCGATACTAAACTGGGGGAAACATTTTTTAACAAACTGGATGTCTCCCACCAAGGCAGAGTGACCCTAAAAAATGGAAACACATTCACCATCATTCATTCAATAGCTGTCTGACCATCAAAATTCAAACTGCAACATCCCCACCCCAATCTCAGTGCAAGCTCTTTTCTCCACCTCCAGGACTCAAGTCCAATAAACCAGCTTCTTTGAATCATTTTATAATTGTTACCATGCTCAAACTCCAACAATACATCAAGCCTTCAATATACTTGCTTCCACTAGCTCTAATCAAACACGTTTACACGAGCCTGCTGGATGCTCAAGCCTCTAGCACTCAAAACTTTTATGCTCTCCTTCAAATCCTTCCTGGCATGACCTCTACCCTTCCTTCCTTCCATCCCTAATTTATATACCCTCTTAGTCATCCAGTTCTACTTCATCTTCTTTAATTGCCCAAACCACCTCAAGAACCCCTCCTCAGCCCTCTGAATATACCTTTGGTAAACCCACACACACACACTTCTAATTTCTATGCAATGAATTCTCCACATATTCCCACCACACACCACCCTCAAACATGACATTTGTCTCCAGCCTCCTTCTCACTGCAACATTCAAAGCTCATGCCTCACACCCATGTAACATGAATATATATGTCCAACTACAGAACATAACTGATATTGTATATGACTAAAATGCTTAAGAATATGTACATGGTCACTAATCTTGCATGCAGAATTTTAATGGCCTAAAAAATAAATCAGCAGAGAATAAGAAGCAAAGGATGTTATTTTAGAAGAAACAATAGCAGATGGTGTAACCTTGAGCTCCTGTGGTAGGAGGGCCGACGGCTTCCAAACAACACCCACGAACTTTCCTCCATGTTCATCGTAGAAGAACAGTGCCACATGATTAAATGCATCCTGCAAAATTTATTCTTTTAGCAGGACAACCAATTTATCAATAAAGAAAGAATAAAAGTAATTGTGAAGAGAATCCTTTATGTTATAAGGTTCAAAAATTTTTGAGTATAAAGGTATATAATTTGGCATTAATATTCCCTAAATGATTTTCAAGAGAAGTGTAAGTATTCCAATCAATATGAAAAAAAAAGCAATAGTCTGAAACAAGCAATCCTTTTTATTTAAATTAAAATTTGGCTTATTTTCTAGACATCTCGCAATGGATTGAGAGACTGTCAAAAATAAAATACATTATTATGCATAACAATACAAACAAATGACCAGACTGCAATACAGATAGAGGCAGAGACTGGGGCAGCACCAAGGAAGGGGAACAAGAGGTAGGAGTGAAGCCTTCAAAATTTCCATCAACACTTCTTCAATACAAGTCCCACTGCTCCCTCTTTCAACCAGATAGCCAACCCATAGCCCCTCTTACATAAAGCCTCTAGAGCTGCCCCTGACTGGGTAGAGTATCATTATAAAGGCAGTCATTTCAATAAGCAGAAAATGAAAAGAACAAAGATATTGCTGAAAGGAGTTTAAGCAAACGTGGACATTGTTATCCCCAATTACACCTTAAATAAAAGGCATAATGTATATAACAATCAATCGTACACATTATTTAACAGCAAAATAGTTTAAAAACTTTTTGTCAAGCAGGAAACTGGAATAAAAGCAAGCATAACTTGAAAATTAACAAGCATAAAAACAAACTTTTCAGGAAGAAGAAAAAGCCACAATACCATGGTTGGAACAAATCACAAATAAGCTGTACTCAGGAGAGGAAACTTGTTGTTTCGAGAATAAAAAGGCACAATACCGCGACTGGAACAATACACAAATAACCCACACGTAGGAGAAACAGACTTATGGTGACGTTTCGGTCTGACTTGGACCATTAACTAGTCACACACCGAAACATCGTAAAAAGTTTCCTTCTCATAAGTGCGGGTTATTTGTGTATTATTATGTTTCGGTCTGTGGCACTTGTAACTTTGACAGTGGTCCAGAACAGAAGGAAACATCATAAGTTTTCTCTCCAAGTGTAAATTACTTATGAATTTTTTCAAGGTAAGATAATAATATACAAACCCTTAGTTCTTTTAAATACAGAAAAGCTGCATCAAACATCACAATAGGCATTAATTCGTTGGTATGGCGTTCATAGGGTTTAATCTTCAGTGGCTTGGGTGAAGTCCAGTTAACAGATTCATTTAAACGGCACAGATGCTTATGATTCAAGTGAATGACAACATCAAAGTCATCAGATGAGGGTCGGAAAATAGTCTGTAAATTTCAAAGGCAAACATTTTCAGTGATTCAAATAAGCATAAGAAAAAAAAATTAATTTTTTAATTAGGCTGAACAATGTGAGGCAAAGAATATTATACATGAGTGTGCTCGTAAGCTACTCAAGCAATTTACAGGTATGTTTATAAAGAAAAGAAAATTTATAATAAATATGAAATACCATAATTCTCACCTTGAAATTCAGGACACCTTTCAACAGTTTGGCATTTACAAAACTAAGGGCAGCTTCAGCTAGCTGCTTACTTCGATATAATATCTGTACCGATGGGGAGGTTTTGGTCCACATAGAAGCTAGTTTATATCGTCGTTGTAAGTCACCTGATGTTTCAGTGCTTGGTACAGATCGTAACTCATATGGGGTGACTATAAACATGTGTGGGAAAGCCGAGCGCTGGGTGAGGAAAAGTCGATTGAGCTCTGCCACATCTTCCACTTAAAGACAAATTATTCTCATTAGTTAGCAATCATTTTTGACAATCTTATTATAAAGTATGGAACAGGGTGCACTTTTGTGTATTCTAACTATAACTTTGAATAATGCTTGCATAAAACACAGGAATTCACAAGAGCATTTGACGAGATGGAAAGATGCCAAATTGGTCACGAAGAACAACAATCTGCATAAGTGTTGGTCTTAAGACTGCCTGGATAGCAGCTTCTGACCCAAAATCCAGGTTGTTTTAGCACCTCAAGAGTGCTAGCCAAGCTGAATTTACCCCACCACAGGAGCAGGCAATACATACTCAAGCACTTGACATCCTGAGACCTGATCCTGCTTTCCTCACCTCACTTCCTTTCCCGATATATTCTGTGTTTTTTTTATCTCTGCACTGGACTGATAAATGTCCCCTAATTAAATATCCTAGATGTTGCATTTGTGTTTCCAGCACAGTTTGTTGGTACTGTCAAACTTGCACCTGTACCACTGTATATATCTGAGGACTTAACCACATATACAATCTTCTCACACATTTTGACTGCCTTTAAGTGGTAAAATAAGTTTTAACAAGCTTTAGAAGCATTATTCAAAATCAATAAGTTAGTATGAAAAAAGGTGATATAGTTTTCTAACTGAGAAGTAATTTGACAAAGCTAAACCAACACTTACATCACACTACACATACATGTACATGTTTATTTATGCACACTCATCTGAGTTTTCTTTGATTTTATCTTAATAGTTCTTGGTCTTATTACTTTTCCTTTTATATCCATGGGGAAGTGGAATAAGAATCTTTCCTCCGTAAGCCATGCATGTTGTAAAAGGCAACTAAAATGCCGGGAACAATGGGCTAGTAACCCCTTTTCCTGTAAAGATTACTAAAAACAATAAGAAGAAAATTGTCAAAGTGGGAAGTCTGAATGTGCGTGGATGTTGTGCAAATGATAAGAAAGAGATGATTGTGAATGTTATGAATGAGAAGAAGCTGGATGTCCTGGCTTTAAGTGAAACAAAGCTGAAGGGGGTGGGAGAGTTTCAATGGAGAGGAATAAATGGGATTAGGTCAGGGGTTTCAAATAGAGTTAGAGCTAAAGAAGGAGTAGCAATAATGTTGAAGGATAAGCTATGGCAGGAAAAGAGGGACTATAAATGTATTAATTCAAGGATTATGTGGAGTAAAATAAAGATTGGATGTGAAAAGTGGGTTATAGTAAGCATGTATGCACCTGGAGAAGAGAGAAGTGTAGAGGAGAGAGAGAGGTTTTGGGAAATGTTGAGTGAATGTGTGGGGAGTTTTGAATCAAGTGTGAGAGTAATGGTGGTTGGGGATTTCAATGCTAAAGTGGGTAAAAATATTATGGAGGGAGTAGTAGGTAAATTTGGGGTGCAAGGGGTAAATGTAAATGGGGAACCTTTAATTGAGCTATGTGTAGAAAGAAATTTGGTAATAAGTAATACATATTTTATGAAAAAGAGGATAAATAAATATACAAGGTATGATGTAGCACGTACTGAAAGTAGTTTGTTAGATTATGTATTGGTGGATGAAAGGTTGATGGGTAGGCTCCAGGATGTACATGTTTATAGAGGGGCAACTGATATATCGGATCATTATTTAGTTGTAGCTACAGTTAGAGTAAGAGGTAGATGGGAAAAGAGGAAGGTGGCAACAACAAGTAAGAGGGAGGTGAAAGTGTATAAACTAAGGGAGGAGGAAGTTCGGGCGAGATATAAGCGACTATTGGCAGAAAGGTGGGCTAGTGCAAAGATGAGTAGTGGGGGGGGGGGGGGTTGAAGAGGGTTGGAATAGTTTTAAAAATGCAGTATTAGAATGTGGGGCAGAAGTTTGTGGTTATAGGAGGGTGGGTGCAGGAGGAGAGAGGAGTGATTGGTGGAATGATGAAGTAAAGGGTGTGATAAAAGAGAAAAAGTTAGCTTATGAAAGGTTTTTACAAAGCAGAAGTGTTATAAGAAGAGTAGAGTATATGGAGAATAAAAGAAAGGTGAAGAGAGTGGTGAGGGAGTGCAAAAGGTGAGCAGATGATAGAGTGGGAGAGGCACTGTCAAGAAATTTTAATGAAAATAAGAAAAAATTTTGGAGTGAGTTAAACAAGTTAAGAAAGCCTAGGGTAAGTATGGATTTGTCAGTTAAGAACAGAGTAGGGGAGTTAGTAGATGGGAAGAGTGAGGTATTAGGTAGATGGCGAGAATATTTTGAGGAACTTTTAAATGCTGAGGAAGAAAGGGAGGCGGTAATTTCATGCACTGGTCAGGGAGGTATACCATCTTTTAGGAGTGAAGAAGAGCAGAATGTAATGTAAGTGTGGGGGAGGTACGTGAGGCATTACGTAGAATGAAAGGGGGTAAAGCAGCTGGAACTGATGGGATCATGACAGAAATGTTAAAAGCAGGGGGGATATAGTGTTGGTGTGATTGGTACTTTTGTTTAATTAAATGTATGAAAGAGGGGAAGGTACCTAGGGATTGCCAGAGAGCATGTATAGTCCCTTTACATAAAGGAAAAGGGGACAAAAGAGATTGTAAAAATTATAGAGGAATAAGTTTATTGAGTATACCAGGAAAAGTGTACGGTAGGGTTATAATTGAAAGAATTAGAGGTAAGACAGAATGTAGGATTGTGGATGAGCAAGGAGGATTCAGAGTGGGTAGGGGATGTGTAGATCAAGTGTTTACATTGAAGCATATATGTGAACAGTATTTAGATAAAGGTAGGGAAGTTTTATTGCATTTATGGATTTAGAAAAGGCATATGATAGAGTGGATAGAGGAGCAACGTGGCAGATGTTGCAAGTATATGGAATAGGTGGTAAGTTACTAAATGCTGTAAAGAGTTTTTATGAGGATAGTGAGGCTCAGGTTAGGGTGTGTAGAAGAGAGGGAGACTACTTCCCGGTAAAAGGTCTTAGACAGGGATGTGTTATGTCACCATGGTTGTTTAATATATTTATAGATGGAGTTGTAAAAGAAGTAAATGCTAGGGTGTCCGGGAGAGGGGTGGGATTAAATTATGGGGAATCAAATTCAAAATGGGAATTAACACAGTTACTTTTTGCTGATGATACTGTGCTTATGGGAGATTCTAAAGAAAAATTGCAAAGGTTAGTGGATGAGTTTGGGAAGTGTGTAAAGTTAGAAAGTTGAAAGTGAACATAGAAAAGAGTAAGGTGATGAGGGTATCAAATGATTTAGATAAAGAAAAATTGGATATCAAATTGGGGAGGAGGAGTATGGAAGAAGTGAACGTTTTCAGATAATTGGGAGTTGACGTGTCGGCGGATGGATTTATGAAGGATGAGGTTAATCATAGAATTGATGAGGGAAAAAAGGTGAGTGGTGCATTGAGGTATATGTGGAGTCAAAAAACGTTATCTATGGAGGCAAAGAAGGGAATGTGTGAAAGTATAGTAGTACCAACACTCTTATATGGGTGTGAAGCTTGGGTGGTAAATGCAGCAGCGAAGAGACGGTTGGAAGCAGTGGAGATGTCCTGTCTAAGGGCAATGTGTGGTGTAAATATTATGCAGAAAATTCGGAGTGTGGAAATTAGGAAAAGGTGTGGAGTTAATAAAAATATTAGTCAGAGGGCAGAAGAGGGGTTGTTGAGGTGGTTTTGGTCATTTAGAGAGAATGGATCAAAGTAGAATGACATGGAAAGCATATAAATCTATAGGGGAAGGAAGGCGAGGTAGGGGTCATCCTCGAAAGGGTTGGAGAGAGGGGGTAAAGGAGGTTTTGTGGGCGAGGGGCTTGGACTTCAAGCAAGCGTGCATGAGCGTATTAGATAGGAGTGAATGGAGACGAATGGTACTTGGGATCTGACGATCTGTTGGAGTGTGAGCAGGGTAATATTTAGTGAAGGGATTCAGGGAAACCGGTTATTTTCATATAGTCGGACTTGAGTCCTGGAAATGGGAAGTACAATGCCTGCACTTTAAAGGAGGGGTTTGGGATATTGGCAGTTTGGAAGGATATGTTGTGTATCTTTATACGTATATGCTTCTAAACTGTTGTATTCTGAGCACCTCTGCCAAAACAGTGATAATGTGTGAGTGTGGTGAAAGTGTTGAATGATGATGAAAGCATTTTCTTTTTGGGGATTTTCTTTCTTTTGTGGGTCACCCTGCCTCGGTGGGAGACGGCCGACTTGTTGAGAGAGAGAGAGAGAAAAAAAAAAAAACATAACAAGTCTTTCAGAATTTGAACTTCAATTTAAACATTCACACATTTCCAGTAGGTGTGAACATTTACTAACTGGACAGATTGTTTAACTAAAATTTAATGGTATTGTATACATAAATTATCCTTTGCTTAAATTCTTGTATACAAAAAACACAATCTGATGAAGAAAGTCACAAGACTATAGCTGGAGCAATTCACAACTATCTCATATGCAAAGTAAATCCTTTATTTTGCTTTTCAAGTCTAGACCTCACAAAAAGCTAACAGTGTGTAATTACTACTAAAAATAAACCATCATAACTTACCTGTGAAGGTTTCATTGAGATTAACAAGGATGGGTGTCATCTTCCAATCAGTGTTAACCAGGAGGTGGAGAAATCTTAATAGAGTTACATGAGGTGTGCTTGGAGGCATATATGGAGCTGGGTTCAGGTAGAGAGAAGCCACCAGCAGCTCCACTGCTATGTGTGGAAGATGTGGTAAAAGCAGTTGTGACCCTGCCCATTGCTTACATAAACGAACCCCACCACTGAAACTTGGGTGATCTGCTTGAATACTGGTGACAAAAAAAAAAAAAAAAAAAAAAAAAAAAAAAAAAAAAAAAAAAAGTGTACAGTAAATCTTCATAAGGTAATTCTACATAGTGCATAGTGTGACTTTGTATAATGAATGAATTTTTCATTTTATTCACAGGGAAGCAGAAAACCTGCAAGGGTTACATAGCACCTGGGGAATGGGAGGCATTCAGTTATGATTCAAGGAAGAGGAGACATAGTCCCCTTCCTTAGATTGAGAGTGCCTCACCAGCATCAAGGCGCCTCGCACCTGGACGACAAGAGGTGGATCCAAAACTGCACAGCACATGTAAAATGAACAATGTGCTCCGTAAGCATGGGGCATTAGGTTATGTGCAAAAATCTAGGAATTACCTGCCGTGACATCTTTCCCCTTCAGCTTATAAGTCGAGTGTTTGGAGAGACACATCTCACTGCCTTCCCTATTGACACCCACACTACCTATATTTGTTTTCTGGGAGTGTCACATGCCTAACTCTCTGCACTTATCAAATGATTTTGGATATTTTCTCTGGCTTTTTCTCAGTAAGAGAGTTAGGGGTTAGGAAATTGTGGCTCTGGCACAGACGGAGATAAACTGGTAGGGTCTTTGAAGATGTGCTGCATGAACAAGATATTTATGAAGTGCTAGAAAAGAATGACAAAGAGCCAACTGCAGAAGAAATACTGAAAGCTCAGTTTCCAGTTAAGAGAGAGAGAGGCAGATAAAAGACTAGGAGTAGGTAGAAAAAGCTGCAGATAAACAGTTAATACTACAATAGTCATCATATTGCCACTGCACCACATCAACACTATGAACCACAGATGTTGTGGCTAGCATTTCTTTTATCTGTTTGCTATGAGAATTTAAAATAATACAAGTGCCAGGACCGTGTCTTGGGGTATTGAACATGTTACTACGCTAAAACTAGATTTTGCTTTGTTTGCTACCTCTCTCTGCATTTCATTTGATAGAACACTCAAGTCATTTTCCTTCTTTTCTTGTTATACCTACTGACCTTATTTCATAGGCTATCACTCCATAATTGCATTTGACAGACGATATTAGTAGTTAGAGCACTGCATTTCCACTAAGAAAAGTGCAGAATATACTTGGTTAGTCATGAGACTCATTCTACAAGAACAGATGCCATTACGTACTATAAAAACTAAAGCTAGCTTGAATAATGAAATATGCTATACTAAAAAAAAAAAAAATAGAAAGATAACACCAAAGACATGTTGAGGTAGTGAATATGAGGGAGAAAGCGGCATGTATGTAAGCAACTCAGGAAAGGTGCCAATGAACAGAGCTTAGTGGAATTACCATATTTTCCAGCATATAAGGCGCATAACAAACGCATCATAACGGTAAATCACTAATTATATTCAAGGGTTAATTACCCTCTTACTTTTAGCTAAAGCCTAACACAAAGCATACACTTGAACATGACCTTGAGCATATAAGGTGCAAGGTGATTTTCCAAGTCTTTCTTGGGGGAGGGGGGGCCTTATATGGCAGAAAACACGCCATATTTTGAATGTGGAAATTCATGCAGAGTACTTTACACATGAAACAGCCAAGATAATGAGGATACATATTTTGCTAAGGTGTGACGGCACTAAATTTTCGTGATTATAATAACTGTGGATATTATAGTGTAAACATTACCTCATTTAATAGCTTTCTTATTTTTACCTTAATGTACAGTATTTTTATTTTTTTATAGACAATTTACTTAAGGAATCATTTCTAGAATTCTCATTATCTCTTTTTTAAAAAACATTTTTCCTCTGTTTTTGGCAAGCTCATAGCAACATCAAGTAATAAGAGTTGAAATAATGATATACTGAAAATGATAATTCTAACAGTAAAGAATAAAAATAAAATTAAACAAATGAATATTCAATACTAAATGATGGCACAAGCATGTAGTTATACATTCATGCACTTGTATTTTTTATACGTGACAAAAATTTGTTACTTGGAAAATTAACACTGAATAATATACGCACTCATATGTCAAGGAAAGGCAATCATGTACCTGGCCAGAGCTGTTGTGAATCGTGGAATAATCTCAATATGTTTCTCCAGCTGTATGGAAGCAGCAGTGTCTTGCTCTTGCCAGTCTCCCTGTGGTGTTTCCACTAGTCGCTGCAGGTAGATTTCTCTCAAGTAAGAGACACGAACACGGAAGACGTAGCCCTCCTGCAGGAGATCTTCATTAAAGACATACAGTACTTACAATTACACAATCAAGGGGAAATAAATATACAACAGATTACAAAAACGTCAATTTATTAGTATAATGTAATGCACTCTGATGCCTAAAGTGGGGATGTTCTGTTCATTGGATCACTTGACTCACAAAATCCTAATAACACGGTTACAAACAAACCATGGAATAGGTGAGGATTTGAACCCATGGCTTCAAACTCCACCTGCTCTGTGGTTTGGATCACTTGAACTGTGATGTTCATGCACCTCTGAAAAGATAACTAGAGAATAAATAATAATACCGGCCCTGTTTTGATTAACCCTAACCTGGTAAAACACACCTGTATTGAAAAGAGCATATTATTAATTAGAATATCAAATTCAGCATACTGATATTCTTCTCTTACAAAAAAAAAAAAAAAAATGTTGAGGTGGTTTGGACATTCAGAGAGGATGAAACAAAACTGAATGACTTGGGTGTATAAATTTGTAGTGGAAGAAAGACAGGATAGGGGTCATCCTAGGAAAGGTTTGAGGGAGGGAGTAAAGGAGGTTTTTGTGTGTGAGGCACTTAGACATCTAGCAAGCATGCATGAGTGTGGTAGACAGGAGTGTAGGCAAATGGTTTTTATGACGATGTGGTGTTGGAGTGTGAGCAAGTTAACATTTATGAAGGGATTCAGGGAAACTGGTTAATTGGACTTGAGTCCTGGAGGTGGGACGTACAGTGCCTGCGCTCTGAAGGAGGGGTGAAGATATGTTGTAGTTTTTAAACTGTAGTGTAGGTGCACCTCTGGCAAGACAGTCACCTGCCTTGATGGAAAACAGCCGGCATGTTAATTAAAACTATAAAAAAAAAATTCTACATTTAATAAATCAAGAGTAATAAATATAAAAATGCACAGCAGTACCCAGAGTATCTGAAGAAACTTGGGGAAGACAACTGTTGTCACACTGTCTTTTTGGAGTAGATCAGACATCTTGGTGTGAAATTCTGCCTTGATAGCTTGAATGGCCTCCAAGTCATCTGGCCACTTGCCACTGATCTCCAGGAAGACAATAACTGCAGGGCAAATAATTCTAAATATCTTAAAGGATACATATTTTATATCTGAAAAATATTAAAAACAGAATTTTTCCAATTATTGGTAAATTGCTCAAAGTAAATAGCTTATTTCTAGCAAAATTTAATTTATTTTATAACTAAAATCAAATATGCATTTTTTTTTTTTTAAAAAATCTGTACAACAAACAAAAAAGAATTAAAATGGTGGTCTTATAGGGAAAGAAAAGAAAATCAAGAAATGAAAAGCATTATGAAGAAACAATGTGAGTTTTTCTATTTTATTGTCTTTAAATGGCTCTGCTTGTGCCATTGTTTTATTTTCTCACAGGGAAGTGCTAAATCCACAGGGGGTCATACAGTACCTGGGGAATGAAAGGTAATCAGGTTAGCTTAGGTTTTTTGATTCTGGAAGAATGAAGAACATTGGATACCATTAAGATGTACATATACAAAATAATTCTAAGCCACAATGAGGGCTGACATAGTGGGATTTTTAACAGGGTTGAAACAGGAACAAAAGGGTATAGATGGAAATTATAAACACAGATTAAAAAAAAGTTTTTTTTTTAACACATCGGCCATTTCCCACTCTATCACTGTCTTGTCAGAAGAATGCTTACACTACAGTTTAAAAAGTGCATCTCCACCTCTCCTTCAGAGCACAGGCACTATACTATTTTTAAAACTACACAACATTTTAGCTTTAAGAATGCCTTTCTAGAGAGAGCAGATTTAGGGGGGGGCCCCCTCAGTCTAGCCTTGTAGGAAAGATTTCTGATACATCGGATCAAATATGCCAGCCTTCTTTGTAAGTTTTCCAGCGCATTTATATCCATCCTATAATACGGTGATCAGATCTGTGCAGAATAATCTAAGTGAGGCTTAACCAATGATATACAGAGATGAAGAATAACCTGAGGACTCCTATTATTTTTAGTTCTTGACATGAAGCCAAAAATTCTGATCCGATATAACAGCTGCCCCTGATATTAGGTAAAAAAAAATTAAAAATATTTCCTGTCTGAATATCTGTAATGACTGCAAATGAAGATCAGCAATTATTAGGACTGTTATTTTGTTCCAAAATACCAATGTACAAGTGTGGAACATCATAAGTCGTAGACATGTATTATGGCCATGAGAAATAGGAGAGCTGAATTAAGAATATTTATGACACTCATAGCTAGGTAGTAAGTTGGTAGACAGCAACCACCCAGGGAGGTACTATCGTCCTACCAAGTGAGTATAAAAGAGAAGCCTGCAATTGTTTTACATGATGGTGCCTTTTTTCTGTCTCATAAACATCCAAGATTTCAGATACGACTTGCTACTTCTACTTACACGTAAGTCACACTACACATGCATGTTTCTTTTTTTTTTTTTTTTTCAACAAGTCGGCCGTCTCCCACCGAGGCAGGGTGACCCTTTTTTTTTTTTTCTCATCCGCAATCCTACATTCTGTCTTACCTCTAATTCTTTCAATTATAACCCTACTGTATACTTTTCCTGGTATACTCAGTAAACTTATTCCTCTATAATTTTTACAATCTATTTTGTCCCCCTTCCCTTTATATAAAGGGACTATACATGCTCTCCGCCAATCCCTAGGTACCTTCCCCTCTTTCATACATTTATTAAACAAAAGTACCAACCACTCCAACACTATATCCCCCCCTGCTTTTAACATTTCTGTCATGATCCCATCAGTTCCAGCTGCTTTACCCCCTTTCATTCTACGTAATGCCTCACGTACCTCCACCATACTTACATTCTGCTCATCTTCACTCCTAAAAGATGGTATACCTCCCTGGCCAGTGCATGAAATTACCGCCTCCCTTTCTTCCTCAACATTTAAAAGTTCCTCAAAATATTCTCGCCATCTACCTAATACCTCCCTCTCCCCATCTACTAACTCCCCTACTCTGTTTTTAACTGACAAATCCATACTTTCCATAGGCTTTCTAAACTTGTTTAACTCACTCCAAAATTTTTTTCTTATTTTCATTAAAATTTCTTCACAGTGCCTCTCCCACTCTTTCATCTGCTCTCCTTCTGCACTCTCTCACCACTCTCTTCACCTTTCTTTTACTCTCCATATACTCTGCTCTTCTTATAACACTTCTGCTTTGTAAAAACCTCTCGTAAGCTACCTTTTTCTCTTTTATCACACCTTTTACTTCATCATTCCACCAATCACCCCTCTTTCCTCCTGCCCCCACCCTCCTATAACCACAAACTTCTGCCCCACATTCTACTACTGCATTTTTAAAACTATTCCAACCCTTTTCAACCCCCCCCCCCCACTACTCATCTTTGCACTAGCCCACCTTTCTGCCAATAGTCGCTTATATCTCGCCCGAACTTCCTCCTCCCTTAGTTTATACACTTTCACCTCCCTCTTACTTGTTGTTGCCACCTTCCTCTTTTCCCATCTACCTCTTACTCTAACTGTAGCTACAACTAAATAATGATCCGATATATCAGTTGCCCCTCTATAAACATGTACATCCTGGAGCCTACCCATCAACCTTTTATCCACCAATACATAATCTAATAAACTACTTTCATTACGTGCTACATCATACCTTGTATATTTATTTATCCTCTTTTTCATAAAATATGTATTACTTATTACCAAATTTCTTTCTACACATAGCTCAATTAAAGGCTCCCCATTTATATTTACCCCTGGCACCCCAAATTTACCTACTACTCTCTCCATAATATTTTTACCCACTTTAGCATTGAAATCCCCAACCACCATTACTCTCACACTTGATTTAAAACTCCCCACGCATTCACTCAACATTTCCCAAAATCTCTCTCTCTCCTCTACACTTCTCTCTTCTCCAGGTGCATACATGCTTACTATAACCCACTTTTCACATCCAATCTTTATTTTACTCTACATAATCCTTGAATTTATACATTTGTAGTCCCTCTTTTCTTGCCATAGCTTATCCTTCAACATTATTGCTACTCCTTCTTTAGCTCTAACTCTATTTGAAACCCCTGACCTAATCCCATTTATTCCTCTCCATTGAAACTCTCCCACCCCCTTCAGCTTTGTTTCACTTAAAGCCAGGACATGTATGTACAAGCATATATATATATATATACACACACACCCCTCTGGGTTTTCTTTTTCCTTACTGGTTCCTTTTCTTGTTTATTTCCTCTTATCTCCATGGGAAGGTGGAACAGAATTTTTCCTCTAAGCCATGTGTCATAAGAGGTGACTAAAATGTCAGGAGCATGGGGCTACTAACCTCTTCTCCTGTATACATCACTAAATTTAAAAAGAGAAACTCATTTTTCTTTTTGGGCCACCTTGCCTCGGTGAGATACGGCCAGTGCTTTGAAAGAAGAAAGATGACAGTTATAGCTGGTAAAAAGCACAAGAGGCAAACAAAGATTAAGATAAGATGATGCAGTGAATGAGCATTATATAAAGAAGTGACCTTACAAAAGATATTGCAAGAAGAATAAATGCAAATTGCGAGCAGAATTATTATTTTAGTAATGGGGAAGCACCAAACCTGTAAATAAATCACAGAATAGGTGGAATTTAAATCCATGGCAAGGAAGTCCTAAAACTCACAGGCCAGTGTATGAACTACTCACTTGCCATGGGTTTGAAATCCAACCGTTCTGCAATTTGTTAGCAATCATGTTATTACGATTTTGTGATTTAACCTGTAAGGCTCATATAGTGCCTAGGGAATAAGATACTCAAATTTGTTCCAAAGAAATGGAAGACAGCTCCATTTCCTTGTATCTGAAGCTCTTCACTAGGATCAAGGTACCCCCTTAGAAAGGTTGTAGCAATTTTTTTTAGGTGTAAACCTCATTATCAATAAAATGAATAAGCTGTGTGAAAGATTTGAACCAGAGATCTGTATCTGATCCACCACATTTGTATATGAAAGGAGATACAGTATAAATTCAAGATAAAGATCGATATTCATGGCAAGTGAAGTGCCAACAATGTGATAGAGTTAAGACCATCCTATGCACCAAACACCAGTATCGTGTGTGAAAAAACTACCTTGCTACATTGCAAGTTTACCTTGCAGAATTGGAAAAAATCATTTTGTTCAAAATATTCTTACCTTCTATGGCGTAATCAAAGTTTTGGTATAGTCCTCCGAGATCAGAAAACTTTAGGTAGTTCCCAGATGCTTCTATTGCCTGAATATATGAAATAAATAATAGAAGATTATGAACAATTTCCTGAAAGAATTTAATGAATAATATTTTTCATATATTAACACTCAATACAGTACAGTATACTAGCAATCTTAATAAAGGCAACAATTTCTAGTTTCCTTTAATTCAAGGCTATGGGCCTATATTATATAAACAATTATATCCTACCATAATATCTTTCACATACAAAAGAATACTGCCCTAAGTGCAGAAAAACTTTTCCTGCGGAAATTTTTTCTGAACAGCTCTCTCAAGTCAATTAGCTTGACAGAGCTCTACCAAGGGTAAAACAATGTCACATTACTAGTTTGCTTTGCATGTCTCTTTTCTTCACACTATTTTTTTTTTTTTTTTTTTTTTTTTTCAACAAGTCGGTCGTCTCCCACCGAGGCAGGGTGACCCAAAAAAGAAAGAAAATCCCCAAAAAGAAAATACTTTCATCATCATTCAACACTTTCACCACACACACACATTATCACTGCTTTTGCAGAGGTGCTCAGAATATAACAGTTTAGAAGCATATACGTATAGAGATACACAACATATCCCTCCAAACTGCCAATATCCCAAACCCCTCCCTTAAAGTGCAGGCATTGTACTTCCCATTTCCAGGACTCAAGTCCGACTATATGAAAATAACCGGTTTCCCTGAATCCCTTCACTAAATATTACCCTGCTCACACTCCAACAGATCGTCAGGTCCCAAGTATCATTCGTCTCCATTCACTCCTATCTAACACGCTCATGCACGCTTGCTGGAAGTCCAAGCCCCTCACCCACAAAACCTCCTTTACCCCCTCTTTCCAACCCTTTCGAGGACGACCCCTACCCCTCTTTCCTTCCCCTATAGATTTATATGCTTTCCATGTCATTCTACTTTGATCCATTCTCTCTAAATGACCAAACCACCTCAACAACCCCTCTTCTGCCCTCTGACTAATGCTTTTATTAACTCCACACCTTCTCCTAATTTCCACACTCCGAATTTTCTGCATAATATTTACACCACACATTGCCCTTAGACAGGACATCTCCACTGCCTCCAACCGTCTCCTCGCTGCTGCATTTACCACCCAAGCTTCACATCCATATAAGAGTGTTGGTACTACTATACTTTCATACATTCCCTTCTTTGCCTCCATAGATAACGTTTTTTGACTCCACATATACCTCAACGCACCACTCACCTTTTTTCCCTCATCAATTCTATGATTAACCTCATCCTTCATAAATCCATCCGCCGACACGTCAACTCCCAAGTATCTGAAAACATTCACTTCTTCCATACTCCTCCTCCCCAATTTGATATCCAATTTTTCTTTATCTAAATCATTTGATACCCTCATCACCTTACTCTTTTCTATGTTCACTTTCAACTTTCTACCTTTACACACATTCTCAAACTCATCCACTAACCTTTGCAATTTTTCTTTAGAATCTCCCATAAGCACAGTATCATCAGCAAAAAGTAACTGTGTCAATTCCCATTTTGAATTTGATTCCCAATAATTTAATCCCACCCCTCTCCCGAACACCCTAGCATTTACTTCTTTTACAACCCCATCTATAAATATATTAAACAACCATGGTGACATTACACATCCCTGTCTAAGACCTACTTTTACCGGGAAGTATTCTCCCTCTTTTCTACACACCCTAACCTGAGCCTCACTATCCTCATAAAAGCTCTTTACAGCATTTATTAACTTACCACCTATTCCATATACTTGCAACATCTGCCACATTGCTCCTCTATCCACTCTATCATATGCCTTTTCTAAATCCATAAATGCAATAAAAACTTCCCTACCTTTATCTAAATACTGTTCACATATATGCTTCAATGTAAACACTTGATCTACACATCCCCTACCCACTCTGAAACCTCCTTGTTCGTCCGCAATTCTACATTCTGTCTTACCTCTAATTCTTTCAATTATAACCCTACCGTACACTTTTCCTGGTATACTCAGTAAGCTTATTCCTCTATAATTTTTACAGTCTCTTTTGTCCCCTTTCCCTTTATATAAAGGGACTATACATGCTCTCTGCCAATCCCTAGGTACCTTCCCCTCTTTCATACATTTATTAAACAAAAGTACCAACCACTCCAACACTATATCCCCCCCTGCTTTTAACATTTCTGTCATGATCCCATCAGTTCCAGCTGCTTTACCCCCTTTCATTCTACGTAATGCCTCACGTACCTCCACCACACTTACAGTCTGCTCTTCTTCACTCCTAAAAGATGGTATACCTCCCTGGCCAGTGCATGAAATTACCGCCTCCCTTTCTTCCTTAACATTTAAAAGTTCCTCAAAATATTCTCGCCATCTACCTAATACCTCCCTCTCCCCATCTACTAACTCCCCTACTCTGTTTTTAACTGACAAATCCATACTTTCCCTAGGCTTTCTTAACTTGTTTAACTCACTCCAAAATTTATTTATTTTATATAAAAGTGAGAAAGATATTACCTGCACTTTACTTACAAATGTTACATTAAGACATACCTTTCCAGTTACCCGTAATGCCTTTGCCAGGGGTGGAAACACCCGGGTGTGCCTGCTTACATCTGAGGTTGACTGAACTGCTGTTATCTTCAAAGGTAGATCAAGAGAGCGAAGCTTCCGAGATAGAGAATCAAATGCTTGGATGGCAGAAACTGTAGCCTCCTCACCAGTAGCATAACTGCAAATGAGAACTTAAGAGCATAAGAAAGGAGGAACACTGCAACAGGCCTACTGGCCCATGCAAGGCAGGTCCAAGTCTCCTACTAGCTTAAGCCAATGGCCCAACCTAGTCAGGTAAGGTCACTTCCACTTAAATGAAACAATTCAATAAAAACTGAGCTTGAAATTAATTTAGCTATCTTTGAAATGCAAGAGAATCACTTTATGAAGAAAGATACATGCCTTTATACATTATACAAATCAATAAAGACCAAAACTATTATTTACATGGAAAATCGGCCCACACAAAGGTCTCCTAGTATGACAGGTATGGAATGTATGGTGGTTTTTAGAACCCAGTGATGCAATTTAAGATTAAATTAGCATTCAATAAGAATGTGTGACTACACTGCAGAGGCCCCTATTTGTCAATAGGACTTAATATTAAAATTGCATATCTTTCTTCCTTTCACTATTACTTTGCTGGCACACTTTAAAAAATCTGAAACTATAAAGTTTACAAATATATATTTAGTGTAAGGTAAAAAAGCAACTGGGTCAAATATGAAGCAGTAGTTTGTTTCATTAATATGTCTAATATATTTTTTTTTTTTTTTTGCTTTACATCAACCAGTGCTAACGGTACTCTTATCCATGCATTAGGAATAATGTGTATGGAGTTTGACATAATTCCACTCATCTATTAAAATATGAAAAGGTTTCTTAAAATGGCCAACAGAGAAGCTACACTAAAATTTTTAACAGAAAGATTAATTTTAAATAAATAAAAAAAAAAGGCAGTGAGAAGCTCAAGCATCGACAAATACAACTGATCATCTTAGTTAAAATTCTATTTCCAAACAAACAAAATTAATGCACTTTGCTTATTAGTAGCAACTTACTTGTACTTCATTTTGTAATAAGGATGACAAAGAAAGCCCTCCATTTGTTTAGCAATGTATACATATTTTCCCTTCTTCCTATAATGAAGCCTTAGAAGGTACTTGCAAATTTTTCCTGGAATAAGACGTCGCTCCCCAATGGACTGCTGAGGCTCTGCCCAAAGAACAGCTTCATGGAAGCTTCCGTCCTGAAATCTGCGAAGAGAACTTTTCGCACCCCAAAACTTTTTGAAAATTGCTGCTTCTGGAGAATCTGCAGGTGGACCCTGAAATGAAGACACCATGAGCATTGAAAGACTGAAAACATGAATAAGATGCTGCATCATTGTGACTAAGAATGGAAGATTTCTCCTGCAATACCCTCATACTTATGGATATGTTACACTGTACGATATCCACACTGGATGAAATCCGGGGTTCCATTGTAATCCACATCGAGGAGATTGAAACTTATTATGAAATTTCGGTCCAACTTCGACCATTAACTAGTCACACAGAAGTTCATCACATTCTACTATTTCCAGACCCCCAACCCCAGCTCTCATAGATATATACTGGCACCCTTCTCTTTGCACTTCTGCATGATTAGTTACTGGCTCAAGTCTGACCAAAACATCATAAGTTTCAGAGTCCTATGGGCAGATTATCTGTGTAAATTAAATCAAATCTTTTCATTCCTAAAATAGAGCATCCCTTAATGTATCAACAAAATTTTTATTAAACAGTCCACTGATCAATGGGTAGTGTTTGTGCTAAGCTAATCAATAATGGAAAAACAGCACTTAAAGTTCAAAACAGTATTAAATAGGCAATGTTTCTTGATATTCCAGAAATATGGATTCTGGGATTAAAACAAAAAATATTTCCTAACCTTTGTCAATAATGCAGAAGCTGTCGTTGGGTTGAGCACAATACCAACAATAAAAATCTTTTTAAAGGCAGGAGGAGGCTGATGTAGAGGCCACACTGCTGGAGGTTTCCTCATAGGCACCAGTAACTGCACTCTATCACCAAGACCTTTGCTCAGCAGTTGTATAATGGATGACAACATCACTCTCTGTACATCACCTAAAGCATCCATAACAAGTTCCTGATATTTTGGTATTGTTTTACTTAATACTGTCTCTGCATCACTTTTAAAAAACCTAAAAAGCAAAAAACAAATTATATTAATCCCAAATTAACTATGTAGCTAAAATAAATAATAAATAACCGGCTTGTTGAAAAAAAAAAATAATTTCCCACCAAGTTTGGGCAACCCAAACAAAACACTTTCATTGTCAACTTACTCCCAAGCTATCCTACCAGAGGGTACAAACATCACAGTCCCATGTTGAGCCATTCAACTGCAACAACTACACCCACTATCAGTGCAAACACTGTGCTTACCTATCTCTAAAACTGTAACCCAGTTAACTTGTACCATGCTCATACTAACCGCAAATTAAAACCCTATTATTATTATTATTATTTCAACACACAGGCCGTATCCCACCGAGGCGGGTGGCCCAAGAGGAAAAACAAAAGCTTCTCCTTTTACATTTAGTAATATATACTGGAGAAGGGGTTACTAGCCCCTTGCTCCTGGCATTTTAGTCGCCTCTTACAACACACATGGCTTATGGAGGAAGAATTCTATTCCACTTCCCATGGAGATATGAGGAAATAAACAAGAACAAGAACTAGAAAGAAAATAGCAGAAAACCCAGAGGGGTGTGTATATATATGCTTGTACATGTATGTGTAGTGTGACCTAAGTGTTAAGTAGAAGTACCAAGACATACATGAAACCTTGCATGTTTATGAGACAGAAAAAAGGACACCAGCAATCCTACCATCATGTAAAACAATTACAGGCTTTCGTTTTACACTCACTTGGCAGGACGGTAGTACCTCCCTGGGCGGTTGCTGTCTACCAACCTACTACCTAGAATTATTATTATTATTCTTTTCTTTCTTTCAACACACCGGCCGTATCCCACCGAGGCAGGGTGGCCCAAGAGGAAAAACGAAAGTTTCTCCTTTTACATTTAGTAATATATACAGGAGAAGAGGTTACTAGCCCCTTGCTCCCGGCATTTTAGTCGCCTCTTACAACATGCACGGCTTATGGAGGAAGAATTCTGTTCCACTTCCCCATGGAGAATTATTATTATTATTAGTAATTATCATAATACTCATGGAGAGGCTCCAAGTCCATAGAAGTCACACATCACTTGGGAAATGGGAGATAATCATATTTAATCTAAGGAAGGGAAGCAGAGCTCCAATTTCTTAAATCAAGTGTGATGCATCTATTAATGAGGCTCACCGCATGCGCAAGAGCTGATCACTCAGTTGGAAGATCTCGACCTTCTTAATGAAGAGCATTTCAAAACTGTCTGCAGCTGAGGAATCAAGGAAAGACAGTGCCAGCTGAGCTTCATGTTTAATCTGAGGAGGACAAGAAATGCATTTATAAACATGTGTCCACAAACAATATGCAATTTATTTCCTCTCAACCCCTTATTTATATAACCTTTCACAATGCATTTTATATTTTTTCTTTTTATTTCCAGACTTACCCTTAAATAGTCTGCAGCAATTAAATTGGCTGTCATATTCACCATACCAGAAGGGTCAACAAATACTACTTCATACAACTTATGAAAATCCTCTAGAGTAGAATTATCAGCATGAGATGGTGCTCTCATGTTAGGTCCACTCTCACACCAATTTCCAGAGCCTGCAAAAGAAATAACATTACAGACCTATACATCTAACAGTAGCCATTACCCACCAAGGCAGGGTGACTTCACACTTCTGTAATACCCCAAAATCCACACCCATCCCTCAGAATACAGGTACTGTATTTCCCACATACTAGACTCAAGTCTGGCTGACTGACTTTACTGAATCCCTTTATAGATGTTACCTTATACAGGCAGGCCCTGCTTAGAGATTTTAGCTAATACAGTGGTTTTCAATTATACCCATTCTCCATTTATTCAGACTTCCTACAATAAATTTATTCACCGCTCACTATAAGCTAAGGACGAAAACATTTTAAGGTAAGTAACGTAATTACTGTATATGCATTTTTTAGGTCTAGCTATATTGTTCCCTCAATATAAGATAGTGTAAATATGTTATCAGGCTTTTATATGTATTGGAAAGTGAAAAAAAGCTATGATTCACTTTACAGCAGTAGCCTAGAACCTAACCAACTGTATAAGTGGAGCCCTCCTATATTTCAACAGTACATCAAATCCCAAAAATCACTTGTATCTGCTCTTTCTGATACATCAAACCTTCAATAAATACAGCTGGTTAAATTTTTCCCTTAGCGACTATTATTATTCGTCTTTCAACAAACCGGCTGTATCCCGCCGAGGCAGGGTGGCCCAAAAAGAAAAACGAAAGTCTCTCTTTTTAAGCTTAGTAATTTACACAGGAGAAGGGGTTACTAGCCCCTTGCTCCCAGCATTTTAGTCACCTCTTACAACACACGTGGCTTACGGAGGAAAAATTTTGTTCCACTTCCCCATGGAGATAAGAGGAAATAAACAAGAACAAGAACTAGTAAGAAAATAGAAGAAAACCCAGAGGGGTGTGTATATATATATATGCTTGTACATGTATGTGTAGTGTGACCTAGGTGTAAGTTGAAGTAACAAGACATACCTGAAATCTTGCATGTTTATAAGATAGAAAAGATACCAGTAATCCTACCATCATGTAAAACAATTACAGGCTTCCATTTTACATTCACTTGACAGGATGGCTGTACCTCCCTGGGCGGTTGCTGTCTACCAACCTACTACACAGAATGACTATTATTATTATTATTATTATTATTATTATTATTATTATTACTACTATTATTATTATTATTATTATTAATTATTATTATTATTATTGTTACTATTATTATTATTGCATTCATGGGGTAGCTGTAAACCCGTAGGGATCATACAGTACATGGGGAAATAAGAGGCAACCAGGTTTGATCCGTGGAATTGGCAGTTATGTCCAGTTTCCTTAAACAAGAGCCCCTCACTATCATGAAGGATCCTCCCTTGAAGGGGTTCCAATGACTAGCAATTCTGAATATACAAAATGATAAATAAAATGATGAACAACCAAACACAATAAAAATTACCTTATCAGTAAACAGATAAAAAAGAAATTACAGTTTTACATTACACACCATACACTGTATGTTATGGAAGAAATCACAACAAAGTGCATGACAGCAAAAATGAAAAAAATACCAATGAAAATAGGAAATAAAACCCGAGAGCTTTTATGTACTTTCACACAAATCCGAAGCTTTGTGTTTAAGTACACTGTGGTATTTTTTCACTGTATATCATACAAAGACCTACAGTAGATTTACAGCAATAATCCAAAGTTACTTACCAAGATATACAATGACATTGCGGAACACCTGGTATGCGGACATCTGTGGATTAATTTTGCGAGTTTGCAAAAGATGAATCATAAGTAAGGTGACCAAGTGGCCAGAAAAGCTTCCTACACCCTGAAAACAAATTCAGTTTATTGTATAAGTGAATGTTAAATACAACAATTAAATAAAACACACACACACACACACACACACACACACACACACACACACACACACACACACACAAAAGATAACATTTTTATCCTAAAACACTTTCTACCAATGTCACTGTAGGAGTATACAGTTGGAGGGGCACCATTAGTCTGTCCTACCATTCCCCTCAACTTGCTTCCATTAAAAAAAAATGCTAATTTTCAGCCTAAAACTCTATAAAAATTCTTGAACTGCGCTGCAAATTTCTCATATTCATCATCGAGCATTTTCTATACTGATGAACTCTATTAAAGTTTAGAGAATCATCATAGTCTCATAGAAAACAGACCATTAAGGCTCATTTCTTAAAACAAAACTTCACTCTGAAAGTCCAAATTCACCAGTCACTGCTTTAACCCTTTGAGGGTCCGCCCCATAGTTCTACGGTCTTGAAGCCTGGGTCCAAGCCGTAGTTCTACTCCATGAGTTCAGTTCACTCAGATAAGCTGTGAGTGGTAAATCTGGGCCTAGACATGAGAGATTAGATCTATGTGGTAAGTGTGTGCCATATAAAAACAAATCCTTCAGCACATAGTGCATAATGGAAAAAAAATTGCGACCGTGTTTTTGGATTAAAACAACGAATTTGCGGTGTATTTTCATGTGGTTTTTACAGTTGTATTCATGGTTTCTTTATCTCATTTGATAGAATGGAAGATACGTTACAAAATAGAGATGATTTTGATTGGTTTTAGTATTGAAAATAGCTTGAAATTGAGCTCAAAGTAGCAGAAATATTCGATTTTTGCTGATGTTCAGGAGTAAACAAATGACATCACGCATCTAACACACGTCAACTGGTGGGTCTAATATATGTTCACGAATGTGTTGATATTATTTATACAATTATTACAATACTGCATAACAGTAAATCTTCTATTTTTTTGGTGTGAATAAAAATTCTTTGTGAATAAAAAATCAAAATGGAATTCATCTGTAAAGCCTGAAAACCTAACTAATAAACAGAGGAAATGTTATTTTAATGCCACGAATGCCTGCATTAATTCTAAACCCTATTTTGAAATTGGAATACTTTGAACTTTGTGTGAAATTGGCCAAATTACCAATTTCTGGTCACTTTATTGGGTAGTCCCCTCAAGGGAGGTTCCTTGATGCTGGCGAGGGGCTCTTGACCTAGGAAACTGGATCTATACTCCGGTTCCCTGAACTGAGCCTGAATACCTTCCATCCCCTCCCCCCACATGTGCTGTATAATCCTATGGGTTTAGCGCTCCCCCATAATTATAATATAATTTATTGGGTAGTTGAAATAGTTGACTGGGCAGTTTCCTGTGCTCGATCGATAAAATAGAAGCGATACTAGTGAAACAGCTTAGAATTTTGTTGACTGGAATAATGTAATTGGCCTAAAAGAGGAGTCAAGGTGGATAAAATCGTCAATACATAAATATCATGGACACAATGCGATTCGGATAGTGTAATTTCATAAATTTTTCATCAAATTTTATACTTTTTGTTTTATAACCTTCAGAAAAAGATTCTCTACCATTTCATAACAAAAATAAATTTTTTTTTTTTAAATTCTTGGACCCTGTGGACAAAGCGTAGAACCCTCAAAAGGTTAATCTTCCATTATATGGTAAATTCCTATATCCACTAAGAATCATCCATCTAAATAATCTTTTATAATAATTTTAGAAATGTTTATAACATGCATTACCACGACAGTAGCTAGAAATGAAGAAACTACTGTACGTAATAATGTATTCAGCCCTAAATCACTAAATCACATAATTATGCAACTGAGTTTGCAAGAAAGGAATAGGGGTGAGAAACAGTTCTTTATACCATCTTTAACTTTTGACTGACTGGTGCGAATTAGCCCCATCATAACTACTTAACTCCAGTATATGTTTATGTAGTTGACAATTTCATGCTTCTTTTATAACATTACCGGCATAACCAGGAAAAAAATAAACTCTCTAAGGAAGCACCATCCACATACACACTGGCAAGTGTTAAAACTAACCTTGTCTAACTCTCGCTGGGCTAACCAAATCTTAAGAAGTTTGATGCCTTGTGCCAGGTTTGGGTGTTTCTTCACACAGTCCCTCAACAGTTGTAAGTGTTCCAGCATAACTATGTCCACTGCACATGCCCAGTTATAGTGTGGAGTTGGCGGGAGCGTTTCCACTATTATGAATAAAAAAAGGTGAGAAGTGATCTTCCTCCAGTTCCATTCTAAAAAATATGTAATTGTAAAGTACTCAATTAGGAAAAAAAAAAAACATTTAGTTTACATGTCTAGTTTTCTTTCAAAGCTATTTTCCTTTTTTAAATTGCAAAAACTGTATTTATAAATCCTTCCTTATACAATTAAATAATAATGAGATAAGCAAGATTAACCAACTAATTTACATGGATTAAGGTTATAAATATTATGTAGTTTATATTGATGATCAATTTAATCAGAAAATATTATATGCCAACAGGGATGAAAGAGACCAAGAATGAAGTACTAAAACAACAAAAACAAAGAGATGACATTCTCAATCCATCTGTCCACTGTGTATGAAGGCAGGAAAGGTACCCAAGAATTTGGCAGTGAGTGTGTGGTCCTTTTGTATAAAAAGACATGGGTTAAAAAGAGAAAGAATTATAAAGAAAAAAGTCTATTGCAAATACCAAGTAAAGATGATCACAGATTTGCAAATAATAATACAGGATGAATATCTGCAAAAGAACAGAGAAGATTTAAGAAATGAAGGGGATGTGTGGATCAAGATGTCATTGAAGTATGAAACTGAAATGCTACATTAAGAAAAGAAATAGCTTGTTTCATTTATGGTTTAGGAAAAAAAAAGTATATGACAAAGGAAACCCGAGTGAAAAAGCTATTGCTGTAAATGTATGGAACAAGTGGTAAGTGGTTACAAATGGTTGAGTTTATACGAAGAGGATGAAGCCCAGGTTAAGATGTACACAACAGGCAGAGAACATTTTTCAGTAAAAGTGAGTCTTCAACAAAGATAATGTGTAATGTCACTGTGGTTTATTAATCTGATTATAATTCTTTGAACAGGGACTGTAAGCTGCTAAAATGGTGCCAGGAAACAGCTGTAGAAGAAAATATTATTGTGAAAAAGGGTGTGTGATATTCACACAATGTGTGAGTATCACACACCTCTGGCACCATTTGAGCAGCTTACAGTCCCTGTTCCTTTAAGAATTATAATCAGATTAATAAACCACAGTGACATTATACATCATCTTTGCTGAAGACCCACTTTTACTGAAAAACGTTCTCTGCCTGTTGTGTACATCTTAACCTGGGCTTCACATAAGCTCGACCATTTGTAACCATTTACCACTTGTTCCATACATTTACAGCAACAGCTTTTTCACTTGGAAGCTGTCACAGCCGAGGTTTGCAAATGACAGAAAAGAAACTGCAGGAGTTAGTGGAGTTTGATATACGGTATAAAAGATGGAAGTACTATATACAGAAAAGAGCAAGGTGATAAGAATAAGTAAAGATATGGTGAAAGACTGGAGGTTAGAGTGGAACAAAGGAGAATGGAAGAACTGAACGCAAATAATTACATACTTGGGAGTGAATGTATTGGTAGACAGGTTTATGAAGGATACGTTAAACTGTAGGTAGTTGAGAAAAAGAAAATGACAGGAGTGCTCAAATAAGGAAAGAAAATAGATTGCCAATGCATACAAAAAGAAAAATTAATCAGAATGGTGGTTCTGAAACTCTTATTTATGGATATGAAGAAGGTAGCGAGATGTAGGAGCTTGAGCAAACATGTTAGGTAGGAGAGAGTGAAGGCGAATGGTTCTTGGGACTTGACAAGCTGTTGAGTGTGAGCAAGGTAACATTTGTGAAGGGATTCAGGGAAACCTTTTAACCAGACTTGGGTTCTGGAGGTGAGAAATGCAGTACCTGCATGCTGAAAAAGGGTTGGGGATACTTGCAGTTTCTGAACTGTAGTATCAGCACACCTCTGACAAAACAGGAATAGAGCGAATAATTGTTTCTTCTTTTTTTAGCTCACCCTACCTCAGTGAAAGATAGTCATTGTTAAAAAAATAAAATGTTTACAAATTCTGTGCAGACAAAGAACTTATCCACTGAGGCAACAAGGAGAATGTACCAGAGTACAATGTAACCCATCCTGTTTGTTGCATGCGTGAAGCATGGGTTTTGAATATTACATCGAGGAGGAGATTAGGAAGAGATGTGGAGTTACCAAAAGTATTATTCAAAAGATGGGGAAGGGGTTGTTGAGATGGTTTAGATATTCAGAAAGGATGGAGAAAAACAGGATAACTAGAAAGGCTTTATGTATAAATCTGAGGCGGAGGTTGTCCTAAGAAACTTTGGAGGGACTATAAGAGGTTTAGAATGCCATGGGTTTGGATATCCAACAGGCTTGTGTATACAATGCACATGTTAGATAGGAATGAGTGGAGACAAGTAGTTTTCATGATTTGACATGCTGTAGGAATGGGACTAAGGTAACATTTATGAAAGAATTCATGAAAAACCAGTTAGCCACACTCAAGCCCTGGAGGCAAAAAATACAGTGCCTGCACTCTGAAGGATGAGTGGGAATGTTGTAGTTTGGAAGATCACCTGAACTGTGATGTTGGCACCCTTCTGGCAAGACAGTGATTGAATGAGCGTTAGTAAAAGTGTCTACTACTTTTTTGAGGAACGCTACCTTGGTGGGCGACGGCCAAAGAATTGAAAAAAAAAAAATTATTTTAGCAAGCTGGGACTGATTGAAAACATGCTGAAAGGGATGAATTAACCTGCATCTGCTTAAAGCCATTATATCTTACTTTTTGCCTCTTCTGAAAAAAACCATGCTGGCTGCAGGTTACTTCTCTCTGGCGAGAATCGCTTAGCTTTAAAACTCTCTGGTGGCGGGACAGGAAACAGATTTACTTTCCACTTTTTGCCTAATTTCCCACTAGGTGTAACCTACAAAAATATAGAGAAAATATATCAAATATATTTTAAGAGGTCTGAGAAAATTATCAGAATATCAAGAAAAGTATCCCATCATGCTTTGGTTGTTTATGGGTTGAAGGGTTGTGACGGCTCCAAGGCTGACTAATGGTGGGCAGAAAGGATGCAAGTAAATAATATATGAACTTGATCATGCAAAATGTGACAAGAACTTTGGAGTTATGGTAAGTAGAAATCTGAAGCCAAGACAGCAGCATTTTAATGTCTACAATAAGGCCCAAGGGCCATAGCAACTCTCACTTTATAATATAGTCATAAGAGCTGCTGCAACTCTTCAACCCCCCCCCCCCCCAAAAAAAAAAAAAAAACTATCATTTTTTCAGTCTCTTATGTTTTGCACTCATATATAACAGGTATGAACACCACTATGCATCTACTAAACAACAGATCTATCTCTGATGAAGAAAGGGATGAGTGACAGAAGGTTACATTCATACTGTGTGTGTTATGAACTCAAAAGAAATAATATCACTATGACTCTCCTAAACAATGGATCCATCTCTGGTGAGCACATATTTATTTAGTTCCTTCATGGAAAAAATTAATAGGAATTAGACATGGAGCATTAGCATCTCGGTCCCTGTCTCAAGTTATAACTTGAGCATCTGCGGAAAAATGCAAATTGCGTTATATATTTTTCGTATAATTTTTTTTTTATTTTAGCAATTTATATAGGACAAGGGGTCACTAGCCTTCCCCCCCCCTGCTCCTGACATTTCTGTCACCTCTTTTAACACTCATGACTTATGGAGGAAGGATTCTTCTCCACTTCCCCACAGAGATAAAAGGGAATATAAGAACAGGAACTAAAAAGAAAATTCAGATGGGTGTGTATACACATACATATATACATGCAGGTGTAGTATGAACTAAGTGTAAGTAGAAGTAGAAATGGCAAAATGTACCTGCCATCTTGTGTGTCTGAGAAAGAAAAGGACCATACCCCGGCCGGGATTGAACCCGCGGTCAGTCTCGTTAGCCACTAGACCAGCTAGCCACAATAAGATTCGTCCAACTAGGTATATTTCTACACCATAGGAAGGTTAGCACAAGCACCACTGTGACCACAAATGCAAGTTTTTACAGACGAATCTCCAGCAAGCGTGGCCGCGTCGAACTCTAGCTCAAGTCCCCTCACTGCCGTCAGTGAGTTCCTGTGCTAACCTTCCTATGGTGTAGAAATATACCTAGTTGGACGAATCTTATTGTGGCTAGCTGGTCTAGTGGCCAACGCGACGGTTTGGAGTTTTGAGACTCTCTGACCGCGGGTTCAATCCCGGCAGGGGTATGGTTTGTTTGCAATCGTGTCATTACGATTTCGTGAGTAAAGAAAAGGACACCAGAAATCCCATCATTTCGTGAAACTACAGTTTCCTGTTTCACATTCATTTGGCAGGACGGTATTACCTTCCTGGGAGTTTACTTCCAGCCTAGAGATGGGAAGTGCAGTAACTGTACCATAAAGTTGAAGGTGAGGATATTGCAGTTTAGAGGAGCATCTGAGCTCTAAGGTCAGCATGCCTATGACAGAACAGTGACAGAGTGAGTGATGGTGAATGTTTTTTTTTTTTTTTTTTTTTTTTTGAGGTCAGCCTGCCTCAGTGGAAGACAGCTGGTGAGTTTAAAAAAAAAAATCTTCCAGTCTCTGTTTAGACTAATAAGTGGAGGTCCACTCTATTAACGATTAAAATTAATATCTACGGTTGGAGGCAGGAAAGTTGTCCTGTCTAAGGGCAATGTGTGGTGTAAATATTATGCAGAGAATTCAGAGTGTGGAAATTAGAAGGTGTGGAGTTAGTAAAAGTATTAGTCAGAGGGCTGAAGAGGGGTTGTTGAGGTGGTTTGGTCATTTAGAGAGAATAGATCAAAATAGAATGACATGGAGAGCGTATAAATCTGTAGGGAAAGAAAGGTGGGGTAGGGGTCATCCTTAATATGGTTGGAGGGTGGAGGTAAAGGAGGTTTTGTGGGTGAGGGGCTTGGACTTCCAGCAAGTGTGTGTGTCAGCGTGTTAGATAGGAGTGAATGGAGACAAATGGTTGTTGGGACCTGACGAGCTGTTGGAGTGTAAGCAGGGTAATATTTAGTGAAGGGATTCAGGGAAAACTAGGTAGTAGGTTGGTAAACAGCAACCGCCCAGGGAGACACTACTGTCCTGCCAAGTGAGTGTACAATGAAAACCTGTAATTTTTTTACATGATGGTAGGATTGCTGGTGTCTTTTGTCTGTCTCATAAACATGCAAGATTTCAGGTATGTCTTGCTACTTCTACTTACGCTTAGGTCACTACACATACATGTACAAGCATATATATACACACCCCTCTGGGTTTTCTTCTATTTTCTTTCTAGTTCTTGTTCTTGTTTATTTCCTCTTATCTCCATGGGGAAGCGGAACATAATTCTTCCTCCGTAAGCCATGCGTGTTGTAAGAGGCGACTAAAATACCGGGAGCAAGGGGCTAGTAACCACTTCTCCCGTATAAATTACTAAATTTAAAAGAAAAACTTTCGTTTTTCTTTTTGGGCCACCCTACCTTGGTGGGATATGGCCGGTGTGTTGAAAGAAAGAAGAAAGAGTCAGGGAAACTGGTTATTTTTATATATCCAGAATTGAGTACTGGAAATGGGAAGTACAATGCCTGTACTTTAAAGGAGGGGTTTGGGATATTGGTAGTTTGGAGGGATATATTTCATTATATATGCTTCTAAGCTGTTGTATCTGGGCACCTCTGCAAAGACAGTGATTATGTATGAGTAAGGTGAAAATGTTGAATGATGATGCAAGTATTTTCTTTTTGGGGGATTTTCTTTCTTTTTGGGTTTGGGAAAAATAATAAGAGAGCCATGGTAAACAACATGAAGGGGAAGAGAGAACAGTCAATAGCATATGGATGGCAGGCAATGAATAAGTATGAAATGTTAAAATGACATGAGACAAAACTATACATGGATAATGGAAGGCTTTTTTTCACCGTAAGCTGATACATAAAAACTCGAGGGTAAAAATTTATTAGTAATCAAACACTAACCTGCAGCACGGGTCTAAGCGAGCTTCCCAAATGAGTAGTCCAGTTTAAATCTGCTACAAGTTCTGTTTTATTTTGCAAAGAGATCGCTATCCAGGCTAAGTACTTGATTCGCTTTACCAGCCACCTTCCATTTCGCCAATCTGCAGCATGTACACATTTCTGTAATGAAGAGAGGGATAAAAATTTAGTCCTGGAGGTGGAAAGTACAGTGCCAGCACTCTGGAGGAGGGGTGGGATATTGTAGTTTGGAGAGGTATCTGAACTATAGTGTCAGCACATCTCTTGCACGATGGTAATGGAGCGAGTTATGGTGAAAGCGTTTCTTCTTTTCCGGGTCACCCTACCTCGATGGGAGACGGCTGGTGTGTTTACAAAAAATACTGTTACCAAAGCCTTAAAAGAGTCATTATAAAACATATCAAGTCTTTTTGAATTAATCATTCAGGCTACTAAGCCCAGCACCGATAAGGTACTGCTGCTGTGGCTCACCACAGGGCAAATCAGCTACTACACCTTCATGTGTCCTTAGACATACTGGCTGGACTCTGGGAGTAGAACAACTCTCAGAACTCATCAAAGATATAAGGTAAACGTATACATTTCTTTTTATATGGATCTCTCTAGTACACTGTTAAGGTAATGTGTAGATTTGGGACTAAGCCCTCAAATATCTTTTATGTCTATATAATCAGGTATCTCTCTTCTGGGAATGCTTACTTTGTAAGCATTCCCAGTAGTTCAAATGCTTTACTGCTTCTTTGTAAGCATCATTCCAAGTCTTAACATGCAGACATAAATTGCCAGTGTTCAAATGTTGCAGTATTTATATTTATGGTACTGCAGTTGCACACTGTTATTATAATCAAAACTACTTTCTTAGGAAAAAATACACACACTACAGTTTGGGTAAATTCATATTATTGGTCACAGTGTTTATACACATACTGTGAGTTGCTCAACCCTTCTACCCAACAATAACAAAACTTCTTTCAACAAACTGGCCATATCCCACTGAGGCAGGGTGGCCCAAAAAGAAAAACAAAATTTCTCTTTTTAATTTTAGTAATGTATACAGGAGAAGGGGTTACTAGCCCCTTGCTCCTGGCATTTTAGTTGCCTCTTACAACACGCATGCCTTACGGAGGAAGACTTCTGTTCTACTTCTCCATGGAGATATGTGGAAATAAATAAGAACAAGAGCTAGTAAGAAAATAGAAGAAAACCCAGAGGGGTGTGTATATGAATACTTGTACACGCAAGTGTAGTGTGACCTAATGCAAGTAAAAGTAGCAAGACGTACCTGAAATCTTACATATTTACGAGACAAAAAAAGACACCAGCAATCCTACCATCATGTAAAACAATTACAGGCTTCCATTTCACACTCACTTAGTAGGACGGTAGCACAGTGGACCCTCGACCAACGATATTAATCCGTTCCTGAGGGCTCATCGTTAGTCAAAATTATCGTTAGTCGAGTTAATTTTCCCCAAAAGAAATAATGGAAATCAAATTAATCCGTGCAAGACACCCAAAAGTATAAAAAAAAAAATTTACCACATGAAATATTAAGTTTAATGCAATAGAATAATTACAATAGCAACAATAACAATAGATTAATAACAATAGAATAATTGACACTTACCTTTAATTAATGAAGATTTGGTGATGATTGATGGGATGGGAGGAGGGGAGAGTGTGGATAGTGTTAATGTTTAGAAGGGGAATCCCCTTCCATTAGGACTTGGTGTCAAGTCCTTGAGGACATTGTTTTTCCTGAACACTCTGGGAGTTTCTTAGCGATACACCAATAAAGGCTTCACTTTGCAATCACCACTAGCATTAGCACACATCACCACTAGTTGCAGGCATTTTTTTAATTAAATCGACATGCAACATCCTAGCCTTTTCACATATGATTGCTTGAGAGATGCTATCTCCTGCTATCTGTTTTTCATTTATCCACACCAATAACAGTCTCTCAACATCTTCTATCACTTGCGATCTCAGTTTTGAAAACATAGTTGCACCTTTGGCAAGAACAGCTTCCTTGATTGCTGTTTTCTTGCCCACAATAGTAGCGATGGTTGATTGGGGTTTTGTGTACAACCTGGCCAGCTCGGAGACACGCACTCCACTTTCATACTTAGCAATGATCTCTTTCTTCATATCCATAGTAATTCTCACCCTTTTTGCTGTAGGGTTGGCACTAGAAGCTTTCTTGGGGCCCATGGTGACTTATTTTGCAAGTACAATCACTACAAACACTGTAATAATATGAAATGTTCCGATTGTATGTTTGGATGGGACCGCGGTGGCTGGCTGACTGGCTTGTAAACACTGGCCACAAGTGGACGCGTCTCGGAAGGAGCGAATCGCGTTGAATTTTTTAGCGCTAGTCAAGGCAAAATTTTTGCATTAAAATGTATCGCTAGTCAGATTTAACATTGGACGATGCCAGTGTTGGTTGAGGGTCCACTGTACCTCCCTGGGCGGCTGCTGTCTACCAACCTACTACCTTAACAGACGTACTGGTCAGGCTGTGGGAGCGACCACCAAAAAAATAAGAAAAGATACTGATTATATCTCAACAAGCACCTTTTCTATATTCTGATCATTTTTCTAATTTTTTTTTGCATTCATTACACGAGAGGGTGAGAGAGTATTACTCATGGCATATGGCTGATAATATACCATACCTTGGGAAGGGTGATCATGATATCAACGCTGCAATTTCGTGTTGTTATTGTGCCTGAAGCAAAGGAACCAACAAACTGCACATCTGTAGGTGCAGCAAACAGAAAGGTTCCTCTGGCCTTGGGCATATCCTGCACCAATGGGTCAGAAACTCCATTCTCATCCATCCACTTTGTTTGACAAAGCTGTTGGGATAAATTTACCTGTTAATACAAGTGAGCTTGCAGTATCAAAGGAAAAATTATAAGGAATCACTGGCAAAAATCTGAAAAAAATCTAGATTTTACATTAAAACAAAGTAAATCTATTACTAAATATGAAGAGGATTCAAATGCTCCATTTATTCTTTAACCCTTTGACTGTCGCAGCCGTATATATACGTCTTACGAGGTACCGTGTTTGACGCATATATACTCAAATTCTAGAGGCTTCAAATCAAGCAGGAGAAAGCTGGTAGGCCCACATGTGAGAGAATGGGTCTGTGTGGTCAGTGTGCACCATATAAAAAAAATCCTGGAGCACGCAGTGCATAATGAGAAAAAAACCTCCGACTGTTTTTTTTAATTAAAATGCCGACTTTGTGGTCTATTTTTGTATAGTATTTATGGTTGTATTCTCGTTTTCTTGGTCTCATTTGATAGAATGAAAAATATATTATGGAGATAGAGGTGATTTTGATTAATTTTCCTGGAAATGGGAAGTACAATGCCTGCACTTTAAAGGAGGGGTTTGGGATATTGGCAGTTTGGAGGGATATGTTGTGTATCTTTATATGTGTATGCTTCTAGACTGTTGTATTCTGAGCACCTCTGCAAAAACAGTGATAATGTGCAAGTGTGGTGAAAGTGTTGAATGATGATGAAAGTATTTTCTTTTTGGGGATTTTCTTTCTTTTTTGGGTCACCCTGCCTCGGTGGGAGACGGCCGACTTGTTGAAAAAAAAAAAAAAAAAAAAAAAAAAAAAAAAAAACAAGAACCTGTAAATGGAGCACAAATTACGGGAAATGTTTGATTTTTGCCGATGTTCAAAAGTAAACAAATGATGTCATTGTCCAATAAATGTCCAAATAGCCATTCTAATATGCAGTCATGAATGGGTTGACATTATTTATATAATTATTACAATATTGGAGTAGTCTGCATAACAGTAAATCTTCTATTTTTTGTTTGAATAAAATTTCAAAATAAAAAGCAAGAGTAATATCATAGGGGCCTGGAGACATGACTGATGAACAAAGAAAATGTTATTTTAGAGCCAGGAATGTCTGCATTGTTCATTCTGGACCTTATTTTCTTCAACACACCGGCCGTATCCCACCGAGGCGGGGTGGCCCAAAAGGAAAAACGAAAGTTTCTCCTTTTACATTTAGTAATATATACAGGAGAAGAGGTTACTAGCCCCTTGCTCCCGGCATTTTAGTCGCCTCTTACAACACGCATGGCTTACGGAGGAAGAATTCTGTTCCACTTCCCCATGGAGATAAGAGGAAATAAACAAGAATAAGAACTAGAAAGAAAATAGAAGAAAACCCAGAGGGGTGTGTATATATGTGCTTGTACATGTATGTGTAGTGGGACCTAAGTGTAAGTAGAAGTAGCAAGACGTACCTGAAAACTTGCATGTTCATGAGACAGAAAAAAGGACACCAGCAATCCTACCATCATGTAAAACAATTACAGGCTTTCGTTTTACACTCACTTGGCAGGACGGTAGTACCTCCCTGGGCGGTTGCTGTCTACCAACCTACTACCTAGGACCTTATTTTGAAATTGTCATATTTTTTAATTTTCGTGAAATTGGCCAAATTGCAAATTTCTAACCATGTTATTGGATAATTGAAATCGGTAAATGGGCAGTTTCTTGTACTCAATCGATAGAAAAAATGGAGTTCTGAAGAAATATCTACGAGTTTGGTTGACTGGAATAATGGAATTAGCCGAAAATAGGGCTCAAAGTGGGCGAAATCGCCGATTTGTAAATATCGCCAAGGTCACTAATTTCGCGAGAGCGTAATTCCGTCAGTTTTCCATCAAATTTCGTTGTTTTTGGTGTCTTTACAATCGGGAAAAGATTCTCTATCATTTCATAAGATTTTTTTTTTTTTTTTTTTAAATTTTGCGACACCAGGAGACACCTCAGGATTGGGGGTTGCGACAGTCAAGGGGTTAAAAGGTTTGAGTCATCCTATTATTCTTGTTATTATTATTATTATTATCATCATTATTACGTTCATGGAGGAGCACTAAACCTGTTGAGGGCCACACACTGTCTGGGAATATGAGAGGCGATCAGGTTTGGCCTATGAAAAGGAAGGATAGCTGCAATTTCTTAAATTAAGAACCTTATATCAGCATTAAAGCACTTCCCTTGAGGAATAATCATTTTACTGATTAGCCAAAAATTAAAAAAAAAAAATTATTATTTCTAAAAAAATAAATCTAAAATAAAGAGTAAGAAAATTTTGCCTTTTTTTCATTGGGTTACCCTTCATGGGTGAGAACAGTGGATGTAGCAAAAATTAATACCTAAAATTTCTCTTACAAAATTTCTTTACAATTCAAATGTCAGTCAAAATTTGGTAGAAGACAGATGGAATATTTTGAAGGTAAGTAATAACAACCATTTTATTGCATACTATATCATGGTACCATACCATCAGAATACTATATCATGGTACCATACCACGATATAGTATTCTGCTTTGTTCTTAAGCTTCTACTTCGTCTTGACTCATGATAACATAAAAACACGATAACAAACACATGACAAAATGCGTGTCATGGATTCGAGCCCCACTCATTCTGTAGTTTCTCATTCTTCCCTTCATGGAAATCTGCCTCTCTGACAAAGATGGCCTCATGGACTATCTCTAAATGATATTCAACCACTCTCAGCAATACAGTAAAAGACTTTAGAAGCAACACTTTTAGTCTTATAGAAAACAAATATCAGTATTTGGTGAAACAAATATCAGTATTTTAATAAAAGTTTATTATAATAACAAATGACATGGATGTACCTGCATAAATTAATACTGTTTTGTGAGTAGAGACTTGTATGCATTTAGCTAAAAGACACCAATTTTGTTGACCTCGGGCAGTTGAAGAACTTAAAGCAAAAAGAAGCTAAAAGTCTAATAAAGTCTGAGTGAAAAAAAAACTTTTTGCTCATTAGTTCATCCTTACATCCAAACAATATTGCAGAACAGCCTGTTCCAGGACAGCAGATGCCAGCCAACAGCACCAGTGACTCTGCCTCACAGGTGCCGAGACATACTCTGCCGATGCCATGAGGACCTCTTCAAGATCACAACACTAGCTGGGACAGCAAGCGTCCAAAGACTCAAGAGGATGCATGCTTACCAAGATGTGACCAGAGTATGAGAAAGAAAAAATGACCACTACCAAAGACGACCATAGACATTTCCCACCCCGGGGAGCCATGGCAAGATTGAAGAAGATGAATGTCACCCTCCAACCAGAGGGACCACAGCAAGATGTCCATGCAGGACATAAGAAAGAAGAGCAACACCCTCCACCCAGGGAGGGCCACTGCTGGGTCACCATCTGGAAAAGACCCAGACCAGGACATGTACCAGCTAATCATTCAAGTTCAAGCCAAATAGTGATCTATCATCTGACCTTGTGTTCTGAAGATGGCACCATAGACTTCAGATGTGTCGAGAACTGGACAAACCACTGGTCCAGCTGCTGACGATACTGTTCCTTCATGCTAACCTCCATCAGCATCTCTTCCATCTGCTCATCAATATACTCCCATTAGTACAATTACTTAGAAATTAAGTGAAGCAATTAATTAATGGGTAAAGCAGTCTTCCAATCCTCTTTAAAATACAAATGTGTAAATATTGGGCATGTATAAAATTACTTGGCTCCAACCATCATGCTAATTGATTAGTCTGTCCATACTATTACCCCCTACATCCTCTTAGAAAGACCTACATTGAAGAGGAGACTCAGAAGACAAAATATTTTAACTACCTCCATAAAACTAAAGATCTTTTAAAAACTTTAAAAACTGATTATCATAGAAAAAGACTGCTACAGTACTTATAGTACAAAAAACATGCAATGAAAAGAATAAAGATTACAAGAAGTGCATTCAATGAATAAATACAACAGAATATCTAACTATTCCTAGGTAGTAGGTTGGTAGACAGCAACCGCCCAGGGAGGTCCTACCGTCCTGCCAAGTGAGTGTAAAACGAAAGCCTGTAATTGTTTTACATGATGGTAGGATTGCTGGTGTCCATTTTTCTGTCTCAAACATGCAAGGTTTCAGGTACATCTTGCTACTTCTACTTACACTTAGGTCACACTACACATACATGTACAAGCATATATATACACACCCTCTGGGTTTTCTTCTATTTTCTTACTAGTTTTTGTTCTTGTTTATTTCCTCCTATCTCCATAGGGAAGTGGAATTCTTCCTCCGTAAGCTATGCGTGTTGTAAGAGGCGACTAAAATACCAGGACCAAGGAGCTAGTAGCCCACCAAGGAGCTAGTAGCCCCTTCTCCTGTACAAATTACTAAATTTAAAAAGAGAAACTTTTGTTTTTCTTTTTGGGCCACCCTGCTTCGGTGGGATACAGCCGGTTTGTTGAAAGAAAGAAGATTTAACTATTTTCCTTTAAAATGTGAAATGCCAAAAGGATTATGAATAACCAACAATGCCTTCAAGTTTTGAGACTCTATGACCGCGGGTTCAATCCCGGCCGGGGGTATGGTTTGTAAGCATCATTATTTTTAATATACAGTGGACCCCCGGTTTACGATATTTTTTCATTCCAGAAGTATGTTCAGGTGCCAGTACTGACCGAATTTGTTCCCATAAGGAATATTGTGAATTAGATTAGCCCATTTCAGACCCCCAAACATACACGTACAAACGCACTTACATAAATACACTTACATAATCGGTCGCATTGGGAGGTGATCGTAAAGCGGGGGTCCACTATTAATTTTGTTGTTAGTGGTATTACAAATTTCAAATTCAAATTTATTCATTTCTTTGCAAGTAGTACACTGAGGTTATGTAGTATTTACATGAGTACTTAACACTAGAGAAATGTATCATATTTGTACAATATTTCTATTTATTATAAATTAATCTAATTTATATAAACTAAAGTATATATTCATATTTTCAAAAATGTTTTTTGTGAAACATGATTCAATTATAATCTTGTCGACAATGAACAATAGGTTCAAAAGTAATTATTGAAATTACATTATGGGAATATAACATTGCGACTTGCTAAAAGTAGTTTACAGTATGAGAATGCTACAATTTGGTGTAGGGCAATACTGTTTTGGGTAGGTATTTATACTACTATGTAGTATTAGTCAATGTATGAACTTGGTTATCATAGTCTTGAAATTTAAGATTTAGGTGATTGAGAGATTTATTGGTAAAGTTAAATATTGAGTATTGAGTATTTAGTCTAGGGTGATTAAGTGGTTTTTGAGAAGAGTCTTAAACTGATTTTCAGACCGGGTTTTAGTATTTTCTGGTAATGAATTCCAAATTTTGGGAACCTTTATGTGCATAGAGTTTTTACACAGTACGATATGGACACGGGGTACATCAAAAAGAGATCTGTGTCTTATGTTATGGTCATGTGTCCTGTTAAGGTTGGTGAGAAGTTTGAGTGGAGGGTTTATGTTTGCGTATATTGTTCTATGTATGTAGTAGGCACGTGAATAAGTATGGATGTTCTTTATGGTGAGCAGATTTAAACTTTTGAATATTGGTGGGGTATGCTGTCGGGAATGGGAATTTATCATCATTCTGACTGCAGCCTTTTGCTGTGTTATTAGTGGTCTTAGGTGATTTAATGTTGTTGATCCCCATGCACAAATTCCATATGTGATATAAGGGTAGATGAGTGAATGATACAGTGCAAGGAGAGCTGATTGTGGAACATAGTACCGTATCTTTGATAGTATGCCTATTGTCTTAGAGATTTTCTTGGAAATTCGTTGTATGTGTGTCTGGAATTTGAGGCTACTGTCAAAATAAAGTTTGTACAGTGTAAAGAAAATATAAAGAACAGAATTACAATTTAATTACATCAAAACTTATCACAGCATTCTTTGAGAAGAATCTACAAACTTCAAAGTCCTAATGGACTATGCCTTTAATGAGTTTCGAGTCTTTACTACTCTCAGAGCCTGGCCATGGGCCAGGCTTGTCTGGTGCTAGCCTGGTCCACCAGGCTGTTGCTATTGAAGGCCCGCTGCCCCACATGCCCATCATAGCCTGGTTGACCTGGCACCTGGTGACTAATACACAAAGATATTACATGACTATATATATCTACCATCCTAGGTAGTAGGTTGGTAAACAGCAACCGCCCAGGGAGGTACTACCGTCCTGCCAAGTGAGTGTACAACGAAAACCTGTAATTGTTTTACATGATGGTAGGACTGCTGGTGTCTTTTGTCTGTCTCATAAACATGCAAGATTTCAGGTACGTCTTGCTACTTCTACTTACACTTAGGTCACACTACACATACATGTGCAAGCATATATATATACATACCCCTCTGGGTTTTCTTCTATTTTCTTTTTTAGTTCTTGTTCTTGTCTATTTCCTATTATCTCCATGGGGAAGTGGATCAGAATTCTTCCTCCGTAAGCCATGCGTGTTGTAAGAGTCGACTAAAATGCCAGGAGCAAGGTGCTAGTAACCCCTTCTCCTGTATATATTAGTAAATGTAAAAGGAGAAACTTTTGTTTTTCCTTTTGGGCCACCCCGCCTCGGTGGGATATGGCCGGTGTGTTGAAAGAAAGAAGATATATCTACCATCCTAGGTAGTAGGTTGGTAAACAGCAACTGCCCAGGGAGGTACTACTGTCCTGCCAAGTGAGTGTACAATGAAAACCTGTAATTGTTTTACATGATGGTAGGATTGCTGGTGTCTTTTGTCTGTCTCATAAACATGCAAGATTTCAGGCATGTCTTGCTACTTCTACTTGCACTTAGGTCACACTACACATACATGTATAAGCATATATATACACACCCCTCTGGGTATTCTTCTATTTTCTTTCTAGTTCTTGTTCTTGTTTATTTCCTTTTATCTCCATGGGGAAGTGGAACAGAATTCTTCCTCCGTAAGCCATGCGTGTTGTAAGAGGCGACTAAAATGCCGGGAGCAAGGGGCTAGTAACCCCTTCTCCCGTATAAACTACTAAATTTAAAAGAGAAACTTTCATTTTTCTTTTCGGGCCACCCTGCCTTGGTGGGATATGGCCGGTGTGTTGAAAGAATATATCTACCATACATTACTTACAAAAGAGGGCTTTCATACCTGCATTCGAAAGAGGTTGGAATGATACAGCATCTGAGTCTCCCTTAGAGTGTTTAGTTCCTCCATTGTTGGTAGTTTGTATAAACTTCCATCTTTACTGTCCCGTTTAGCAGACTTTGCTTGCTTTCCACCCTGTAAATACAGTAATAATAATTTTTTGATATACAGTACTGTATAATCTTGCATAAAAATATGAGAACAGGGGATTAACAAGAACAGCATGAACCTACATAAAAGTATGAGATCAGATTAACAAGAACAGCTGTAAGGTTTCATACATATATATCCATATGGCATTTATGGATTTGGAAAAGGCATATGACAGGGTGGATAGGGGGGCAATGTGGCAGATGTTGCAGGTGTATGGTATAGGAGGTAGGTTACTGAAAGCAGTGAAGAGATTTTACGAGGATAGTGAGGCTCAAGTTAGAGTATGTAGGAAAGAGGGAGATTATTTCCCAGTAAAAGTAGACTTTAGACAAGAATGTGTAATGTCACTGTGGTTGTTTAATATATTTATAGATGGGGTTGTAAGAGAAGTAAATGCGAGGGTCTTGGCAAGAGGCGTGGAGTTAAAAGATAAAGAATCACACATAAAGTGGGAGTTGTCACAGTTGCTCTTTGCTGATGACACTGTGCTCTTGGAAGATTCTGAAGAGAAGTTGCAGAGGTTGGTGGATGAATTTGGTAGGGTATGCAAAAGAAGAAAATTAATAGTGAATACAGGAAAGAGTAAGGTTATGAGGATAACAAAAAAAGATTAGGTGATGAAAGATTGGATATCAGATTGGAGGGAGAGAGCATGGAGGAGGTGAATGTATTCAGATATTTGGGAGCGGATGTGTCAGCAGACAGATCTATGAAAGTTAGTTAGTTAGTTTAATATCTTCATTATGCACCTCATACCCATCCTGTGGGCGGTAGTCAAAAGATTACAAAGGTACATAATGGGTCCAGGGACTGGACCCCAAAGTTATGATAGCTGAACTAGTTACAAAGGTAATGAACTTCAGGTAGATCTAGTCACAATCATGGCAAGTTACAGAGGTAATGAATCAGCCTCACTCCTATACATGGTTACAGTCATGAACAAATTACAAAGTAATGAACCACTGATACGTCCACACCTGGTCACAATTGTAATGAGTTATACATACAAATATTAAGTGGGTCACACACCCACACTAGCGCGCGCACACATACACACACGAGGGCGCACGCATGGACATATGCACACGAGCATACAAATATATGCATACACACAAGCACGCACACCCACACACACACACACCCACACACACACACACCCACACACACACACACCCACACCCACACCCACACACACACACACCCACACACACACCCACACACACACCCGCACACACACCTGCACACACACCTGCACACACACCCACACCCACACCCACACCCACACACACACATACACATGGTAATGCATTATTTACAGCTAGCAAAGTCAGGGTATTTCTCCAGAATGGTCTGTAATATACCACTGTGGATAAAATACTTTGCCATTTCTTGAACATTTCTGAGTGAATTGTCTCTAAATTCATTAATTTGATCACACTCCAGTACATAATGACGCAAGGTGTGACAATAGTCCATCTGGCAAAGTTTACATTTCATTTGGTCTACATCTGGTGGTGGTGATTTAACCTGCCATAGATACAGTGGTCCCTCGTTTTTCGTAATTAATCCGTTCCTAGAGCCATTACTATAAACGAAATTTACAATTTACAAATCAATTTTCCCCATAAGAAATAATGTAAATACAATTAATCCGTTCCTGACACCCAGAAGTATTAAAACAAAAAAAAATTTTACATGAAATATACATGTAGTACACACACAATACAATGGGAAATGATGAATGAAACATTAACAGCATAACACTTACCTTTATTGGAGATTCTTCTTAGTGTATGGGAGACTGGAGGAGGAGAGCGAGTGGCTTGGTTATAGTTTGGAAGGGGAATCCCCTTCCAGCAACACCTCAGGTACCAATTGCTTTTCTGGGGTTGCTTCTCTTCTCTGTTTTTTAATGCCACTAGGACCACCTTGAGAGTCACTGGATTCCTGTCTCGCAAAATAACTGTGGAGAGAGCTCTGTTTCTGGCGTCTCTTTAACACTTCCCTAAAATGGCCCAAGACTTTGTCACTGTACATGCTGCCAACCTGGCTTGCAACAACCTTGTTAGGGTGATGTTTCTCCATAAAGCTTTCCAACTTACCCCACATAGTAAAAATCTCTTTAATTTCTGAAGAAGGCACCTTCTTCCATCTTTCTTCTCCTCCTCCTCTGCAGCAAGATTCTGAGCTGCGATGTGTTGCTCTTCCTGATGAAGCTTTTGCAGCTCCTCAGTGGTGAGCTCTTCGTTGTGGTCTTCCACCAATTCTTCCACATCCTCCAAACTCACATCCAACCCCACGGAACTCCCCAGTGCCACAATTGATTTTACAACAGACATAGGCTCATTAGGGTCAGTCCCAAACCCTTCAAAATCCCCCTTGTCGACACAATCTGGCCACAATTTTCTCCAGGCAGAGTTCAAAGTCCTGGTTGTCACTCCCTCCCAAGCCATACCTATAAGGGTTATGCAATGGAGGATGCTGAAGTGTTCTCTCCAAAATTCCCTTAGGGTCAAGTGAGTGTCTGTGGTCACAGTCAAGCACCTGTGAAACATTGCTTTTGTGTAGAGTTTTTTAAAGTTTGCAATGACCTGCTGGTCCATGGGCTGGAGGAGAGGAGTGGTATTCGGGGGCAAGAACTTTACTGTGATGAACCCAAACTCCTCGAAAATTAGGTCATCCAAGTTTGGAGGATGAGCAGGTGCATTGTCCATTACTAGGAGGCACTTGAGATCCAATTTCTTTTCCAGGAGATACTCCTTCAAACTAGGGCCAAACACTTCATTGAACCACTCAACGAAAATTTCCCTCGTGACCCATGCCTTACTATTAGATTTCCAAAACACACACAATTTACTCTTCATAACAAGGCTCCAGGCGGACATCAACCAAATCTTTCAGTGGGCTGCAGAAAACAATATGAAGTTCAACGATGAGAAATTTCAATTACTCAGATATGGTAAACACGAGGAAATTAAATCTTCATCAGAGTACAAAACAAATTCTGGCCACAAAATAGAGCGAAACACCAACGTCAAAGACCTGGGAGTGATCATGTCGGAGGATCTCACCTTCAAGGACCATAACATTGTATCAATCGCATCTGCTAGAAAAATGACAGGATGGATAATGAGAACCTTCAAAACTAGGGAGGCCAAGCCCATGATGACACTCTTCAGGTCACTTGTTCTATCTAGGCTGGAATATTGCTGCACACTAACAGCACCTTTCAAGGCAGGTGAAATTGCTGACCTAGAAAATGTACAGAGAACCTTCACGGCGCGCATAACGGAGATAAAACACCTCAATTACTGGGAGCGCTTGAGGTTCCTAAACCTGTATTCCCTGGAACGCAGGCAGGAGAGATACATGATTATATACACCTGGAAAATCCTAGAGGGACTAGTACCGAACTTGCACACGAAAATCACTCACTACGAAAGCAAAAGACTTGGCAGACGATGCAACATCCCCCCAATGAAAAGCAGGGGTGTCACTAGCACGTTAAGAGACCATACAATAAGTGTCAGGGGCCCCGAGACTGTTCAACTGCCTCCCAGCATACATAAGGGGGATTACCAACAGACCCCTGGCAGTCTTCAAGCTGGCACTGGACAAGCACCTAAAGTCGGTTCCTAACCAGCCGGGCTGTGGCTCGTACGTTGGTTTGCGTGCAGCCAGCAGCAACAGCCTGGTTGATCAGGCTCTGATCCACCAGGAGGCTTGGTCACAGACCGGGCCTCGGGGGCGTTGACCCCCGGAACTCTCTCCAGGTAAACTCCAGGTAATAACATTGTTTTTCCTGAACACTCTGGGATTTTCAGAATGGTACACTAGTACGTAATGGCTTCACTTTGAAATCCCCACTAGCATTAGCACAGAACATTAGCGTCAGCCTGTCTTTCAAAGGCTTGTGTCCTGGCATTGCCTTTTCCTCTTGTGTAATGAAGGTCCTCTTTGGCATTTTCTTCCAAAAGAAGCCTGTTCCATCACAATTGAACACTTGTTCAGGTTTCAGTCCTTCAGCCTCTATGTACTCCTGGAATTCATGCACATATTTTTCAGCCGCCTTGTGGTCCAAACTGGCAGCCTCACCATGCCTTACCACACTGTGTATGCCAGTACGGTTCTTAAATCTCTCAAACCAGCCTTTGCTGGCCTTAAATTCACCCACATCACCACTATTTGCACGCAATTTCTTTACCAAATCTTCATGCAACTGCTTAGCCTTTTCACAAATAATCGAAGTCATAAGAGTATCTCCTGCTAACTGTTTCTCATTTATCCGCACCAATAATAACTTCTCAACCTCTTCAAGTACTGGTGATCTCATTTTTGTCAGCATAGTTACCCCCTTTGCAACAACAGCATCCTTGATTTCCTTTTTCTTGGCCACTATGGAACATAAGGTTATGTAGGGTTTCTTATACATCCTGGACAGTTCGGCCACACTTGTACCACTTTCATATTGTTCAATGATGGTTTTCTTAAATTCAATCGTATTTCTCACCTTCTTTACCACAGGCTTGGCACTAGGAGCTTTCTTTGGAGCCATGGTAGCTTATTTAGTACTTGCAAGCACTAAAATAAATGAAATATTATGAAATATTTCGCTGGAGCACGTGAGGGGACCTTCGCTCACTGGTAAACAATGCCAGACTGGCTGCCGCCCCGGCTCACGCCGTGGGTATGCATCCCGGACGAACTACGACTCGCGAGTCAACCTAGGAAAAGCGAGTCCAAGTTTATACCGGCAGGCCGGACTTGAGTCCTGGAGATGGGAAGTACAGTGCCTGCACTCTGAAGGAGGGGTGTTAATGTTGCAGTTTATAAACTGTAGTGTAAAGCACCCTTCTGGCAAGACAGTGATGGAGTGAATGATGGTGAAAGTTTTTCTTTTTCGGGCCACCCTGCCTTGGTGGGAATCGGCCGGTGTGATAATAAAAAAAAAAAAAAAAAAAAAAAAAAAAAAAGTTTATACGAAAATACCCCTATGATTGGCGAAATTTACGATTGCCGGGAACTACGAAAAGCGGAGGACCAATGTACTTGTAACCCAGCCGGAGCCGGGCAGCAGTGACATCCAAGAGTTTGCTTATCTTGTTGGATGCACCATAGACATGTGGCTCCTTCTGCATGATGGAATGATGATAGATGGACTGACTTGTGTCAATCTCCCTAAGTCTTAAGTCAATAAAGTTCATTTGAAGTTCTTTTCGTATTGTTCTCAAACTGCTAACTGACAACCCAAGATTGTAATCTACTCCCTCTTTGAAAGCATACAGTTTAGCCAATTTATCTGTTCTATCATGCATCTGAAGACCAATGTGAGATGGAATCCATAGCATGTGCACTCTGACTCCACTGTCCACAATCTTACCATACCTATGTCTGGCTTCTGACACAAGCATTCCACAATTTATACTTAATGAGTTGAGAGCATTTATGGATGACAGAGAATCAGTTACCATTAAAGTGTCAACCTTAGATACATGGACGCATTTGAGTACAAGGAGTATGGCAAACATTTCTGTTTGAAGGGTAGAGGCCCAGTGACTCAAGAAATCGTAATGACACGATTGCAAACAAACCATACCCCCGGCTGGGATTGAACCCGCGGTCATAGAGTTTTGAGACTCTATGACTGCGGGTTCAATCCCGGCCGGGGATATGGTTTGTTTGCAATCGTGTCATTAGGATTTCTTGAGTCATGTTGACGGCAGTGAAGGGACTTGAGCTAGAGTTCGTCACGGCCATGCTAGCTGGAGATTCGTCTGTAAAAACTTGCATTTGTGGTCACAGTGGTGCCTGTGCTAACCTTCCTATGGTGTAGAAATATACCTAGTTGGATGAATCTTATTGTGGCTAGCTGGTCTAGTGGCTAACGCGACGGGCTGGAGTTTTGCGACTCTATGACCGCGGGTTCAATCCCGGCCGGGGGTATGGTTGGTTTTAGAGGCCCAGTTATTGATGCGTGCTCCAATTTCTTTATGAGAGCCATCACTCTGTATGACAACAGCAGCACTACCAGCTGCACCAGTGGACTGGTGAACAGAACCATCAATGTAAATAATTTGTGAAAGAGTGTTCTGTGTGACTAAGTTATCAATATAGCTTAAGGCATCATGTGTGGCTTCAAGACGAAGCTTTGGTTGTGATTTAAGAAGAGTTTTGGGGGGAAATGGAGGAATGGTAGTTTGGAATGGGGTAATATCCCATGGAGCAGGGAAATGTCTCTGTTGTTTAACTTGACATAGATCATGTAGCTGGTTCATGTGGAGGTCGGTTCCAGTTTTTTCGATCCATCTGGAAGGATGTTCACCAGTGCTGAGGAAAGTTTGGAGGGCTTCTGTGCAGGGGTTTGAATGGGCTAATCTAAGCATATTGACCCCAATAAGGATATTTCTTTCAGTAACACGATCTCTAATGGTTGGAATGTTAAGTTCTTTCCGCATATTTAGAATTTTGGCAGTACGAGGGCATCCTAGGACGATCCTCATTGCTTCGTTTTGCAGTTTTTCCAGCCCTCCAAGCTTCCAGTCAGACACGATTGCAAGTAGTGGCGCAGCATAATCAACCAATGATCTAATATAAGCAAGATACATCATTTTCACAATTTTAACATTAGTTCCATACCTGGGATGAAAACCTGCCACAACTCTTAGTGCTCTCAGCCTTTCTTTGTATTGGTGACAAAGTCTCGTTACAACAGGTCCAAGTAGTGGAACCTCAAATCCTAGATACCTGTATCTGCTTACATATTCTAGAAGAGACCCATCATGCAACTGGATCTGACGAACTGTGCCTCTCTGTCGAGGAGGACGCCTGTTGAGTATCTTTGTTTTATCCCCTGAGATTATTAACCCCAGGTCCTGACACAAGGCTAGTGCATGATTAAGAATGTTTTGGGTGTTGGAGAAAGATGAGGTGAATCATAGAATTGATGAGGGAAAAAGGGTGAGCGGTGCACTTAGGAGTCTGTGGAGACAAAGAACTTTGTCCTTGGAGGCAAAGAGGGGAATGTATGAGAGTACATGTATAGTTTTACCAACGCTCTTACATGGGTGTGAAGCATGGGTGATGAATGTTGCAGCGAGGAGAAGGCTGGAGGCAGTGGAGATGTCATGTCTGAGGGCAATGTGTGGTGTGAATATAATGCAGAGAATTCGTAGTTTGGAAGTTAGGAGGAGGTGCGGGATTGCCAAAACTGTTGTCCAGAGGGCTGAGGAAGGGTTGTTGAGGTGCTTCGGACATGTAGAGAGAATGGAGTGAAACAGAATGACTTCAAGAGTGTATCAGTCTGTAGCGGAAGGAAGGCGGGGTAGGGGTTGGCCTAGGAAAGGTTGGAGGGAGGGGGTAAAGGAGGTTTTGTGTGCGAGGGGCTTGGACTTCCAGCGGGCATGCGTGAGCGTGTTTGATAGGAGTAAATGGAGACAAATGGTTTTTAATACTTGACGTGCTGTTGGAGTGTGAGCAAAGTAACATTTATAAAGGGATTTAGGGAAACCGGCAGGCCAGACTTGAGTCCTGGAGATGGGAAGTTAATGTTGTTAATGGGGTGTTAATGTTGCAGTTTAAAAACTGTAGTGTAAAACACCCTTCTGGCAAGACAGTGACAGAGTGAATGATGGTGAAAGTTTTTCTTTTTCGGGCCACCCTGCCTTGGTGGGAATTGGCCGGTGTGTTAATAATAATAATAATAATAAAAATTATACTGATATACAATACTGCATAAACCTACATAAACATATGAGATCAGGAGATTAACAAGAACAGCCAAAAGGTTGCACAAAATTTTAATATATAAAAATTACCACAGGCCACTCAACTTCCTTACCACACACAAATGGTACATGCAGTGATGGGAAAGGAGAAGTAACTCAAATGTGCTTCAAAGAACTACTCTAAAGTTCTCACCTACTACTGCTGTCAGTTGTGTCAGAAAAAAAACAATTCAGATACACACACAAGCAGTTCTTGCAGATATACTTGGTTTAATCCAATTTACACCTCCCCACTGAAATTCTCCCACCCCTTTAAGCTTTGTTTTACTTAGTGCTAGGGCATCCAGTTTCTAATAATTCATAACAATAATAAATAATTCTACATCTTGTGTTCCGTGGTTTGATTACTTTCTCATGGAAATTGATTGGAAACACTATAAGGATAAGACCTATTAAGAAATTCAGAAGAAAAATTAGATGAGTGTGTACACACACACACATACATACACATTTGCACATATATGATGTAACTGAATGTTAGTAGTAGTTGTAAGATTTACCTACCATCTTATATGCTTATGAGACACTATAGTATTTATCAAGTTGAAAGAGCTCTGTGATGCATAACTAACAAAGAAGATTGATGAGAAAATTAGACATGTCCGCCTTTCTAAACTCACGCAACGTACTCATCATAGAAACTTACTTGTTCAGGGAGTTTACGCTTATTGTTTTCATCCGTTTTTTCCTCTTCATCACTAAAACCATCATCAGCTTCCTCCTCTTCGTCCTCCTCTTCGTCCTCCTCTTCATCCTCATCTTCATCTGCTTCTTCCTCGGAGTTGTCCACATTACTCATCTTATCTTCAGAGCCAGAAGCCTGAATCTCATTATCTTTTCCTACCTGAAATAAAATTTAAATTTTTTTTTTTTTTAAGAACTCTGGCCATCACCTGTGTTACGGTGACCTGATAAAGAAAATGCTTTCACTGTAACTCATGACAGATACATGTACAACACTTTAATGTGGAAAAGTTTCACAAACAAGTGATTTCTTCAGTCCAGTATAGAGAAGAATGGTGAAAGATGAGAATTTTGAGGTAATCAGTCCCTTAACCTGAGTCAATGTATTCAGTCCATCAATTTTGATCAAAGTCCAGCATATGCATGGTGCTGATATCTTTGTAGTTGACTGATGAAGCCTGCAGCACAGGCTAAACGTTTCATCAATTAAGTACATTTAGGTACAGATACACACAAATACGATTACACAAATTATCATACATAATAACATGTAAATTACCTAGGATAACCCAAAAAAAGTCAAAGTGACTTATTTCCACTGGGGTCTAGTGTTGCTCATATGTCTTACTCCAACTCTGATGACAAAAGTTGCATAATCTACAAATGAAGTTGGCCTTTAAGTTCCTGTGAAGCATTGGGAAGTCCCTGACGTAGACGAGGAACAGCAGAGGACCCAGGATACTGCCCTGTGGAACCCCTGTGTTGACTGAATTGCTGAAACATAAGAATATGAGAAAGAAGGACCACTGCAGCAGGCCTACTGGCCTGTCACTCAGGTAAGATGTTATATATGTGAACAGCAGGATGCTGCAGTCTAATGTATAGACCCCAATAGAAATCAAGGACCCCAATGGTGGAAACATTTCGACACGTTTCCTTACACCTGTTGTCCTGTTCACCTAGCAGCAAATAGGTACCTGAGTGCTAGTTGACTGGTGTGGGTCGCATCCTGGGGGACAAGATTAAGGACCCCAATGGAAATAAGTTAGACAGTCCTCGATGACGCACTGACTTTCTTGGGTTATCCTGGGTGGCTAACCCTCCGGGGTTAAAAATCCGAACGAAATCTTATCTTATGCGCTAAACTTACAAGGGTCATACAGCCCTGCCTCGATTATTATTATTATTATAATCAAGGGGGAAGCGCTAAACCCGAAGGATTATACAGCGCCTGGGGGGGGATGTGGAAGGCATTCAGGCTTAATTCGGGGAACTGGAGCACAGATCCAATTCCCTAAATCAAGAGCCCCTCACCAACATCAAGGAACCTTCCTTGAGGGGAGCCCTGCCTCGAATAATCATAAAACTACCACTCAAAAGGCAAGTCTTACCTGTAAATGCTTCATTTTTGTGTCCTCGTCCAAGAAGCAGGAAGATTTAACACATGCAGCCACTCACTATCTTATTCCCTCTTATATTGGTCGTATTATTATTATAATCAAAAAGAAGCGCTAAGCCACAAGGGCTATACAGCGCTGCTATATTGGTCGTCGAGTCACTGTAGTGAACCTTATGTGGCTCTCGTCTCGCCCCTGTAGCTAGCCTGGTATTTCTCTACCAGTGTTGCACTAGTTGGTTGAGGAAAGAATCTTAAAAAAAGTGAATTAATTGCGAGTTTGTTCAGTTTCTTCACGTGGGTCAGCCAGCAGCAGCTGTCACATCCACCACAGTTTTTGTCTTACCCGCGAGTTTATAAAACTTTTTTCTTGTCATTTACTTTGGAGTTCAGTCCCTGGACCAATTATGTACCTCTGTAATCTTTTGACTACCGCCCACAGGATGGGTATGGGGTGCATAATAAACATATTAAACTAACTAAACTAAACTTGTCATTTAGCACTATTTTGTACTTCACCGCAACTTCTTTACAATATATTTACTTGGTTATGAGGCTAAGTAAGTTCATTTAGATATAGGTACACGTAAGTACAATTACCATATATAGTTTAACATATGTGTAAATTACTTAAAATAATCCAGAAATGTCAGAAAAGTGAATTATTTCCATTTTGGGTGTAAGACTACAGTCACTTTTCTAGTTATTTTATTACTACTGTAATAAAATGCTTTAACCCTGGCAAGAGAGAATTATCATCGCATTTATAAATTGAATAATGTAGATCTCAATCACTCTGAATGCGAAAAAAATATTTACTTCTTGTTAGCAGTGGGACCAGCAGTAACAGCCTGGTTGATCAGGCCCTGATTCACCGTTGACGCGATGACGCAATGATGCACTGATTGTATTGGGTTATTTAAGTATGGTATACAATACCCGCAAGATAAATAAGACACATGTGCAACATCTGGGTATCTTTATTGTAGACGTTTCGCCCTCCAGCCTCCCGAGTAGCCATGTGTAAAATATGTCAGACAAGTACATGAGTGGGTTTTACTTAGGCTTGTCTAGCACAGGCCAGTAGGCCTGCAGCAGTGCTCCTCCTTTCTTACGTTCTCATGAGTCCATTATTCTTATAAACTGTTCACTACTACTGTACAGAACCTTACTTATAATAATAATAATAATAATAATAATAATAATATCTTCATTTACTACAAGTACATGTACAAGATATACAGACCATAACTGACATCAATGACATATTACTATGTATATAGAAAGCCCCTTGTTATGGAGTTTACCTGGAGAGAGTTCCGGGGGTCAACGCCCCCGCGGCCCGGTCTGTGACCAGGCCTCCTGGTGGATCAGAGCCTGATCAACCAGGCTGTTGCTGCTGGCTGCACGCAAACCAACGTGAGCCACAGCCCGGCTGGTCAGGAACCGACTTTAGGTGCTTGTCCAGTGCCAGCTTGAAGACTGCCAGGGGTCTATTGGTAATCCCCCTTATGTATGCTGGGAGGCAGTTGAACAGTCTCGGGCCCCTGACACTTATTGCATGGTCTCTTAACGTGCTAGTGACACCCCTGCTTTTCATTGGGGGGATGTTGCATCGTCTGCCAAGTCTTTTGCTTTCGTAGTGAGTGATTTTCGTGTGCAAGTTCGGTACTAGTCCCTCTAAGATTTTCCAGGTGTATATAATCATGTATCTCTCCCGCCTGCGTACAGGAACCTCAAGCGCTCCCAGTAATTGAGGTGTTTTATCTCCGTTACGCGCGCCGTGAAGGTTCTCTGTACATTTTCTAGGTCAGCAATTTCACCTGCCTTGAAAGGTGCTGTTAGTGTGCAGCAATATTCCAGCCTAGATAGAACAAGTGACCTGAAGAGCATTTCGGGCAAATTGTCCCAGGATGCGACCCAAACCAGTCGACTAACACCCAGGTACCCATTTTACTGATGGGTGAACAGGGACAACCGGTGTAAGGAAACACGTTTGATTCCCTTTCGCAGGGAATCGAACATGGACCCTCACCGTGTGAAGGGAGAGCTTTTGCCACCAGGCCACGTGGCACCATAAACTTAACGAACAGAGTGTAGGAGCCCAGTCCCTGAACCCATTATATGCATTATATTATAATCGAAACTAAGTGCTAAACCCACAAGGGTCATACAGCGCTACAGGGTAGGATGTGCTAAATCAAATCAAAATCAAAACTTTATTTTTCAATTCAATTCAATTCAAGTTTATTCTCTATAAGTGTTACAATGTGGGGTTTACAGGTTTTGGGTATTGTGTGGTTTACATGTTATAAAATACTAATTACAGAGGGGGCCACTAGGACACCTAGCATGGCTAGGCATTTCGAGCAGACTTAGATTAATTCTTAACATTAAATCCTTACAGATTATGGTATTAAGGCTAAGTGACTACATCATAATTTGTGTGTTTAGCAATGTGAATGCTTTTGTTTTGGCACAATGCAAAGTGTCTATATTGGAGTATCATAGGTAAGCTTATGACTAGTTAGGATTTATTTTTTAAGATTAAGATTAGTATTTCTGGGTTTATAGTCGGTGGGTGAGTGAGTGTAATTGTGAACCACCAGGTGGTTATCCTGTAGTTAGTTGTCGGGGTGGATCAGGGAGATAAGATGTTTTCTAACTGTAGTTTTGAAAGTGATGAGTGTGTCTGCAGTTCTAGTTTTCAGGTAGGGTGTTCCAGATTTTAGGTCCTTTGAAATACATTGAATTTTTGTAAAGGTTTAGTCGAACACGGGGAATGTCATAGAGATGTTTGTGTCTGGTGATATGCCTGTGGGTCCAGTCACAACTATCAAGAAAGCATTTTAGGTCAAGGTTAATATTGGAATTTAAGGTCCTGTTATAGATTGCACAGTAGTAAGTGTGGATGTTCTGAATGGAGTAAGTTTAGATCTATGAAGAGTGGGGGGGTGTGTTGCCAGGGATGGGATTTAGTGATTATTCTTACTGCGGCTTTTTGTTGGGTTATTGTCTTTAGGCGTGTTGCTGCAGTTGATCCCCAAGCACAGATAGCATAGGTGAGGTATGGATATATGAATGGTATAGTGTGAGAAGGGCAGTTTGCGGCACGTAGTATCGTATCTTGGAGAGGATCCCCACCGTTTTGGATACTTTTTTTGTTATGTGTTGGATATGGGTGCTGAAATTTAGGTTGTTGTCGAGGTATAGGCCAAGGAATTTGCCCTCATTATGTCTGGCAATTAGAGTGTTGTCGATCTTAATATTAAGTTGCGCAACACCTGCTCTGCTACCAAACATAATATAGTAGGTTTTGCCAGTGTTAAGTGTAAGTTTATTGGCTGTCATCCAAGTCGATATTTTTGAGAAGCTCCTCATTAACAATGGTGTTGAGGGTGGCAAGATTAGGGTGGGAGATGACATAAGTCGTGTCGTCAGCAAAGAGAATGGGTTTCAGGTGTTGGGATATTTCTGTCTGGTGGCGAAAGCTCTCGCTTCACTGTGTGAAGCGAGAGCTTTTAAATCCCGGCTAAGGAGTGGAAACATTGGACGTGTTTTCTTACACCTGTTGTCTCTGTTCACCCATCAGTAAAATGGGTATCTGGGTGTTAGTCGACTGATGCGGGTCGCATCCTGGGACAAAATTGACCTGATTTGTCCGAAATGTTCTGCATAACAAGGGGCTTTCTCTACAGTAGTACGTTATTGAAGTCAGAAATATATTGTTGAAGTAGAAATATATTATCTATTATTATTATTATTATAACTCAAAACCCTTAAAAAAAGGTCCAGAAACTAGGTATCAGCACCAGGCACCTAGTCAGTACCTGACCAGCCGTTTGTACATCAGCTTGTGTGCAGCCAGTAGTAACAGCCTGGTTGATCAGACGTTGATGCACCGTGAAGCCTTGTCTCAGACCGAGCCGCGGGGGTGTTGACCCCTGAAACCCTCTCCAGGTAAACTCCAGGTCTGTGTAGATGTTAATTTGCTAATTTATTAATATTAAAGTGGGTTTTTTAAATCAACAGCTTAGTATTTATCTTAAGAATAAGCCACCGACTGGCAAAATGTGTCCATGATAAAGATATCCAAATGTTGCACAAGTGTTTCGTTTATCAGTTTTATAAACTATTCAAAAAAGTAGTGTTGATGTTAAAAAAAAACACTGAAACTCGGCTTCTGCTATTACATATGTGTGGGGTGAAGGAATAGTCAAAATAAAGAGCAATAATTTATTCATTACACATTTTAATAAATTTAAGTTGAAAAGTTTACAATTTTTTTTTTTTTTCAACAAGTCGGCCGTCTCCCACCGAGGCATTTCAACTTTAGCCCACAACTAATGTGAATGCCTTAAATATAATACCTTAAAATAATATTTAAATAATACTATAGTTTATGAATGCATCAGCAATATATAAATATATATATACTATTCTCCATGGGGACATGGAAAAGAATTCTTCCTCTGTAAGCCATACATGTCCTAAGAAGCGACTAAAATGCTGAGTGAGAGAGGCTAGTAACCCCTTCTCTTGTATAAATTACTAAATTTAAAAAGGAAAACTTGTTTTTCTTTTCCTTTCAAGGCGACGTAAAAAAAAACTCGTTTTTTCTTGTTACGTCACCTTGCCTTGGTGAGATGTGACTGGTGTGTTGAAAAAAAAATATACACTGTACATTGTATATGCTGCAAAAAGCCTACCAAAGCATTTACCATCAACTTAATATATTATGTGTAAGAGGAATATAACTGCTATCCCTTGATGGTAACAAAAAACAAATATTTTCATTCTCCCATTTTTTTTTTTGGATTCCTGTAGAGGACAGAAGTGAACATCCCTTACATCTGGCTCTAAAAAAGACAGAAAATCGAATTTTACACAAAATAATGATATAAACCATTTTTTTATTCTACACACTGTTCCATCACTATATTTAGTTACTGTACATGAAAGGGGGGACTCAAATGCATAATACACAGTGATCAACAACATTAACCCAGACAGACAGTAAAATAAAAGATAAGTAGTGTATATTGTGGCCTCCCACTCATATGCAGCACTCATCTTCAGGTCTATCGTCTATATGAGAGTTCATTTAATACAGAAGTGCTATTCACATGTCAGCCAACATGGATTTACAACTTTCTTACAACTATATTTGTATGACTATATCACTATATTTTTATGATAGTCCACTTCCAGCTCACCTACCCAGTCAGCTCAGCACCATTGAGCTAATAATTCAAGAACTGAAATAAAATATACACTTAGCAGGTTTCCAAATTCTGTACCACTTGAAATTTTAGTTGAAGCTGTGCTCCTATCTACTACATTGCTGATGCCTGCAATACATATACTGTTTCTATATGTATTTTTGTCATTAGAGCAAAATATATCGAAATATAACACTATTTCATCCCTGTTTTATTGCTCTGTATTGGGGAATTCAAGTGCAACTTCCTTTGCACAGACATAGTCAGTGTAATCTGCTGCTCTAATTTACCTCCTTCCTCAAGTTTCCCTTCAACTAACTTGGATCTACCTTTACATCTTTTTTTTTACTCAAATCTTCTGTATCTAGAATTATGAAGTATTCAATTCATCCTTTTTTTTATACAACAGTTGGTATGACAGAAAAGCATATTGCTGAAACTTTTACGAAAAACAAAAGACAACCTAGGCGAGGTTGAGTTTATTATATAGATGTATCCCAAGTATGATATTAAAACATGACCTTAACCAACAAAAGTACAGAGAATGCAAAGCATATGTTATTTATTTCGTATAATTTATCTACAAAGAAAATAAGAGAATAAAACAAATAAAGGAAGACAATTTTATGAAAGGAATGTTAACACTAACATTTAATGTACTTCAAAATTATCACTGGGTGTTCTGTATTCCAGTTAACCAAAATGTTACAAACAATTTAATTAAGCATGGTATGTCTATCGTAAATGTGACGGCGCTGTTCTTGAACCTGTCGCTTCCACTTGTCTTGCTGGTGACCCACACGACCCAGAACATTGGGCCGCACACGGAGAGGCTGAGCCATTCCTGGGGCTCCCCCAACAACCCCAGCATCATCGTCTTCATTTGTGTGTTCCTGGTATGAAGGCTGCGAGCGTCGTTTGTTGAGCAGTGGGTCCAGGCATAAGAGAAAGCCCATGTACACCACCAGTAAGGAGATGATCCAGATAACCAGGATGACCACTACCTATTGTGGAAACAAATACAGTACAGTAATAAACAGAAAGCTGTAAATTCCAGCCATTAAAGACATACTCATATGCAAATCCTAAAAATAAACATTAGACTTGTATTAAACAAATCAATACTGTATCTTCTTCTTTCTTTCAACACACCGGCCGTATCCCACCGAGGCGGGGTGGCCCAAAAGGAAAAACGAAAGTTTCTCCTTTTACATTTAGTAATATATACAGGAGAAGAGGTTACTAGCCCCTTGCTCCCGGCATTTTAGTTGCCTCTTACAACACGCATGGCTTACGGAGGAAGAATTCTGTTCCACTTCCCCATGGAGATAAGAGGAAATAAACAAGAATAAGAACTAGAAAGAAAATAGAAGAAAACCCAGAGGGGTGTGTATATATGTGCTTGTACATGTATGTGTAGTGTGACCTAAGTGTAAGTAGAAGTAACAAGACGTACCTGAAATCTTGCATGTTCATGAGACAGAAAAAAGGACACCAGCAATCCTACCATCATGTAAAACAATTACAGGCTTTCGTTTTACACTCACTTGGCAGGACGGTAGTACCTCCCTGGGTGGTTGCTGTCTACCAACCTACTACCTACAATCAATACTGTATGTCTTTCATATTTTAAAATATTAAGTGTGTTTCATAATTATTTTAAAGAACATTTTAATCAGAAAACATCCACATAAAATTTACTGCATGATATTACAGTGTAGTACAGGCGATAAATGACGTGCCCATGCACTCTGCCCCAGGGCCAGACTCATGGAACTCCGTGTTCATCAAGAACTGCAAGAAGCCCCTATCACGAGCTTTTACCATCCTATGGAGAGGGAGCATGGACACGGGGGTTGTCCCACAGTTACTAAAAACAACAGACATAGCCCCACTCCACAAAGGGGGCAGTAAAGCAATAGCAAAGAACTACAGACTGATAGCACTAACATCCCATATCATAAAAATCTTTGAAAGGCTCCTAAGAAGCAAGATCACCACCCATCTAGAAACCCATAAATTACACAACCCAGGGCAACATGGGTTTAGAACAGGTCGCTCCTGTCTGTCTCAACTATTGGATCACTACGACAAGGTCCTAGATGCACTAGAAGACAAAAAGAATGCAGATGTAATATATACAGACTTTGCAAAAGCCTTCGACAAGTGTGACCATGACGTAATAGCGCATGTCGTTCGATGGATCTATAATTTCCTCACTAATAGAACACAGAGAGTAGTAATCAACAGAGTAAAGTCCGAGGCAGCTACGGTGAAAAGCTCAGTTCCACAAGGCACAGTACTCGCTCCCATCTTGTTCCTCATCCTCATATCTGACATAGACAAGGATGTCAGCCACAGCACCGTGTCTTCCTTTGCAGATGACACCCGAATCTGCATGACAGTGTCTTCCATTGCAGACACTGCAAGGCTCCAGGCGGACATCAACCAAATCTTTCAGTGGGCTGCAGAAAACAATATGAAGTTCAACGATGAGAAATTTCAATTACTCAGATATGGTAAACACGAGGAAATTAAATCTTCATCAGAGTACAAAACAAATTCTAGCCACAAAATAGAGCGAAACACCAACGTCAAAGACCTGGGAGTGATCATGTTGGAGGATCTCACCTTCAAGGACCATAACATTGTATCAATCGCATCTGCTAGAAAAATGACAGGATGGATAACGAGAACCTTCAAAACTAGGGAGGCCAAGCCCATGATGGCACTCTTCAGGTCATTTGTTCTATCTAGGCTGGAATATTGCTGCACACTAACAGCACCTTTCAAGGCAGGTGAAATTGCTGACCTAGAAAATGTACAGAGAACCTTCACGGCGCGCATAACGGAGATAAAACACCTCAATTACTGGGAGCGCTTGAGGTTCCTAAACCTGTATTCCCTGGAACGCAGGCGGGAGAGATACACGATTATATACACCTGGAAAATCCTAGAGGGACTAGTACCGAACTTGCACACGAAAATCACTCACTACGAAAGCAAAAGACTTGGCAGACGATGCAACATCCCCCCAATGAAAAGCAGGGGTGTCACTAGCACGTTAAGAGACCATACAATAAGTGTCAGGGGCCCGAGACTGTTCAACTGCCTCCCAGCATACATAAGGGGGATTACCAACAGACCCCTGGCAGTCTTCAAGCTGGCACTGGACAAGCACCTAAAGTCGGTTCCTGACCAGCCGGGCTGTGGCTCGTACGTTGGTTTGCGTGCAGCCAGCAGTAACAGCATGGTTGATCAGGCTCTGATCCACCAGGAGGCCTGGTCACAGACTGGGCCATGGGGGTGTTGACCCCCGGAACTCTCTCCAGGTAAACTCCAGGTATAGTGCATTTTAGCAACTTATTTCTCCTAAATTAAAGTTAAGATTAAGATTAAGTTAAAACAGGAGCAGAGCACTAAAACACTCACTTTGATAGTAGTGCTGTTGCGGCTCTCATACTTGCACTCACAGCGAGGGCAGAATTCCTGTTCACGGCCCCTGATGTCATCAGCAACTTTAGGTAGAACTACATTGTCACAGTCACTGAAACACAAAACAAAAAATTAATTGAATAAAAAAATTTCATGTATATTTTAAATTAATTTATCATTTTCCACCAAGTTACAATGACCAAATGAAGGAAACATTCACCATCACTTGTTTCCATGTGGCCTTTTCCCAGTAACATAGACAATGTGCTTCACATGATGCAATGATGCTCACATTTCACACTGATCACAGATATGGGATTTTCACCGCTTCCAACCTGTACTAAACTTGTATACATTATGACTCAAAATCATAACAACATGATTGCAAACAAACCATGGTATGGGTGGAGTTAGAACCCATGACAAACGAGTCGTAAAACTCCAGGCTAGTGTGTAAGCCACTGAGCCAGATGACGGAAGATTCATTTGTAAAAATTTGCATTTGTGGTCATATGGGGCCCATGCTAATTTCTCTATGGTATATAAATATACACAGCTGGCCCAGTGGAGTTTTACAACTTACTTGCCATGGGTTCTCATCCCATCCATACTGTGGTTTGTATACATTATATGCATTCCAAGAGAAGATAAGTGTGACTCACCACTTGCTAGGGGCTACAGGTTCTTTGTATACCATGCGATTACTCTTCGTCCCATTGACAACCGATGGATCAGGACAGATGCAAATACACCTCTTGTCTTCATATTCTCCCTAAAAATAAAAATAGTACATTTAATAACTCTTAAAGGCTTTCACAGATAGTTACTTTAACCCTTAAACTGTCCAAACGTAGATCTACGTTCACTCGTGTAGTGCTCCAAATGTAGATCTACATTTTTTTTTTAAATTTGAAAGCATGCAAAATAAAACATAGATCTACAAGTAGAGTGCGTAGATCTACGTTTGGTCAGTTTAAAGATTAGAATCAAGTCATCCGCAACTGGACAATGTAAGATAAATTCCTACAAAAGTAAATCACAAGGAATTGTTCAAGACTTGTATATGTTTACTACTACATACAACATTACATATACGTATAATGGCATGTAAAAATTAACGCTTTTTCTTTAGGATTTGTGAATATTACAAAAAAAATTATTTTAAGAACACATATACTATTTGTATTAAAATTACATATGTAGATTTAACACCAATGGAAATAAGTCACTTTGTCTGACTTTTTTGGGTTATCCAAAGTAATTTACACGTTACTATGCATGATAATTTGTATAATTGTATTTTTGTGTATCTAAATAAACCAATAAATAAAACTATTTCCATCGTTCAAACCTGAATTAAAAATTCCCTACATGTTTGTAATAATCATTATATTAAAAAGTAAGCACAAAACCCGTGTGGGTCACAGCAATGGCACATGATTATAACAACTTTGCATCACGGCAATTTAAAAAAAATAAGTATATATCATCATATTCACGGGGAAGCGCTAATCCTGTAGGGGTTATACAGCGCCTTAGAAATGGCAGGCAATCATGCTTGATCCGAGGAAGAGGAGGACAGCTCCAATTTCTTAGATCAATTATTATTATTATAATCAAAAAGAAGCGCTAAGCCACAAGGACTATACAGTTCTTAGATCAAGAGCTCTTCAACATCAAGAGATTAATCACGGAGGTCACATGATTCAACCAAGGAAATTTTTTTTTATTTTGCCACATATATCCCTGTTGAAAGCTTCATGCAGAATAAAAACATATATGAGGAGTGTTTTCCAGGGCTCACCTTGACCGAGGGAGTACAATATGCAAGAAAAACACAAATAAACAGGAATTTAAACATATTCTCCATCTTCTTTTTCCTCTTGTTGGGTTTATAAGGATCAATGACAACTTAAGGTGTATCAAGTCCTGCTTCCCGATAGACGTACCCCTCACGGAAGGTTCCTTGATGTTGGTGAGGGGCTCTTGATTTAGGGAATTGGATCTGTGCTCCAGTTCCCCGAATTAAGCCTGAATGCCTTCCACATCCCCCCCAGGCGCTGTATAATCCTACGGGTTTAGCGCTTCCCCTTGATTATAATAATAATAATTCCCGATGGACGGATGTTGCTCAAAACTGGACGATGGAAGGACAGGAAAACTGAATTCCTCTCTAAATAGAAATAGAAACTAGAAGTTCCCAGATAGACGAGGTGGACCCCTGGCCAGGCCTTAGCAGAGTGGGGACGCCAACAAATCCACTCAAATAAAAGGACGCAAGTGCAACTAATGTGACACTCTATTGTGGCAACGTTTCTCTCTCCAGGAGCTTTGTCAAGCTGTTACAAACATTACAGGGACACAGAGGGTATATATAGGCTCAGAGTGAGATGTAATACTAGTGGTAGTAGTAGGAGCTTTATATTACAAACAATACATGGTCAGAGTGAGTGTACAATCACTAGTGGTATAAGTAGTTGTAGTAGTAGTTGTAGTAATACAACATTGTAGAACAATTAACTTGATAAATTAAACACATATGCAAAACTTAGGCATCTTTAAAGATACCCAAGTGTTGCATTGTGTCTAATTTATCAACTTGTCGGTTCTCTGGACCATTCATCTACAATAATTAACTTGCACATGAGTAAAAGGATATAAAAGCTATTACTTAAGTCCATCAAGATTGATGGACTGAACACATCGACTCAGGTTGAGGGACTGATTACCTCATTCTCCTCCTGTTCTTCAAGTTTCTCCTATGTATGGACTGATGAAGCCACTGTGTGGCGAAACGTTTCCTCAATAAAGATACCCAAGAGTTGAACATTAAAATGGTTTCGAAATAAAGATACCTAACTGTTGCACATACCCAAGAGTTGCACATGTGTCAAATTTATCATTCACAAATATTTCTGTTGGAGGCTGGATTAGAGACAGTCTGTTTCAATGTTCATCCTTTGTAAAGTGCTTGTGTGTATTAGCAGAAGAGACTATGATGGCAGGGTTTACTGTTTTCAGGAGGATTCTTGCTAAGACTTCAGAGATGGTGAAGCTGCCTTTGTTTTGTTTAATTGTATTAGAAACGGCGATTTAGATTATGCCGCTCAGTTTTGGTCTCCTTACTACATGATGGATATAGACTCATTGGAGAACATACAGAGAAGAATGACTAAAATGATTTACTGTGTAAGGAACCTCCCGTATGAAGATAGACTTAAAGCCTTAAATCTCCACTCTCTGGAGAGACGTAGACTGAGGGGAAATATCATTGAGGAGTATAAGTGGGTGACGGGCATAAACAAAGGTGATATTAATAAAGGTAAGAACCAGAACCAGGTAAGAACCAGAAATAATGGATTTAAGTTGGATAAATTTAGATTTAGAAAGGACATAGGTAAGTACTGGTTTTCGAACAGAGTTGTGGATGAGTGGAACAATCTCCCGAATAGGGTTATCGAGGCTAGAGCTTCGGGTTGCTTTAAAAAGAGATTGGACAAATGTATGAGTGGGAGGGGCTGGGTTTGATTGGTGTCATTGGGTATAGTTCTTCTGTTTTCTAATTATGTCCAAGAATCTGTATTGATAAAGCCACTGGATGGCGAAACGTCTACAATAAAGATAACCAGATGTTGTACAAGTGTCTTAACTTTCATCTAGTCGGTATTGTATACCTGTCTTGCATAACAAGGATATTCTTGGGAAGCTTTGGGTAGGGGTCGTTTCAAGAACATAAGAACATAAGAATGGAGGAACATTGCAGAAGGCCTACTGGCCCATACAAGGCAGGTTCTCATCAAAACGACCTCTACCCATAGCTACCCAAGAATGAACTCCCGTACCCAATGACACCAATCAAACCCAGCACCTCCCACTCATACATGTGTCCACTCATACATTTGTCCAATCCCTCAGCCTGGAGTCGATGCGTTCAGTCCATCAATCTTGTAGAATGTACAGCATAGGGCCGTAGACGTGGCTTATATACTGTAGTCAGGTGAGGCGAAGCAGGAGGAGGCGGGGTCATAGTGGTACCATCCACTAGTCGAAGTAGGTCTTCGTCCAAAGGTTGGGCAAGTGTTGAAGAATTCTTTGTAACAAGATCCCATGATACTGCAGCATCATGGGATGCAGCAAGACTGATTACCTCAAACTCCTCCTCTCCTTACACCTTCTTCTTTGTATTGGACCGATGAAGCCACTGTGTGGCGAAACGATTCCTGAATAAAGATTCCCATATGTTGCATAATGTTGCCTTATTACGTATGAGTGTCTGTTTACAGCAGGACTTAAAGGAAACGTTTCGCCACGACGTACGCTTTTTAGGTATCACCATACCATTTCCTCATTGCTGTCTTGGTTTAAGGTTACTGCTCACCATAACCCCCAAGTCCTTTTCGCAATCTGTATGGCTAAGCTCTACATTATTTAACTTATAAGTGCTAGGGTTGTGGACACTCCCGAGCTTCAGAACGTGGCATTTATCTACATTGAACTGCAACTGCCACTTTTCTGACCAGGTATTGTGTTTGTCTAAATCCTCCTGAAGTTCCCTGATATCTACGTTTGAATCAATTATCCTACCTATCTTTGTGTCATCGGCGAATTTGTTCATTTCACTAGTAATTCCCTCATCAAGATCATTGATATATATTATAAACAACAACGGGCCCAAAACTGATCCCTGTGGAACGCCACTTGTTACAGATCCCCGCTCTACTTCTAGTTTATAACTTTGAGGGCTATTTTCATTACCAAGGACTAGTACCTTACACTTATCCACATTGAACTTCATCTGCCATTTTTCAGACCAAGACATTAATTTGTCCAAATACTTCTGGAGTTCATTGCTATCCTCCTCAGAATGAATCATACGGCCTATCTTTGTATCATCAGCAAATTTGCTCTTGCCACTCGTAATCCCTTCATCAAGGTCATTAATGTAAATTATGAACAAGAGAGGGCCTAAAACTGACCCTTTTGGAACACCACTAGCGACTAATCCCCATTTAGATTTGACCCCATTAATCGAAACTCTCTGCTTTCTATTGGTAAGCCATACCTCTATCCATGCTAGAACTTTACCTCCTATACCATGAGCTGCCACTTTTCTTGAGAGTCTCTTGTGAGGTACTCTATCGAAGGTTTTACTAAACTCTATCAAAGGCTTAACTAAATTGTTCTACCATATTGTATTTCTACAACTTATATCACTACTTCTACTACTACCACTAGTATTACACCTCACTCTGAGCCTATATATACCACAATAAAATGTTACTTAACTGTTTTAATTTTTATGGTTATAATCATAACTGATTTCTACCGTATCTGACAGCTAGGCTTTAAATAATAAAATATGACAAGGACCCTCAGTGATAATAAGTCACTTTGTCTGACTTTTTCTTTGGGGGGGGGGTTATCCTGGTGGGTAATTTACACATACGTTACTATATATAATAACTGCAATCACCTAAATTTATATAACTGTACCTGTGTGTACATGTACCTAAATAAACTAATTTATATACTGAATAAACTTACTTATCTAGCTGTCAGTGTCCCTTATAAACCCAACAAGAGGTGTGTGAGGTGGGCGGTTCCTCGGATCAAACTTTGACGAATTTGTTAAATTTACGTACAGTCGCGTTGTATGGCAGGTGTGTGAGCTGGTGTGTAGGACAGGTGTGTATGTGTGTGTGTGAACTGGTGTGTAGGACAGGTGTGTGTGTGAGCTGGTGTGTAGGACAGGTGTGTGTGTGAGCTGGTGTGTAGGACAGGTGTGTATGTGTGTGTGTGAACTGGTGTGTAGGACAGGTGTGTGTGTGAGCTGGTGTGTAGGACAGGTGTGTGTGTGAGCTGGTGTGTAGGACAGGTGTGTGTGTGAGCTGGTGTGTAGGACAGGTGTGTGTGTGAGCTGGTGTGTAGGACAGGTGTGTGTGTGAGCTGGTGTGTAGGACAGGTGTGAGCTGGTGTGTAGGACAGGTGTGAGCTGGTGTGTAGGACAGGTGTGTGTAAACTGGTGTGTAGAACTTGTGTGGGTGAACTGGTGTGTAGGACAGGTGTGTGTGTGAGCTGGTGTGTAGGACAGGTGTGTGAGCTGGTGTGTAGGACAGGTGTGTGTAAACTGGTGTGTAGAACTTGTGTGGGTGAACTGGTGTGTAGGACAGGTGTGTGGGTGAACTGGTGTGTAGGACAGGTGTGTGTGTGAGCTGGTGTGTAGGACAGGTGTGTGTAAACTGGTGTGTAGAACTTGTGTGGGTGAACTGGTGTGTAGGACAGGTGTGTGAGTGAACTGGTGTGTAGAACTTGTGTGGGTGAACTGGTGTGTAGGACAGGTGTGTGTGAGCTGGTGTGTAGGACAGGTGTGAGCTGGTGTGTAGGACAGGTGTGTGTGTGTGCATGCTGGTATATAGAACAAGTGTGAGTGTTTGTGTGTGTGCATGTGTGTGTGTAAGAAGTGTCACAAGACAAAATAAGAGAGTAAATGTATGCAAGAGGAAGAAACAAGATCCTGATGGAGTTGTCATATTTGACTTTTATTGGGTTTTATCGTAGGATAATTCTTCCCAGTGTAGTTTATGTGCGCTCGTAATATCTATTTGCTTTCAAAACCATCGTGAAAAATTATACGTTGTGTATGCAAAGCCTAAATAAAAAAATCAAGGACCCCAGTGGAAATAAGTCACTTTATGTGACTTTTTTTAGGGGTTATTCTAGGTAATATAAATTTTGACATTTACATATACTTTATGTGTACCTGTACCTAAATAAGCTTATTATTTTCAAGGTTGAGGATACTCTACTGAACTTGCAGCTGGTTGCCCAACTGGCTTTTAAGCCAGCCAACTGGTTCCTTTTATTACAATGTTTCACCCAAGGCTGGGCCTTATCAAATGTATGGGAAGAAACTAATGCATAACCCTAAAAGGGAGGCAAACACTCTGAGGTCAGGCTCAGAGAAAGATATGTCGCTTGTAAGGTCATGAAAAGGCTGGATCATTTTCATGACGTCACATGTGACCTGTCAATGTCTACTTGACCTCACATTCTCATGAGCCTGACCTCATTGTGCTTGTTTGCCTTATGAGGTGGTGTATAGTCTTGCTTGTATCATAATCTAATGGTCATAATCATAACCATAATTTTTAAAGGGGTGGAGGGGTAAGCCAGAGGAAGGACTCTGTCAGGTGACTGAAAGCTCCAGCTGCGGGTCATCAGATGACTAAGACCCACATCAGGAAACACTTGTCCTGTTCCTTAACAAACCATACCTAACATAACCTGCTTATTCCTGTATACAGTAGTATTTAACAATGCTCAGACTTGGGCAAAGCACATTAACTGGATTCTCTGCTCCCTGTGTTTTTATTTTACTTTTGGGCTTGGGCCAGCAGCCATGCATTAGCAATTATTAGTTCATTAAGCTCCTAAGTTTTATTTTAGTAAACACGGAAATAATAAAACTGATTGTATTTAATTATTGATAATAGTTTATTTTTATTGAACATTAGTTTGAACTGTAATCTAGTAAACAGTAATAATCAGTATAGTACCTGAGTTTTCTTAAATTCAGATTCAATATGACATTCCAAGAATTGTCAATCTACTACAGGTCGGTCATCACTAATCCGGCAATCAGTTATCAGGTTCCACCAGTAATCCCGCACTAATTTTGGCTAGCATACTTTGAAATTTCATCATTATACTGACTCGGAAATCGTGCAGATCGTTGTAAATCCACAGCAGCAACCCGTGAAATAGAAAGCAGTGATGAAAATGATGATGTAGCAGAAAGAGTCGCTATTGAGAGGTTAATTAAGTATATTCTAACCTAACCACTCTGTAATCCGGCAAACTCACTAATCTGGCACCCTACAGGTCCCAATGATGCCGGATTAGTGATGGCTGACCTGTATTTCGTATCATTTACTTTTTTAAATTGTGTTAATAAAGTCAGCAAATGAGTTATAAATTAGAATTTTAAAAAATCTGTTACCTATCCTTCTTTAGGGTTCAGAGTATGCTTGAGAGACAATTGTGATGGACCTCCTTGCAGAAAACAATGTATGTGGGCAGGCATTGCTTCGTTTAGTAGCAAGAGGAAATGCTATCATTGCTGAACTGATGAGACTGTCTGAATATGTTCCTCAGGTTTTCAGGTAAGCTTACAGTTATTGTTATTATATTATCATTTAATTCTGAAATATTTACAATACAGGCAACCTCCTGGCTCTGCCTTTGATGGTTCTTGGGATTACTGTAGTTCAGTGTGCTGATTTGAAAGTAGTCCGTATATACTGTATTTTCCAGGTGTAATTTCTCATCTGTACTCCAGAGAGTTAAGTCTTTGTAATTTTACCCTTTCAGGGTCGAGAGGCCAAATTTCAAAGTGTGCACCAGTGTCCAAGAATTTTCAAAAAATAATTTTGTTATTTTTTCTTATGAAATGGTAGAGAATCTTTTTCTAAAGGTAATAAAACAAAAAGTAAGAAATTTAATGGAAAATTGACAAAATTATGCTCTCACAAATTTTGATGTGTCAGCGATATTTACGCATCGGCGATTTTGCTGACTTTGACTCCCATTTTAGGCCAGTTACATCATTCCAGTTGACAAAATTCTTAGCTATTTCACTAGTATTACTTCTATTCTATCGATTGAACACAATAATTTGCCAAGTCAACTGTTTCAACTACAAAATAAAGTGATCGGAAATTAGTAATTTGGTCAATTTAATGCAAAGTTCAAAATACCCAATTTCAAAACAAGGTCCAGAATAAACAATGCAGGCATTCCTGCCACTAAACTAACATTTCCTTTGTTCATTAGTTATGTTTTCAGGCTTTACTAATGAATTCCATTTTGATTTTTTATTCACATAATGAATTTTTATTCAAACCAAAAAATAGAAGATTTACTGTTATGCAATATTGTAATAATTGTATAACTAATATCACCACATTTGTGAACGTATATTAAACCCACCACCAGGCGTGTATTAGATGTGTGAGGTCATTTGTTTACTCTTGAACATCTGCAAAAGTTTAACATTTCCACTACTTTGAGCTCAGTTCCAAGCCATTTCCAGTACTAAAATCAATCAAAATAATCTGTAATTCTGTAATATATCTTCCATTCTATCAAATGAGACCAAGAAATCGCAAATACAACTATAAAAAACATAGAAAAAAACACTGCAAAGTCGCTGTTTTAATAAAAAATTTTGGTCAGTTTTTCTCTCTCATTATGCACTATGTGCTGCAGGATTTGTTTTATGTGGTGCACACATACCACATAGATGTATCCTCTCATATCTAGGCCCAAATTTACCATTCACAGCTTATCAGAGTGAGCTGAGCTCATGATGTAGATCTATAGGTGGCCCGGTGGCCTGGTGGCTAAAGCTCCCGCTTCACACACGGAGGGCCCGGGTTCGATTCCCGGCGGGTGGAAACATTTCGACACGTTTCCTTACTCCTATTGTCCTGTTCACCTAGCAGCAAATAGGTACCTGGGTGTTAGTCGACTGGTGTGGGTCGATTCCTGGGGGACAAGATTAAGGACCCCAATGGAAATAAGTTAGACAGTCCTCGATGACGCACTGACTTTCTTGGGTTATCCTGGGTGGCTAACCCTCCGGGGTTAAAAATCTGAACGAAATCTTATCTTATCTTATCTTATCTCTATGGTTTGGACCCTCAACGTAAAACTACGGCACGGACTCTCAAAGGGTTAAGAGTTTGAGTTGTTACTGGTGGTGAAAGTTGATAACTTTTTGATGATCTTTCATATATTTTTTCCAATTTTCAGATTAGAGACCAGGATAGAACAACAGAAGTATGGAGATGTTGTCCTAGATTTTACATACTTGAAGGCTGCTGAGGGGTTTAACAAGAAGATTGAAGATTCACCTGTAAGTGTAACACAAGGTTGCATCACAAAAAATTGTACTGCATCGATGTGTACAAGTCCATCACAAGAGTGATGGACTGAACACATCGATTCCAGGCTGAGGGACTGATTACCTCAAATTCCTCCTCTCCTTACCCATTTCTACTTTGTTTGCGACTGATGAAGCCACTATGTGGTGAAACGTTTCTTCAATAAAGATTCCCATATATTGCATAAGTGTCTCAATTCTTCAACTTGTCGGTTTTCAAAAACCATTCATCACAATAATTTTAATATAAGATAAATGTTCATCTTAATCAATATTTCTCATATACCACACATGCAAGTTAATCAGTTCCTTGAAGAATGTAGAACAAACATTACATACATGTTATGAGCATTTCTTATCACATTTCACAGACCCTACTTGATATTGATGATGAAATTCGTGAAAGCCACAGCAACATCTTAAGCAGAATTTATGCTGTGTTTGAGAGCATTCACCGATATGTGACTGACCTCAATGGTTTCTTGCAAGATCTTGGCGAGGGGATATTTATTCAGAGGACTTTGGAAAATATGTTCACCAATGAGGATGGAAAACAGCTTATGGTAAGATTATTAACTACTGTATGTACCTTTTCTTATGGCTGGTTATGGGTCTATTGATCTGAAGTGTAAAACAGTGTTGTCATATGTGGTATATCTTGTATAATATGCTGGACTTGGTTCATTTCTCTTGTGGGATTTCTTGTGTATATGTGAATGCAGATGCTTTTCTCTTTTATTAAAAATTTTTTTTGATTTTTAATTATCATTGCTTGAATGTGTATTTAGCATTTTAGAAAGGGTGCAAAAAATAATTAACTATAATTAGTCTTATTTTGCCCTTAACAAAAATAGCTTTTAGTTTTTTGGATAAATCAAATCTAAAGTGGTAATTACAAGAAGCATAAATTCATTATAGACCTGGGATTAATTATGTTAAATTTGAGTAATTTCCCACATTTTTGAAAGCTCATAGCATTCATTCTCATTTCTTGATACACTACTATATTATGGAAAGCAAGTTTATTCATGTATATGCAGCAGCATATAAGAGATAAGATAAGATTTCGTTCGGATTTTTAACCCTGGAGGGTTAGCCACCCAGGATAACCCAAGAAAGTCAGTGCGTCATCGAGGACTGTCTAACTTATTTCCATTGGGGTCCTTAATCTTGTCCCCCAGGATGTGACCCACCAGTTGACTAACACCCAGGTACCTATTTGCTGCTAGGTGAACAGGACAACAGGTGTAAGGAAACGTGTCGAAATGTTTCCACCCGCCGGGAATCGAACCCGGGCAGAGAACCTAGGATAACTCATATATTTTATATTCTTCATAATAAAGAGAAAAATGCTTAACCTATTTAAATATAACTGGAAAATAATTTATTTATTTATTTATTTATTTTTTATTTGGTCATGTTACATACTTGTACAAAGAAATATAGTGATTGGGTGTACATACCAAAAGCCCCTTGTATGCAGAGCATTATGGGCAGGCTTAAAATTAACTTAAGATTAACTAAGCAATGATACATTCAGTGGTAAAAATTACAGTAAACAAATTACAACATGAAGTACAAATGAGTATTTCAAATAAGAAGCATTAAAGTTATACAAATTTGTAGCATAACAATGTATAATATGAGGTTATTCATTGCAGCTACTCTACTTTACTCTGAAGCATAACAATGTAACTTCAGCATGCAACATTGTACCTTACTGTGTCTGTGTTGTAAATTGTTGCAGTTTATCTCTGTCACCTCTGCATTGTAAAGAATTCTACCTGCATCACGACTCGTGAAATCTTAACACGATTACAAACAAATCAAATCATGAGTTCAAACCCCACCTGTTCTGTGATTTACCTGTATCACTTGTCAGCAGTCTGAAGCATTACATCTGAATCACTTGTCAGCAGTTTGAAGCAAAACATTTCTATCACTTCTGTAGTGTGAAGCATTATATCTTTATTACCTCTCCAGTGTGAAGCATTATACCTGTATGGAGTGATGCTGCTGGTAGTGGACACACTCTTCCCTGGCTTAGTGCGAGAGAGGATCATCGTTACCCATCATCGCCATGCTGGCCAGAAAGCAAGTGACACCAATATAGATGATGTGTGCAAACTACTCCGATCCACCGGCTTTTCTGCACTTCCTGGAAGCAAGAGACCTTTAAATTATCCAGAGGACTATTTTAGGTTACTTGAAATTTTTCTTTGAATTATTCATACAGTTTTTTCCAAGTAGCACCATTCACTCTTAATCTCTTATTCAGAATGCTATTAAAGTACAAATGATTTATTTTTTAGAAAGTAGTACAGTAGTACAATGAATTATTTTTTTACTATCTCACCTCATTTAATTTCATTGTTTTTTACTATTTTAACATATTGGCTATTTCTTATTTTCTGCATATTCACTTCTCAAACATTGATCTCTGAAAATATGTTTCCAGACCAGTAAGTAATCATTTTTTTAATGCGTATTCTGACTATATGATTAAAAAAATACCGTTCTCTTTTTTATTTCAGGAGAGTTGAATTACCCAGTAATTACTTGAACCTTGTGTTGGGTCACTTAAGATCAGATGACATCTATCATCAGGTCTGTACTCTTTGGACTTTTATCTTTATTATTTGTTATTATTAATATCATAAATATTACTCTTGAATTATTAGAATGTTGGTTGTCTGTTGCACCTGTTAATTGTATATATAATATACATTTCAAATCAATATAGGTAGTAGGTTGTTAGACAGCAACCACCCAGGGAAGTACTACCGTCCTGCCAAGTGAGTGTAAAACGAAAGCCTGTAATTGTTTTACATGATGGTAAGATTGCTGGTGTCTTTTTTCTGTCTTATAAACATGCAAGATTACAGGTACGTCTTGCTACTTCTACTTACACTTAGGTCACACTATACACACATGTACAAGCATATATATACACACCCTTCTGGGTTTTCTGCCATTTTCTTTCTAGTTCTTGTTCTTGTTTATTTCCTCTTATCTCCATGGGGAAGTGGAACAGAATTCTTCCTCCGTAAGCCATGCGTGTTGTAAGAGGCAACTAAAATGCCAGGGGCAAGGGGCTAGTAACCCCTTCTCCTGTATATATTACTAAATGTAAAAGGAGAAACTTTCGTTTTTCCTTTTGGGCCACCCTGCCTCGGTGGGATACGGCCGGTGTGTTGAAAGAAAGAAGAAACATGCAAGATTCCAAGTACGTCTTGCTACTTCTTCTTACACTTAGGTCACACTACACATACATGTACAAGCATATATACACACACACCCCTCTGGGTTTTCTTCTATTTTCTTTCTAGTTCTTGTTCCTGTTTCTTTCCTCTTATCTCCATGGGGAAGTGGAACAGAATTCTTCCTCCGTAAGCCATACATGTTGTAAGAGGCTACTAAAATGCCGGGAGCAAGGGGCTAGTAACCCCTTCTCCTGTATATATTACTAAATGTAAAAGGAGAAACTTTCATTTTTTCTTTTGGGCCACCCCGCCTTGGTGGGATACGGCCGGTGTGTTGAAAGGAAAGGATTTCAAATCAAGAAGAAAACTATAGTATTGTGCACTGGCTATTTTTATCAGTATCACGTACAGTATACTTAATTCTGTCTTTGGGAGTGATAAATGTAAAAGCTAAAGATAGAGAATGACAGTAACATCATGCAGTTTAAACACAGTCATTTTGTTACAAATTGCCTAAGACCAGCTTAGGCTGGTCCAAGTACAGTACCTGCAGACCTGACTAGTCAGGTTAAAGAACAAAAAGGCACAATACTGTGACTTGAGTAATACATAATTAACCTGCACATAGGAGAAAGAAACTTTTGACAACATTTCAGTCCTGCATGGACTAGTTAATGGTCCAAATCGGACTGAAACATTTTCACAAATTTCTTTCTCCTCTGTGCAGGTTATTTGTGTATAGTCAGGAGGTTAAAGGTGACACTGCCTGTCAGCTTAAGTGGAAGTTTTAGTTCATAATGGCTGCATATTACTAAACACCCTAGTTGAAAATATTGTATTAATTCAGAATTTTGGAATAAGGTTGCTTTTTTTTTACTACACTGGCCATCTCACACCATGGTTAGGATGACATTCATCAATAGCTGTATTGCGAGTAGTGCATAAAGATCACAGTTCAAATGACCTTTGAATTGCGGCATTCTCACCTCTTCTTCAGAGTTCAGGCAGTGTACCTCCCACCTCCAGGACTCAAGTCTAGCTGACTAATTTCCTTGAATCCCTTCATAAATATTACCACTATACTCTGGTACCTTTTCCTTCTTTGCCTCCATAGATAAACCCTTCTTTCTTTCCACAGATCTCTCTCCATACCACCTGCTTTTTTTCTTGTCTGTTCTGTGGTTCACCTCATCTTTCATAGTCCCATCTGTCTACAAGTCTACTTTCAAATATCTAAATACAGCCACTTCCTCTATAGTCCTTCCCACCAATCTGATATCCAATCTCTCATTGCTTCCCAAATTCATCCACCAAGTTTTGCAACTTGTTTTCAGAAATGCTTAAAGGAACTGTGTCTTCAGCTGATAACACTTTTTGAGTGATTGGTAAATTGTTTCATGCTACAGTTGTTAACTGCTTGTTTAGAAATTTATTCAGGTTTACATTTTTCTTTCAGGTTCAAGCCTACCCATCACCTGAACATCGTTCAGCTGCACTGGCCAACCAGTCAGCCATGCTATTTGTTTGTTTGTATTTCACGCCTGCTACGCTCCATTCTCAAACGGCCAAGATGCGAGAGATTGTTGATAAGTTCTTTCCTGACAACTGGGTCATCAGTTACTACATGGGAATGACAGCAAATCTCATTGATGTTTGGGAAACCTATAAAGCTGCCAAACAAGCTCTCAACAATACACTAGAGGTAAGGAAAGTATAGAGGATGGCTAGGTATTCCAGGTGACACACTACTGGCTGGATAAGACTGTTTTGTTCTGTTTTAGTTAGTGAAAATAAACCAATAATTGTGTTTGTGTTGTTGAGATTGTAACTCAGCTCTTGATTTGGGCCTTGTGGGCTTAGTGCTTTCACATGATTGTAATAAAAGCTATTTTTTTCAACATAGCAGCCGTCTTCCACCGAGGCAGGGTGACCCAAAAAAGTGGAAGACTATAAAATTAATCTTTTTACATTTAGTAATTTATACAGGAGAAAGTGTTACTAGCTCCTTGCTTCCAGCATTTTAGTTGCCTCTATGAAATGCATGGCTTACATAGGAAAGATAATAGCTGATACATATGTATTGTATAAATTTATTTACAGGCATCAAATATCAGAGATCAAGCATGCAAAGTGAGTGCAAAAATGAACAGGTTGGTTAAACAAACTGATCAGTTGCTGGCTGAGGGAGCCATGAATGAGGGAAGAGTCTTGGATCACAGTAACAAGTTTCTCAACCTTCTGCGGGAATGCAATGTAACTCTGCGGTGGGCGGTGCTACATGCTGCTTCCTTGATGAAGGCAGGCGGAGACGGGAATAAGCGTTGTAAAATCATTCGAGATCAGGTAAGTGCACTTCATTGCAAAATCATTTTGTACTCTGCTCTCTTTAAAACTGATTAACTGTTTTCCAGTGTTTAAACTTGAGCTACAGCACACTTTTCATATAAATTGCTTGCTGTATATTTGATAAAGTATTTTGAATTTATTTTGGTTTTAATGTTAAATGGAGAACTTGAAGTATGTACTATAAAGATAGAGGGAGCATATTAAACTGTTACAAATTGACTGTAAAAGGGAGGCAGTGATTTCCTGAATTTAGCAAGAAGCACTTGAGATCTGGTAGGAGTCAAAAAGAGTCAGAGTTGAATGTAGAAAGTGCATGAGGCAGCAGGAAATATGAGAGGTGGATCAGATGGGACTAAGACAGTTTTCTTGAGTCGTTGATGTTTTTATTCAGTATATGCGTGAAAGAGAAAGATCACCTTCCTATAAGGGAAATGGAGACAAAAGAGAGAGTAAGAATTTTAGAGGAATAGAACTGTTGATTATGCCAGGTAAAGTGTATGGAAGAATTTTTTTAAAGAATTGGGGATAAGATAGAAAACAGGATCGCAGAGGAACAAGGAGGATTTACGAATGGAAGAGGATTGGAAGTGCTTACAATGAAACATGTACAGAAAAACCTTGCATAGTTTGGGTTTTGATATAATACTGTTTTATAAATTTAATTAATACAGTTACACAAATTATCATACATAGTAGGATGACACAGTTCTTTGTTGTACATTACTGCTATTGTTACTTCATGATGTAGAATGAGATTGTAAATAGTAATGGTAACAATACCATGGGTGAAGCACTTCACAAATAACCTTCACTTGAGAGAAAACTTAGGACAACTACTAAAATACTGTACTGTACTTCCCTCTTCTAGTCTTTGTTTCTTGCTCAGTTGTGACCCAGTCCCAGTAATGGTCCAGGAGACACTGAAATGTTGTCATACGTTTTCTCTTCTAAGCCTGGGTTAAGAGTTATTTGAGTGTGAGTGTGTCAGTCTGTATCAGTACACAAATAACCTGCACATGGGAGAATGAAATTTCTGGCCCATGGCCAGGCTCAGAGAGTAGATAAACTTTCGAAACTCTTCAAAGATACAAAGATCAAAGATGATGACACTTTGATCTGACTTGGGACATTAACTAGTCACACAGAAACATGAAGGGAAGGGAGCCAGTATATATATATATATTTTTTTTCAACAAACCGGCCATATCCCACCAAGGCAGGGTGGCCCAAAAAGAAAAACGAAAGTTTCTCTTTTAAATTTAGTAATTTATACGGGAGAAGGGGTTACTAGCCCCTTGCTCCCGGCATTTTAGTTGCCTCTTACAACACGCATGGCTTACGGAGGAAGAATTCTGTTCAACTTCCCCATGGAGATAAGAGGAAATAAACAAGAACAAGAACTAGAAAGAAAATAGAATACCCAGAGGGGTGTATATATGTATGCTTGTACATGTATGTGTAGTGTGACCTAAGTGCAAGTAGAAGTAGCAAGACATACCTGAAATCTTGCATGTTTATGAGACAGACAAAAGACACCAGGAATCCTACCATCATGTAAAACAATTACAGGTTTTTGTTGTACACTCACTTGGCAGGATGGTAGTACCTCCCTGGGCGGTTGCTGTTTACCAACCTACTACCTAGGATATATATATATATATATATATATATATATATCTTTCTTTCTCTTTCTTTCAACACACCGGCCGTATCCCACCGAGGCGGGGTGGCCCAAAAGAAAAAAACAAAGTTTCTCCTTTCAAATTTAGTAATATATACAGGAGAAGGGGTTACTAGCCCCTTGCTCCCGGCATTTTAGTCACCTCTTACAACACGCATGGCCTACGGAGGAAGAATTCTGTTCCACTTCCCCATGGAGATAAGAGGAAATAAACAAGAACAAGAACTAGAAAGAAAATAGAAGAAAACCCAGAGGGGTATGTATATATACGCTTGTACATGTATGTGTAGTGTGACCTGAGTGTAAGTAGAAGTAGCAAGACATACCTGAAATTTTGCATGTTCATGAGACAGAAAAAAGGACACAAGCAATCCTACCATCATGTAAAACAATTACAGGCTTTCGTTTTACACTCACTTGGCAGGACGGTAGTACCTCCCTGGGCGGTTGCTGTCTACCAACCTACTACCTAGGATATATATATATATATTTTTTTTTTTTGTCAACAAGTCGGCCGTCTCCCACCGAGGCAGGGTGACCCAAAAAAGAAAGAAAATCCCCAAAAAGAAAATACTTTCATCGTCATTCAACACTTTCACCACACTCGCACATTATCACTGTTTTTGCAGAGGTGCTCAGAATACAACAGTCTAGAAGCATACACATATAAAGATACACAACATATCCCTCCAAACTGCCAATATCCCAAACCCCTCCTTTAAAGTGCAGGCATTGTACTTCCCATTTCCAGGACTCAAGTCCGACTATATGAAAATAACCGGTTTCCCTGAATCCCTTCACTAAATATTACCCTGCTCACACTCCAACAGATCGTCAGGTCCCAAGTACCATTCGTCTCCATTCACTCCTATCTAACACGCTCACGCACGCTTGCTGGAAGCCCAAGCCCCTTGCCCACAAAACCTCCTTTACCCCCTCTCTCCAACCCTTTTGAGGACGACCCTTACCCCGCCTTCCTTCCCCTATAGATTTATATGCTTTCCATGTCATTCTACTTTGATCCATTCTCTCTAAATGACCAAACCACCTCAACAACCCCTCTTCTGCCCTCTGACTAATACTTTTATTAACTCCACACCTAATTTTCTCCTAATACACCACACATTGCCCTTAAACAGGACATCTCCACTGCTTCCAACTG
>NC_091333.1:7235195-7240195 GCF_038502225.1 Cherax quadricarinatus | reverse complement strand
AAACCTTGATGACCCTGGCTCTGCTGGCCGGAAAATTATTCAGTTGATACAAGCACTGAAAGAAGTCAAAGGTAAATTTATAAATTTATTTTCTATTTATTATCTTCACCAAATTTTCATATTATTGACAGTTTATATTTTAAATGTTTATAGATGCAAAACACAGGCTCTAGTTGTCCACGTCTGTATTTATTTTAGTTGACTTGTTAGTTTTTTTACAAAGTTCTTTATTTTATGTGAATATTGGTAACCTGTAGAATATTTGATGTGTACTACTAGGATCATTACGATAACTTGCAGTATAAACAAAGAAAAACTCAGGTTTAACTTGCTTGTCAACTTCTAAAATTTGCCAATTTTTTGATCTAGAGTAAAAGCACACACTGCAGTACTGTATTTAATATGGCCATGCTCTGCAGCATTTACTTAAACTTCAAGGACAAATTCTACATTGTTTTGAAAAAAAGACACATGCAGTGTAATGCAATCCTTCATTGATTATGTTTCGCCCACACAGTGGGCTTTATCAAGTCACTGTGTGGGTGAACAGTAGTCAATAAAGGATCATATTATACTGCATTTGTGTTTTTTCTTCCTTCGTGTTGGTGTTTTATACCATTTATCACCACTACATCTTTTGTTGAAGTGGTATGTGATTTTTTTACTTCAGAGTTTCATGGTCTGGAATCAAGTGCAGGAGTGGTGCAGGCTGTGGGTGAGGTTGTTTCAGCCCTCCAAGCATTGGTGCGTGTAGCAGGAGTGACAGAGGACAATCTGATCACCCTCTCTCTCATTTCTGACCTCTCCTATGCCTGGATATTGGTTGATGAATACACACCCATCATGCAGGTTAGTTGCAGACTGAATATATTAGATGTTCTGTTACACTGTAATGACTTTTTATGATATATACATAGCATTAAAATATGGAAGCAAGGGGCTAGTAACTTCTTCTCCTGTATGTTTTACTAAATTTAAAACGAGAAACTTTCGTTTTCCTTTTGGGCCACCCCATCTCAGTGGGATGCAGCCGGTGCATTGAAAGAAGAAAGAAGAAGTATTACCCCTTTCACTGTTGAGACCCCTGATCCTGAACTCATACTGTGTTGAAGAATTTTCAGAAAAAAAAAAGATTTTTTCTTATGAAATGATAGAGAATCTTTTCCCAATGGTAATGACAACAAAAGTACAAAATTTGATGGAAAACTTATGAAATTATGGTCTCACGAAGTTAGTGGTCTCGGCGATATATACATGCATTGGCGATTTTGCCCACTTTGAGCTCAATTTTCGGATAATTCCATTGTTCCAGTTGACTAAACTCATAGCTAATTCTTTAGCACTGTTTGTTCTATTGATTGAGTACAAGAAACCGCCCATTTACCGATTTCAGCTACCCAGTAAAGTGGTCAGAAATTGGCAGTTTGGCCAATTTCAAAAGATGCTGATTTCAAAATAGGGTCCAGAATAAGCAATGCAAACATTCCTGGCACTAAAATAACATTTTCTCTGTTCATTAGTCACATCTCCAGGCCCCTCTTGCTTTCCATTTTGCATTTTTATTCTCACAAAGAATAGAAGAGTTACTGTTATGCAGACTACTGCATTATTATATAATTGTATAAATAATGTCAACCCACCTGTGACTGCTTATTAGACTGGCCTGTTGGACATGTATTGGACGGTGACATCATTTGTTTACTCTTGAACATTGGCAAAAATTGAACATTTCTGCTACTTTGAGCTCAATTTCAAGGTACTTTTCATAATGAAACCAATCAAAATCGTCTCTATTTCTGTGATATACAGTGGAACCTTGAAAATCGAACATACCAAATATCGAACGTTTCGAAAATAAGACCATTTTTTCGGACAAACTGTGTACCAAAAATCGAACGCGTTTCAAATTTCGGACTGCCAGGTACGGGACCTGTCCGCTGGCCCGCTCTGTCCGCGTCCCCGTGCAGGCGCCGTGAGCAGTCTAGCTTTGTTTATGCTTGAGTGAACACTAACCTGCGATCTCATTCACACATTTTATGATTATTTAATTGTGTTTAGTGCTTGTGGGGCTGTGAAATAAGCTGCCATGGGCCCAAAGAAACTTGCTAGTGGTACCCCTGTGGTAAAGAAAGTGAGAAACACCATAGATGTGAAGAAGGAAATAATACAGAAGTATGAGATTGGAGTGGGACTTGTTGAGCTTGCCAGGATGCACAGAGGACTGTGGACAGTTATTTTGTGAGACAGAAACAGACGACTGTGGACACTTATTTTGTGAGACAGAAACAGACGACTGTGGAGTTATTTTGTGAGACAGACGATTGTGGACAGTTATTTTGTGAGACAGAAATGGACGACTGTGGACAGTTATTTTGTGAGACAGAAACAGACGACTGTGGATAGTTATTTTGTGAGACAAACAGACGATTGTGGATAGTTATTTTGTGAGACAGAAACAGTGGACTGTAGACAGTTATTTTGTGAGACTGGGGTCCAATGACTCTCAAGCTGGTCCTAGTGGCATTAAAATACAGAGAAGGGAAGCAACCCCAGAGAGGGCTTTGATACCGGAAGTCCTCATGGAGGGGGATTCTCCTTCCAAACAATAACCCCAACTCCCTCTCTCCTCCTCCCTATCTTCCAGATGCCATCACCAATCTTCAATAAAGGTAAGTAAAAATGTTATTTTATATTACTATACATAATTAAAGACTATAGCATTTGTTGTGTGCATGTAAAACTGTAATTAATCTCTATAAAATGTATTATTTTTGTGAATATTTTTGGGTTTCTGGAATGGATTAATTGTATTTCCATTATTTCTTATGGGAAATATTGCTTCGAATTTCAGACTTTTTGAATTTAGAACTAGCTCCTGGAACGGATTAAGTTCGATTTTTGAGGTTCTACTGTATCTTCTATTCTATCAAATGAGACCAAGAAAATGAGAATTTTTTTTTTTTTTTTTTTTTTTAAACAAGTCGGCCGTCTCCCACCGAGGCAGGGTGACCCAAAAAAAGAAAGAAAATCCCCAAAAAGAAAATACTTTCATCATCATTCAACACTTTCACCACACTCGCACATTATCACTGTTTTTGCAGAGGTGCTCAGAATACAACAGTCTAGAAGCATACACATATAAAGATACACAACATATCCCTCCAAACTGCCAATATCCCAAACCCCTCCTTTAAAGTGCAGGCATTGTACTTCCCATTTCCAGGACTCAAGTCCGACTATATGAAAATAACCGGTTTCCCTGAATCCCTTCACTAAATATTACCCTGCTCACACTCCAACAGATCGTCAGGTCCCAAGTACCATTCGTCTCCATTCACTCCTATCTAACACGCTCACGCACGCTTGCTGGAAATCCAAGCCCCTTACCCACAAAACCTCCTTTACCCCCTCTCTCCAACCCTTTCGAGGACGACCCCTACCCCGCCTTCCTTCCCCTATAGATTTATATGCTTTCCATGTCATTCTACTGTGATCCATTCTCTCTAAATGACCAAACCACCTCAACAACCCCTCTTCTGCCCTCTGACTAATACTTTTATTAACTCCACACCTTCTCCTAATTTCCACACTCCGAATTTTTTGCATAATATTTACACCACACATTGCCCTTAGACAGGACATCTCCGCTGCCTCCAACCGTCTCCTTGCTGCTGCATTTACCACCCAAGCTTCACACCCATATAAGAGTGTTGGTACTACTATACTTTCATACATTCCCTTCTTTGCCTCCATAGATAACGTTTTTTGACTCCACATATACCTCAACGCACCACTCACCTTTTTTCCCTCATCAATTCTATGATTAACCTCATCCTTCATAAATCCATCCGCCGACACGTCAACTCCCAAGTATCTGAAAACATTCACTTCTTCCATACTCCTCCTCCCCAATTTGATATCCAATTTTTCTTTATCTAAATCATTTGACACCCTCATCACCTTACTCTTTTCTATGTTCACTTTCAACTTTCTACCTTTACACACATTCCCAAACTCATCCACTAACCTTTGCAATTTTTCTTTAGAATCTCCCATAAGCACAGTATCATCAGCAAAAAGTAACTGTGTCAATTCCCATTTTGAATTTGATTCCCCATAATTTAATCCCACCCCTCTCCCAAACACCCTAGCATTTACTTCCTTTACAACCCCATCTATAAATATATTAAACAACCATGGTGACATTACACATCCCTGTCTAAGACCTACTTTTACCGGGAAGTAGTCTCCCTCTCTTCTACACACCCTAACCTGAGCCTCACTATCCTCATAAAAACTCTTTACAGCATTTAATAACTTACCACCTATTCCATATACTTGCAACATCTGCCACATTGCTCCTCTATCCACTCTATCATATGCCTTTTCTAAATCCATAAATGCAATAAAAACCTCCCTATCTTTATCTAAATACTGTTCACATATATGCTTCAATGTAAACACCTGATCTACACATCCCCTACCCACTCTAAAACCTCCTTGCTCATCCGCAATCCTACATTCTGTCTTACCTCTAATTCTTTCAATTATAACCCTACCGTACACTTTTCCTGGTATACTCAGTAAGCTTATTCCTCTGTAATTTTTACAGTCTCTTTTGTCCCCTTTCCCTTTATATAAAGGGACTATACATGCTCTCTGCCAATCCCTAGGTACCTTCCCCTCTTTCATACATTTATTAAACAAAAGTACCAACCACTCCAACACTATATCCCCCCCTGCTTTTAACATTTCTGTCATGATCCCATCAGTTCCAGCTGCTTTACCCCCTTTCATTTTACGTAATGCCTCACGTACCTCCCCCACACTTACATTCTGCTCTTCTTCACTCCTAAAAGATGGTATACCTCCCTGACCAGTGCATGAAATTACTGCCTCTGTTTCTTCCTTAACATTTAAAAGTTCCTCAAAATATTCTCGCCATCTACCCAATACCTCCATCTCCCCATCTACTAACTCCCCTACTCTGTTTTTAACTG
>NC_091333.1:7160195-7230195 GCF_038502225.1 Cherax quadricarinatus | reverse complement strand
ACACATTTTTTCAAGCCTTCATATGTATAATACTCCCTGTCTTTTGTATTATAATTTTGGTTGTAATAGAATGAATACTCCTGCATAACACACCATGGACAATGATGATGTACTGTAATAACAATACTGATGATGATGCCACCACAGTCATTACTACTAAACAGTATGATACTTTTGCATAACTCAAAAAATCGTTCTTTTTAATTATTTACTATTGTTAAATGTTAAATCAGTTGGATTTAGTAGTTCAGTTTTCTTTTCCACATATATATGATGAAGTATTTTCTCATGACTTTGCACATTCTCATGTTTTACAGTGTCTGGATGTGGTTAGTGGAAAGAAATTGGGAACCATTATGTTACAAGGCTTCTGAAATTGGGAAAATGCTGAGCATAATTTAGATGATTGCCTTGTTACTGACAGATTACATCTATTTACACAATTGTAAGAACAGGGGAAGCATCAAGGAGGTGCTAAATCCCTCCACAATTCCTTTAGTACCCCCAAAACATGCCTTACATATAAATAATAATAAGACAGGTTTCCCTGCCCTCTCTTCTAACCAAATTGCCACCCATGAGTCCCTCTTGTATAAAACATCTAGAGCCACCCCTGCATAAGAGTTTATTTATGTACTGATAGATGGCAGAGCTTAGCCACAGTGTTGCTGTGCTGGCAGAGGGTGTGGCAATGATGGAGACGACCCTGGTGGGTGTGATCCAGGTAGACCCTCGAAGACTGCTGGAGGATGGAGTGCGTCGAGAACTTGTGTTTCTGGTTGCACAAATATTACATGATGGGCTTACATTCAACACAAAGGTGAAGGTTGGTATCCATGTGGATTATTGGCAGTTGTAAACATATATGTAAGGAAGTGGGAAGGGCTGTGCCTCGACTCTGCAGGAGGGGCGAGGATGTTGCAGTTGGAAGGTCATCTGAATTATATCATCACACTTTTATCAACTCAGCCATTGAATGCATGATGGTGAATGAGTTTCCTTTTAATTTTTTTTAGTGGGAGACAGCTGTTGAAGTATAAAAAAAATTAAATGTCCGCTGAGGGACGGAAAATGAGCTAGAGAAAGAGAGAGAGAGGATGGGGCAAGGAGGAAGAGGAAGAGGAAAGAGTGAGAGAGAGAGAGGACCATTAAAGATTACATGAATTGTTTGCATATGAGATATGCTGGGATTAGAGACTGATGACTCTTGTTTTGATCATCTTGGTAATGTGGGTGAATATTTAACTCTTAATATTTTGAATATTTTTTTTTTTACAATCTTTACTTTTTTACAGGGCAGTGAATTATATAAACGACTCACACTTGTTGGGCAGAAAATGACAGGTTTTCGAATATCATTTGAGTACATTCAAGATTACATCAGCATGTATGGACTGAAAATTTGGCAGGAAGAACTGTCACGTATTGTTAACTATAATGTTGAACAGGTAAGGTACTAATCAAATTTGTTTAATCTTTTATAAATCATTAAAAATATGTACAGTATTTTATACAAAGAAATTATAATACTGTACCTGTATTCTAAATTTCTTATATATATAATAATGTCATGGTTTTTTAAAAAGTTTACTGTAAATAGTTTTTATTTTCATTGTTTTTACCTATCACCTGTAAATTCTTGGAGTAGTGTCTCTTAATGAGAATTCTACAAGTAAGAATGAAATTCTGATGCAGATGTCATAGCATAACACTTTCAGCTAAGTTGACAGGCCAAGCTATATCTAACTAAACTAAGTAGCAAGGTTTGCAAGTGTTAGATCCACAGGTATACTAGAAAAAGCTGTCAGTTACAGTTCACTTCCTTCTCCCATACACACTTTAAGTATGTTTTTTTCTCACCAAACAGTCTCTTCCCTTTCTCCTTACCAAAGACTTTCCTTTTCCTTGACCAAAGAATTCTTCTGTTCTTCTGAGTTCAAAGTTTTTCGCCTTTTTACTTCTTCGCATCAAACTTTTTTTTAACCTCTTTACAAATGCAAAACATAACTTCTCTTCTTTTCCCCAAACTTCAACCCATCATAAGAGCAAGGTCACTGTATGTATATTTGTGTAGTCTGCCTATGGCTTCTTCATATTGTATTGTCATTGTAATTGGCTAAAGGATGAGCTGTTGGAGTGTGAGCAAGGTAATATTTTGTGAAGGGATTCTAAAAAACCAGTTAGCCAAATTTGAGTCATGGAGGTGGGAAGTATGGTGCCTGCATTCTAAAGGGGAGGTTTAAAGGGATATCTAAACTGTCATATCTGTATGCCTCTGGCAAGAGTGGTAGTGTAAATGATGGTGGAAGTGTTTATTTTTATATAGCCGGACTTGAGTCCTGGAAATGGGAAGTACAATGCCTGCACTCTAAAGGAGGGGTTCAAGATATTGGCAGTTTGGAGGGATATGTTGTGTATAGGTATATGCTTCTAAACTGTTGTGTTCTGAGCACCTCTGCAAAAACAGTGATTATGTGTGAGTGAGGTGAAAGTGTTGAATGATGATTAAAGTATTTTCTTTTTGGGGATTTTCTTTCTTGTTTGGGTCACCCTGCCTCGGTGGGAGACGGCCGACTTGTTAAAAAAAAAAAAGTGTTTATTTTTTTGCGTCAGTCTTAGTGGGAGATGGCCAGCATGATTAAAAAAAAAATTGGCTAAATTTATTATCAGTTATCCTTCCTTGATTTATTTACATGAACTGTCTTGAATTTTTTTTTTTTTTTTTTCAACAAGTCGGCCGTCTCCCACTGAGGCAGGGTGACCCAAAAAAGAAAGAAAATCTCCAAAAAGAAAATACTTTCATCATCATTCACACTTTTACCACACTCACACATTATCACTGTTTTTGCAGAGGTGCTCAGAATACAACAGTTTAGAAGCATACACATATAAAGATACACAACATATCCCTCCAAACTGCCAATATCCCAAACCCCTCCTTTAAAGTGCAGGCATTGTATTTCCCATTTCCAGGACTCAAGTCCGACTATATGAAAATAACCGGCTTCCCTGAATCCCTTCACTAAATATTACCCTGCTCACACTCCAACAGATCGTCAGGTCCCAAGTACCATTCGTCTCCATTCACTCCTATCTAACACGCTCACGCACGCTTGCTGGAAGTCCAAGCCCCTTGCCCACAAAACCTCCTTTACCCCCTCTCTCCAACCCTTTCGAGGACGACCCCTATCCCGCCTTCCTTCCCCTATAGATTTATATGCTTTCCATGTCATTCTACTTTGATTCATTCTCTCTAAATGACCAAACCACCTCAACAACCCCTCTTCTGCCCTCTGACTAATACTTTTATTAACTCCACACCTTTTCCTAATTTCCACACTCCGAATTTTCTGCATAATATTTACACCACACATTGCCCTTAAACAGGACATCTCCACTGCCTCCAACCGTCTCCTCGCTGCTGCATTTACCACCCAAGCTTCACACCCATATAAGAGTGTTGGTACTACTATACTTTCATACATTTCCCTTCTTTGCCTCCATAGATAACGTTTTTTGACTCCACAGTATACCTCAACGCACCACTCACCTTTTTTCCCTCATCAATTCTATGATTAACCTCATCCTTCATAAATCCATCCGCCGACACGTCAACTCCCAAGTATCTGAAAACATTCACTTCTTCCATACTCCTCCTCCCCAATTTGATATCCAATTTTTCTTTATCTACAGCAATGCATGCAACCATATGACCTGTCTTTGTAATACTCATTTGTGCTTTATAGTTATGTTTACAATAATGTTTTATCACTGATTTCATCATTGCTTAGTTAATCTTAAGTTAATTTTAAGCCAGCCTTTAATGCTATGCATATAAGTGGCTTTGGCATGCTGCTCTTACCTGTATTTTTTTGTACCTCTGTATGTATGCTAAAATTACTAAATAAATAAATAAATCATTTGATACCCTCATCACCTTACTCTTTTCTATGTTCACTTTCAACTTTCTACCTTTACACATATTCCCAAACTCATCCACTAACCTTTGCAATTTTCTTTAGAATCTCCCATAAGCACAGTATCATCAGCAAAAAGTAACTGTGTCAATTCCCATTTTGAATTTGATTCCCCAAAATTTAATCCCACCCCTCTCCCGAACACCCTTGCATTTACTTCCTTTACAACCCCATCTATAAATATATTAAACAACCATGGTGACATTACACATCCCTGTCTAAGACCTACTTTTACCGGGAAGTAGTCTCCCTCTCTGTCTTGAAATGTCCAGCTGAAAAAACTGCAATAATGAATGACCTGCAAATATTTTTTTACTTATTAGATTGCCACATGTTATTTACCGCAAAAATAATCAGATACCTAAAAATTAGTTTTCTTTTAGGAATGTAATCAACTATTAAAAAAGAAGATCTCTGACCATGAAAGCATCTACCAGAGTGTGGCCATACCCATTCCTAAGTTCCCATCAGGGGATTCTCAGTCGGTAAACTTTATTGGCAGACTTGTGCGGGAGATTCTGCGAATTACTGACCCAAAGTAAGTGCTGTATGTTGATGTAGTGTACATTATTTTCTTTTTAAGTATCACTATGATATTTTTGCAGTATGCATGCCAAAAGCAGTACAGTAATATTTAGATAGTTGTTTATTGTCAAAGATTGTCAGAGTTTTCTTTTTTTATTTTTACCATACGTATTTACTATTGAGGTAAACTGAGGTGTTTTCTAACTTTAAAATAATTAAAACTGTATGCATATTATTTTCAGTTACTTTTTATTGAAATGTTAATATTCTCCTTCCTCACACCAAACCAGATTACCTCCCATTCCCCAGGTAATTTAGTAACTAAATCAGTATTTATGTATCTTGACTGTGCAGAACTACAGTGTACGTGTCTCAGCTGGGCACATGGTATGACAGCAAGACCCATGCAGAGGTGCTTTCCAGCTCTGTTATGGCAAAGGTTGAATCAAGCATCAGCACAGCTGGCTTGACAGGCATGGATAGACTGCTAGCTTTTCTTATTGTTACTGAGCTACAGGTTAGTGCTCTAGCAAATATTAATTTGCTTCTCATGATTTGGCTGTTATTTTACTTGCTTCTGTCTGTGCTGACAGATGTTCATCACTGTTGGAACTAATGCATCTAATTTGTAAGAATTAGTAAAATGTCTCCATGGGGAAGCAGAAAAGAATCCTTCTTCCATAAGCCATGTGTGTCGTAAGAGGTCACTAAAATGCCAGGAGCAAGGGGCTAGGAGGTGGAGTTACTAAAAGTATTAGTCAGGAGGGCTGAAGAGGGCTGTTGAGGTGGTTTGGTCATTTAGAGAGAATGGAAAACAGTAGAATGACTTGGAGAGCGTATAAATTTATTGGGGAAGGAAGGCGGGGTAGGGGTCGGCCCCGAAAAGGTTGGAGGGAGGGGGTAAAGGAGGTTTTGTGGGCGAGGGGCTTGGACTTTCAGCAAGCATGTGTGAGCGTGTAAGATAGGAGTGAATGGAGACAAATGATTTTTGGGACCTGACGAGCTGTTGGAGTGCAAGCAGGGTAATATTTTATGAAGGGATTTAGGTAAACTGCTTAGCCAGACTTGAGTCCTGGAAATGGGAAGTACAATGCCTGCACTTTAAAGGAGGGGTTTAGGATATTGGCAGTTTGGAGGGACATCTAAACTGTTGTATCTGAGCGCCTCTGCAAAGACAGTGATTATGTATAAGTGATGGTGAAAGTGTTGAACGATGATAAGAGCTTTTTTCTTTCTTTTTTTTGGGGGTCACCATGCCTCGGTGGGAAACGGCTGACATGTTAAAAAAAAAAATGTTTTTCTGTTTGGGTCACCTGCCTCAGTGGGAGACAGCCAGTGTGCTAAAAAAAAAAAATAGTAAAATGTGTAATTGTTTTTATATTCTTGACTCATATCACATCTTTATTTACTACTATGATATTTGTTTAGGTTCTTCTATCACTTCATTTTTTTGTATTGTCTGTTGTGTTCCTGCTGTTTATTATGATGAATATTATAAAGCCTTTTGAGAAGTTTGGATCTCAGGATATGTTTAATCCAATGATTAGATATTTTTTACAAGGAAAACTGTTGAAACTTGCCATAAAAAATGACATAGCATCATTTAAAATCTTGTAATGGAGGAATAAATAAGAATATTTAAATTACACAAAGCATAAATGTAGCGACCTTCATGATTTTTTACAGAACTTGGTTCGTGAAATAGAGGTAACATGCAAGAAAGATGCTGGAGTGAAGGAGGTACTGAGAGGTATATCACCCCAGCTCAGTCCCAACACCCAAGTAGTTGGTTAGTACCACAAAATAATTTGATGCATAACCTTTCAAAGAATTCTCAGATGCATGAATGAATCGTGCTTCCACATATAAAGACATTATCTATATAGGTATAGAATATATATAAATTTTTTTAGTGGAGTTAATTTTAGTTGCATTAATTACGATACAGAAAGTCCATCATATATTTCTTATCAGAGTTTCTGAGTGTAATAGCCCAAAATTTTTGGTGCAAATAGAAATATAGTAGCTTATTAATAAATCAGAGGCATTACAGGAATGTGACTAGTAACACAAAATGACAAATAAAGGAAATGGAGTGAGTTAAACAAGTTAAGCCTAGGGAAAGTATGGATTTGTCAGTTAAAAACAGAGTAGGGGAGTTAGTAGATGGCGAGAATATTTTGAGGAACTTTTAAATGTTAAGGAAGAAACAGAGGCAGTAATTTCATGCACTGGCCAGGGAGATTTACCATCTTTTAGGAGTGAAGAAGAGCAGAATGTAAGTGTGGGGGAGGTATGTGAGGCATTACATAAAATGAAAGGGGGTAAAGCAGCTGGAACTGATGGGATCATGACAGAAATGTTAAAAGCAGGGGGGATATAGTGTTGGAGTGGTTGGTACTTTTGTTTAATAAATGTATGAAAGAGGGGAAGGTACCTAGGGATTGGCGGAGAGCATGTATAGTCCCTTTATATAAAGGGAAAGGGGACAAAAGAGACTGTAAAAATTGTAGAGGAATAAGTTTATTGAGTATACCAGGAAAAGTGTACGGTAGGGTTATAATTGAAAGAATTAGAGGTAAGACAGAATGTAGGATTGCGGATGAGCAAGGAGGTTTCAGAGTGGGTAGGGGATGTGTAGATCAAGTGTTTACATTGAAGCATATATGTGAACAGTATTTAGAAAAAGGTAGGGAAGTTTTTATTGCATTTATGGATTTAGAAAAGGCATATGATAGAGTGGATAGAGGAGCAATGTGGCAGATGTTGCAAGTATATGGAATAGGTGGTAAGTTATTAAATGCTGTAAAGAGTTTTTATGAGGATAGTGAGGCTCAGGTTAGGGTATGTAGAAGAGAGGGAGACTACTTCCTGGTAAAAGTAGGTCTTAGACAGGGATGTGTAATGTCACCATGGTTGTTTAATATATTTATAGATGGGGTTGTAAAGGAAGTAAATGCTAGGGTGTGTGGGAGAGGGGTGGGATTAAATTTTGGGGAATCAAATTCAAAATGGGAATTGACACAGTTACTTTTTGCTGATGATACTGTGCTTATGGGAGATTCTAAAGAAAAATTGCAAAGGTTAGTGGATGAGTTTGGGAATGTGTGTAAAGGTAGAAAGTTGAAAGTGAACATAGAAAAGAGTAAGGTGATGAGGGTGTCAAATGATTTAGATAAAGAAAAATTGGATATCAAATTGGGGAGGAGTATGGAAGAAGTGAATGTTTTCAGATACTTGACGTGTCAGCGGATGGATTTATGAAGGATGAGGTTAAACATAGAATTGATGAGGGAAAAAAGGTGAGTGGTGCATTGAGGTATGTGTGGAGTCAAAAAACGTTATCTATGGAGGCAAAGAAGGGAATGTATGAAAGTATAGTAGTACCAACACTCTTATATGGGTGTGAAGCTTGGGTGGTAAATGCAGCAGCGAGGAGACGGTTGGAGGCAGTTGAGATGTCCTGTTAAGGGCAATGTGTGGTGTAAATATTATGCAGAAAATTCGGAGTGTGGAAATTAGGAAAAGGTGTGGAGTTAAGAAAAGTATTAGTCAGAGGGCAGAAGAGGGGTTGTTGAGGTGGTTTGGTCAGGTGGTTTGGTCATTTAGAGAGAATGGATCAAAGTAGAATGACATGGAAAGCATATAAATCTATAGGGGAAGGAAGGCGGGGTAGGGGTCATCCTCGAAAGGGTTGGAGAGAGGGGGTAAAGGAGGTTTTGTGGGCAAGGGGCTTGGACTTCCAGCAAGCGTGCATGAGCGTGTTAGATAGGAGTGAATGGAGACGAATGGTACTTGGGACCTGACGATCTGTTGGAGTGTGAGCAGGGTAATATTTAGTGAAGGGATTCAGGGAAACCGGTTATTTTCATATAGTCGGACTTGAGTCCTGGAAATGGGAAGTACAATGCCTGCACTTTAAAGGAGGGGTTTGGGATATTGGCTGTTTGGAGGGATATGTTGTGTATCTTTATATGTGTATGCTTCTAAACTGTTGTATTCTGAGCACCTCTGCAAAAACAGTGATAATGTGCGAGTGTGGTGAAAGTGTTGAATGATGATGAAAGTATTTTCTTTTTGGGGATTTTCTTTCTTTTTTGGGTCACCCTGCCTCGGTGGGAGACGGCCGACTTGTTGAAAAAAAAAAATATATTCTTAATAGCATCTTCTCTCTCAAGTAATAGGCTATATATGTACAGTAATTAGCAGAACTGTATTGCTACAGAATTTGATGAATCTGTGGGATGAGCTTTGGTTTTATGTTTTATTTTGAATGATTATAATATAGTAAAAAAAATTTTGATTGTACAATACAGGTCTCCCTCAACATTCGCGTTTTCAACTTTCGCGGGCTTCACACATTCGCGAATTCCCAACCGCCAAATTCCCAGCCTCCAAATCATGTTTAAGTTTACCGCCACGAGTCCTTGCTACCCTCCCTCCGACCCCTGCAACTGGCAGCCAGCCCTCCCACCACTGTGTGGTGAGTGTTTTGTTTGTTTATTATTTGCTATTAAACTACAGTATAAATAATGTAAACCCATCCATGACTGCATATTAGAATGGCTATTCAGACAGGTATTGGAAGGTGACATCATGTGTTTACTCTTGAACACAGCAAAGAATCAAACATTTCTGCTACTGCTAATAATAATAATAATAATAATAATAATATAATATTAATAATAATAATAAATACGATAGAATTGAAGAAGGAAATTGTACAAAAATACGAGGGTTGAAGCAGTGGTGGAGGAAGTGGTTGACGCATCGTCAGTGTGGCTTTGTTTATGCTGGAGTATTAGTCTCCGTGCTCTTCCAAACATTTCACAATAATTCATTGTATTTGGTGCTTGTAGATTGAGTGTGACTGGAGTGGTTGAGGCAGTGGTAGAGGCAGTTTTAGAGGCAGTGGGTGAGGCAGCAGTTGAGGCAGTGGTAAAGGCAGTGGGTGAGGCAGTGGGTTAGGTAGTGGATGAGGCAGTGGTAGAGGCAGTGGTAGAGGCAGTGGTAGAGGCAGTGGGTGAGGCAGCAGTTGAGGCAGTGGTAAAGGCAGTGGGTGAGGCAGTGGGTTAGGTAGTGGATGAGGCAGTGGTAGAGGCAGTGGTAGAGGCAGTTATAGAGGCAGTGGTAGAGGCAGTGGTAGAGGCAGTTATAGAGGCAGTGGTAGAGGCAGCAGTTGAGGCAGTGGTAGAGGCAGTGGGTGAGGCAGTGGTAGAGGCAGTGGGTGAGGCAGCAGTTGAGGCAGTGGTAGAGGCTGTAGGTGAGGCAGTGGGTGAGGCAGTGGTAGAGGCAGTTTTAGAGGCAGTGGTAGAGGCAGTTTTAGAGGTAGTGGGTGAGGCAGTGGTAAAGGCAGTGAGTGAGGCAGTGGGTTAGGTAGTGGATGAGGCAGTGGTAGAGGCAGTGGTAGAGGCAGTGGTAGAGGCAGTGGTAGAGGCAGTGGGTGAGGCAGTGGTAGAGGCAGTGGTAGAGGCAGTTATAGAGGCAGTTATAGAGGCAGTGGTAGAGGCAGTTATAGAGGCAGTGGTAGAGGCAGTTATAGAAGCAGTGGTAAAGGCAGTTATAGAGGCAGTGGTAGAGGCAGTGGTAGAGGCAGCAGTTGAGGCAGTGGGTGAGGCAGTGGGTGAGGCAGTGGTAGAGGCAGTGGTAGAGGCAGTGGTAGAGGCAGTGATATTTACTAACATATATATTATAAATAATAATAGTACATTATGAATAACTATTATTATTATTATTATTATTATTATTATTATTATTATTATAAATGTTATTAATATTAACATGTACTGTTATTATTTATAACATATATGTTAGTAAATACCACTGCCTCACCCACTGCCTCTATGACTGCCTCTACCACTGCCTCACCCACTGCCTCTACCACTGCCTCTATCACTGCCTCTACCACTGCCTCACCCACTGCCTCTACCACTGCCTCTATCACTGCCTCTACCACTGCCTCACCCACTGCCTCTATCACTGCCTCTATCACTGCCTCTACCACTGCCTCTACCACTGCCTCACCCACTGCCTCACCCACTGCCTCTACCACTGCCTCTATCACTGCCTCTACCACTGCCTCACCCACTGCCTCTACCACTGCCTCTATCACTGCCTCTACCACTGCCTCACCCACTGCCTCTATCACTGCCTCTATCACTGCCTCTACCACTGCCTCTATCACTGCCTCACCCTCTGCCTCACCCACTGCCTTTACCACTGCCTCTACCACTACCTCAACTGCTGCCTCACCCACTGCCTCTCCCACTGCCTCACCCACTGCCTCTATAACTGCCTCTACCACTGCCTCAACCACTCCAGTCACACTCAATCTACAAGCACCAAATACAATGAATTATTGTGAAATGTTTGGAAGAGCACGGAGACTAATACTCCAGCATAAACAAAGCCACACTGACGATGCTTCAACCACTTCCTCCATCACTGCATCAAGCCTCGTATTTTTGTACAATTTCCTTCTTCAGTTCTATTGTATTTATTATTATTATTATATTAATATTATTATTATTATTATTAGCAGTAGCAGAAATGTTTGATTCTTTGCTGTGTTCAAGAGTAAACACATGATGTCACCATCTAATACCTGTCCGAATAGCCATTCCAATATGCAGTCATAAATGGCTTGACATTATTTATACTGTAGTTTAATAGCAAATAATGAACAAACAAAACACTCACCACACAGTGGTGGGAGGGCTGGCTGCTAGTTGTGGGAGGTCAGAGGGAGGGTAGTAGGGACTCACAGTGGTGGAGGCATTGGTATTCAATAACATACATGTTATTAAGCCATAACGTATGTATTTAGTACAATTTACGATGTTTTCATGTATTTTATGATTGTTCATGGTTCGACAAGTTAAGGAAGCAGTATTGTATTATATTTCCCTACAATATATTGGGGCACCAAACATTCGCGAGGCTCTTGATCTCCTAACCCTCATGAATGTTGAGGGAGACCTGTATTATATTTACAAAAAAAAAAAAATAAAATAAAGAAAACTGTAATACTACACTGTGTTTAATGCATGTTATATAGAATGGATATATACATGTACTTCTTAACAGCTCAGCCGCTGCGACAGTACACTGGATGGGTTCAACGCACCAGCAAGTTGTCTGCTTCTTTAACTGACCGAATTATGCGTGTTGGTCAGATGCAGATCTTGAGACTACATGCAGCCAATCATCTCAATTCTTCCTGTAAATTTGATGCAAAATATCTTGCTGCTGCTCTCCACACCATGAATGAGTAAGTTTTCTTGAAGTGTCTGTTAATATCATTCCTCTCAATGCTTTTTTTGTTAATTTTACTTTGTAGTTTTTGCACTATAACACTGGTGAGAAATTTATATTTAGTTTCATGTCAGCTTTTTCTAAATAAACTATCTATATGTGCATATAGTACACTATGCATTGTCTTATCCATGCACAGTCTTCCTAAAGTATGTTCATCCACTACATATAATCTACATTATTTTAATCCTGTTTGAAGAAATGCACAGTAATTCTTCACTGTTTATTCTCATAATGGTCATTTATTCCTGGACATAAAGTTTACTGTCTTTACTCACTGTTTAGATTGTCTCATTATTATTATGAGGAAGTGCTAAACCTATAGGGTTCATACAGCACCTGGGGAATGGGAGGCAATCAGGTTTGTTCCAAGGAAGGAGGAGGACAGAGCCAAGGAATTGGATCTGTCCTTGAAGGAAGTATATTCAGAGTAGCTCCCAGTAAGGGATACAGTTAGATTTGATTGGGGGATCTTTAATGCATCTAATATAAATTTAAAAGAACTTGCTTTCAAAAGATAAATTTTTACATAGAATTGCTTCTTGTTTGTGTGTGTTGCTAATGAAACTTCTGTCATGAGAGTAAATTAATTTTTTTTTTTTTAATTTCCAGATCACTCATGACAGATGTGAAACAGCACTATTCTGATCCCACTCGACCGTATCCTGATGACGATGGAGCACTCACAAATGAGCTGAGTGTCTTCCTCGAGTGGTGTGGAATGACTCAGCCTCTGGACAAGATCTATATCACCACTTGTGCATTGCCAGCACTGAGCACAATCCTCCTCCTCACTGTGGTTGCTCAGATTCCAAAAATACATTATACTAAGTCACTGGGTAAGCTGGTGTGATTACATTATTAGTGCTTTTAGTCACCATCTGCTGTACATAGGGTAGCAGATTATAATCATTTATTACAATTAAAACTAATGCTAAACCCACAAGGGTCATACAACTGCCCTAGTTCTGCTCTTATTTGTTCCTGCTTCCAGTGCAGTTCAGATATGTTGAGAAACATTGTTGTTGGAGACAACTACCTAGATCACCCATCTGCAACTAATTCAGTATCTAATTGTTTAAATATAGTTTTAAGCTACTAAATTATGTAGAAATAATCTTTAAATAGTCAAAGCTTATTTGCTGTTAAATTTATCAGCAATGAATGCTTTGGTTTTAAATCTAGATAACTTTTATGAAGAGAATAAATCTGTGATGTATCAGAATAAGTTTTAGTGCTGAGATTCGACTGATAATATTGTAAATGTCTCAGGAGGACTAATTGGCATCAGAGGAACAGAGGGCATAGATGGTGAGCTTCTCATAGTTGGCCTAGTTACACTGCTGCGGCAGTTCCATCAAGACAACACGTTAAGATTCATCCAACTGGTGGCACAGTACATTACTTCCCATACAGCTCACAGTGCTGCAAGGTAGGTAGGGGGTGACTTATGTACACCATAACTCATAGATGTTATAAGTAATTGTGTTTGTCATAAATCTATTGTTACAAAGCTTAAAATATGATGCCTCATTCTATTTTCATAATGTATTTATATGCCAGCTCCAAAACTTATTGGCATGGCACTCCCATAATAGCCCTCCAACATCATGCATTTTTCCAATAATTTCCTTTCTTTGTGTGAATTGTTTGTAGCCTTGGGAACATGGAAATACATCTAACTTTATTCTTAATTACAGATGTTTTACTTGTTTGTTAGCACTGGTCGAATTCTGTCATAATAAAAGTAGTTGCCTAGCAAGAGGCTCCGGTAAAGCTATAAATAATGACTGAGGTATTTCCTATTATAATTTTTTTCACCATATTTATTTGTATTAAATTAGAAAATTACATAACCTCCCTAAGTCTCTTGATTAAAAAAAGAAAATAATGAAATCTAAGAGTACTTGTAAGAATCAAACTTAAGATTTACAGGCCTATATTCTAAATAGTACATGACCAAATTCAAAGAATCAGAACCATATTGGGTTCCAGCTGGGATATGGTGGCTCCTTATGACCCCAGTTCACATCTTGCCCAGAGCCTCCTAGCATTATGGTACTAGTAGCATAGTCCAACCTACCCCACTCATGTTTGTGATTATTCTTACATCAGCATGATACAGCAGTTAACACATTAGTCTGGGAATCCTCCAGATTGATAAGAGGTTCACAAATACACTTAGAATGTACTATAGTTTCATGTCATCGAGAATACAGTCAGGAATTATCAATACGTGATTCAGTCCTAGGTAAAAACCATGCATTGACTACTGTATTGTTTTTTTTTATAACAGTGCTGGAAAGTCTGCCGATTTATCCCATGAAGTCATGACAGGCTTAGCAATACTGCAGGAAGTTGCAAGAAAGATGTCAGTTTCAATGAAGACATTGTCTATATATGTACCTCAACACCTGCTAGCTGCACACAGTGGTTAAGGTACATTAATGTGTATTATTGGTTATATACTCAGACAAGCTGAACTGCCATAGATATATATTAAATTGTAAATACTGAGATATATTCACTTGAATTAATAATGTACATAAATTTTTCAGCAAAACTAAATAACCTAACCTGATCTCAATTAAAAATAATGTATAGTATTTAAAAAAAAAAAAAAACAGTCCTGTTCAACTAATCCAAGGAGAGCCTAAATTTAATTAATAGAGTTACCCTCTGTGATATACTGTGTTAATATTATCATGGACAGTTTAATTTTTGTGAAGTTATTGCAACAGTAAATGTAAGTTGTTATTTACCAAAATGATTCTTGCTAAGGTAGACTTAAAATAGTCATATATATTTGTTGATGCTATGTATATATATTATAGCAAGTAATTGAATTAGTGTACTGTTATATATTTTTTTTTTTACGCATTGTATAAGTTCTTTCGTGTTGGGTGACATTTAGTACAGGTGAACAGTAAATTATTAGTGGTACTGTGAATGACATGTGCATTGCTTAGTCACGTTAAGCTCTTGTTTACTTCTGACATTGCCTGTCAAACTTATGTTAATATACCACATCCCATATCAATAATATATACAAAGATGTCAACATTAATAATTTTACTAGTCACAAAAAATGCTAAACCCACATGGTTTTAGTGCTGTCGTATGGGAAATAGTTTGTATTGTCAGTAATTTTACCAACATGAAGTAAAAGGACAAGTGCAAATAATGTGACATTTTGTGCCAATGTTTTGCTCTCCAGGAACTTTGTCAAGTCGTTATTGCTTGACAAAGCTTCTGCTAAACATTTTTGAAAAGTTATTTTCATACTAATAATGAAAAGACTGACATACCATTAATAAAAAAATGCACAGCTACATATATCCCATATGTACAAGTACCTTTACTGTACACTATTATTATACATGTATTCACAAAAAACTAAATTCATTTTGTTGTACTATTTACTATATTGAATGTACAGTATTGTCGCCTGTGTAAAAAAGGCAGTACCTTATTATTTACGGGACACCATTTTATATGGTTTATAGAATGCCTGAGAAATGGGTGGTAGTAAGGTTTGATTAAAGGGAAGAACAGGAGCAATACATACCTTTGATCAACAGTCCCCCACCAGCATCAATGAACCTCCATTGAAGGGTATGGTTATTTAATACGCAAAAAAAAAAAAAAGTTACCTTTTACATTTTCAATGGCAAAATTAGTTTTAATAAATAAATATTAAACTAAAATGTTGTATTATTATATTCCTGAGGTATAACACCAACAGGAATCTCAATTGAGCTGTCCACTTTTCTGTAATGTAAACACTTCTGTAATGTGAAGTAGACAGTAGTGTAGGGAGAACATGTGCACTAAACCCATATAAGTTATTCAGCTTCAAAGACTCTGTGACTTAGCATTATTTTCAATTACATTTCTAGCCTATGAAAAATTTTGATAGCGCATGTATTGCTGCTAAATTTTTATTGCAAAATGTTAAAATTGTTAGGAGTAATGAAAGAAATCTATAGTGTCCCTTTACTGGAAAATGAGAAACACCTCATTTTAGTAATCACTGTAATATAACAAAATGAAAGAACAGCATGTGACAAAAATTAAATGTACTAGAGCACTAGAAAATTTGTTTACTTCTTCTGCTTCTTTTTCTCTGCTTCTTCTTCCTTCTCCTTTTCAATTTCTGCTACAATTTTTTCCAGACTGCCTATATCCAGCATCTGAAATAACATTTTTTTCAATATTTTGATTAATTTATGTACAGTGGAACCTCGGCACTTGAACAAGGCTTGGGACTCGACCAAACAAACATGACCTGCCAGAACTTCACTGTAAACCATTTCACGTTTCTTAGCATTTTTTGATGTTTTTTATACTTGTATAAATAAGTCACCATGGGGGCTTATGAAGATTAGTGATAACAGCCAACCAAAAAGAAATTTGGTTGGGAAAAATTAATTCGATTCTCAGACTGACACTCGAACAGCCTTCTGGAATGAATTAAGTTTGAGTACTGAGGTTCTACTGTACTGTTTACGAATGCTATTAACAACTGACCTATTTACAAAAGAAAAATTTACCATCATATTACAAGCTTATCAGAAAACTTATATCAACGAAAATAAAAATTACAATATATTTATAATAGTTAACAGTAAACGACACAACAAAGGGTAACATATGCAAACTATCTCACCTTCATTGGTTCATTAGGTTTCATGATGGCTACCTCCACATTCTTTGCTCCTGACTGAACCACTTCAAGAAGGGCTCGCACCACTAACTTAATGGCTCCTTCCTCTGTAGAAACGGCTTCATCTGTGTAATGCTTTTCTAAAAACTCCCGGACTGTTTTAGCACTTCGACCAGTAGCATTTGCCTAAAACAAAGAAAATCAAATGGTCAGATATTCAATATAATGTGAAAATTCATGTACCGTACAATGGGGCATCTGTGCAATGTGAGGGGATAACTGCACCACCACCTAAAATTACCCTTGATATGAGTAGCTTCCAAAATGTGTACAGTAGGGTCCTCCTTATACAGCAGGTTAGGTTCTGGGCTTCAGCTATAAATCAAAAATTGCTGTGAAAGTGAAACAGCCTATTTTCACTTTCAAGTGCATATGAAAGCCTGAAAACATGTTTACACAATCATATATTAATTGAGAAGTAGAGCTAGGCTTAAAAAATGCACATACAGTACACACATTATTTAAATATTTTTGTCCTTAGCTATTAATGAGTGGTGAATATATTTATTGTAGGAAGTCGTGAATAATGGGTATACAGTGGAACCTCGGTACTCGAACAGCTCTCTACTCTTACAATTTGGTATTCAAATGCTTTGTTTGGCAAAAAAAAAAAAAAAAAAAAAAAAAAAATAGCTTGGTAGTCTACAATTTGCTTGGCACTTATGTTTGTACAAATAAGTCACCATGGGGCCTAAGATTAGTGATAACAGTCAACCAAAAAGAAAATTGATTGGGAAAAATTAGTTCAGTACTCGAACAGATTGACACTCGAACAGCCTAATGGAATGAATTAAGTTCGAGTACTGAGGTTTCACTGTAACTGAAAACCACTGCATTAGTGAATGTCATAACGCAGGGCCTGCTGTACTACTTATAAGAACATACCTATTTGGAATCTATATACCACACAAATAGTAATACACATGGTTGTTCAACTGCTCTTCTTCTCTCCTGCACCCACTTTCCTATAACCACAAACTTCTGCTAAGCACTAACACTATATTCTTAAAGTTACCTCATACATCTTCTACCCCATTGCCTATACTCACACTAGCCCATCTATCCTCCAATAGTTGTTTATCTTACCCTAACTGCCTCCTCTTTTAGTTTATAAATCTTCACTTCTCTCGTACTTGCTGTTTCCATTCTCCTTGTATCCCATCTACCTTTTACTCTCACTGTAGCTACAACCAAAAAGTGATCTGATATATCTGTGGCCCCCTCTATGAACATGTACATCCTGAAGTCTACCGAACAGTCTTTTATCTACCAATATGTAGTCCAACAAACTACTGCCATTTTGCCCTACCTCATATCTTGTATACTTATTTATCCTCTTTTTCTTAAAATATGTGTTACCAATAACCAAACCCCTTACTATACAAGGTTCAATCAAATGCTCCCCATTATCATTTACACCTGGCACCCCAAACTTACCTACCACATCCTCTCTAAATGCTTCTCCTACTTTAGCATTTAGGTAACCTACCACAATTACTCTCTCACTTGGCTCAAAAGTTCCTACACACTCGTTTAACATCTCCTAAAATCTCTCTCCCCCCCTCTACACTTCTCTCTTCTCCAAGTGCATACACACTTATTATGACCCACTTTACACATCCAACCCTTATTTTAATCCACATAATCCTTGAATTTATACATTTATATTCCCTCTTATCTTTCCATAACTGATCCTTCAACATTATTGCTACCCCTTCCTTAGCTCTAACTCTCTCAGATACTCCTGACTTAATCCTATTTATTTCTTCCCACTGAAACTCGCCCACCCCCTTCAGCTTTGTTTTGCTTAGGGCTAGGACATCCAACGTCTTTTCATTCATAACATTAGCAATCATCTCTTTTTTATCATCTGCACTACATCCACGCACATTCAAACATCCCAATTTTATAGTTTTTCTTTTCCTTGTTTTTAGTAATGTATACAGAAGGGGTTACTAGCCCGCTGTTCCCGGCATTTAGTCGCTTCTTACGACACGCATAGCTTACGGAGGAAGAATTCTGTTCCACTTCCCCATGAAGATAAGCAGAAATAAACAAGAACTAGGAAGAAAACAGAAGAAGACCCAGAGGGGTTAGCATATATATGCTTGTACATGCATGTGCAGTGTGACCTAAGTGTATGTAGAAGTAGCAAGACATACCTGCAACCTTGCATGTTTATGAGATAGAAGAAAAAGCAATCCTCCCTTCATGAAAAACAATTATAGGCTTATGTTTCACACTCATCTGATAGGATGGTAGTACCTCCCTGAGCGGCTGCTGTCTACCAACCTACTACCTAATATATATATATTTTGAACAAATTAGCCATTTCACCACCGAAGTAGGGTGACCCGAGGAATAATAATAAAAATAATAGTAATAGTAGTTGCCACCACTCACCTCCTAAGCAGTCTCCAGAAGTGCACAGACATGACCCAGTGAACTGCAACAGCCCACTTTATATTCCAAAGTGCATGTACTGTACCTCCTAACTTCAAACTTTATGATTTCCTTGAATTCTTTCATTGGTACAATGCTAACATGCTCACACTCTAACAGGATATCAAGTCACCGAAAACAACGTTTCTCCACTCCAATTTTACATGGTTCATGGACGATCAAACTTCTACTTCTCAAACTTCCACACACTTCTTCCAACCCTTCCTTATTTGCAATTTAAATGCACAAAAATCATCACAATACCAATGAACTTACCAGTAGTAAATACTACACAAAATAAAGAGGACAACTATTTTGATTGAAAAATAAAGAAACAGTGAAGCCATGTACAAGGAAGTTTATATACTACATAATTATCACATACCATCCATTCTGTGTAAGTGCCTGAGGGATCTGTTAAATACAGATGAGGAGTTCCATCCATATCAAAGCCAGCAATTAAACAAGATGTACCGAACGGTCGGCGTCCATTGCTTTGTGTGTAACGTTGTTTTAAGGTAGCTATGAATCTGCAATATACAAGACAGTAGTAGTACAGTTTTTGTTAAACTAACAAGTCATGTCTAACCCAAACGATGCTTAGAAAAACGGGTCATTATTCTGCTTCTTATTTTTAACACAAAATTGGAACAAGCATGTAATAACTCAATAACCATTTAAATATTACACACAAGTCAATTAAATTTGACACGTTAGATTAATTATGCTCAGATTATGAGCAGTATATAAACCAAACTCTTAAAATTTCTCTGACTGGAGTAACTTCTGTTTTTTCTCTAAAACTATATGTTGGCTAAGTTGCAGGACCCAGTAAATAGGTTGTTCTGCTTTAGACAAAGTAAAGTACAGTGGAACCCCGAGTTTTGACCATAATTCGTTCCAGAAGGCTGTTCGGGTGCCGTTACCGAACGAATTTGTTTCCATAAGGAATAATGTTAGAGTAGTCCATTTCAGACCCCCAAAATACACTTACAAAAGCACTTACAATAATACACTTATATAACTGTTCGAGTTGGGAGGTGGCCGAAACTCGGGGTACCACTGTCATACATGTCATACATGTAGTGCTCAAGCTATTACTGGTGTTGAAATTAAATGGATTAAAAAATCCTATATTTCCACCATTTTGTTTTTGTATACAGCATAATCTTCAAACCAATCTAATTATTCATATTGTATTGAAGAACTCCATAAAAACCACTTTCCACATGTAAAAAAAAAAAGTGCTTAATGTTACTATTAACATAAAGCACATTCTATTTACACATTGGAATTTTTTTTTATAGAGTCACTTGTCTGCTCTGGTCATCTGAATCCAATAAGAAATGCGGCATTATTTAGGTATAAATATATTTAAACCTTAATGACTTTCTGTATTCAGTATTTTTAACGTGATTCAGGTCACACCTTTACAGATCCAGTGCCATCAGGCCCTAGAATGCTGTTCTCTATGATTTTCAGACTTAGATGAGGAATGACAGTAGCACCGTTGAGCATAATTCAACCAGTCCAGAAATTATTCTTTTTATAAAATTGTACATGTCAAAAATGCAGTATTATTATATTTCTTGGCTCTTCCAATAATATTCAACAATACAATACTATTATAAACTTGCATGTTAAGGAATATATTGCATTTTAAATTAATATTAAATCCCCTTTGGCCATCCTCAAACAGATTTTACTTAAGAATGCAACTTGATTTGTAATAGTGAATGCCAGGGAAGGAACTAAAAAGAACGAGTTTTCTTAACTTCTTACCAAGGAGTGGCTATCTGATGCCTCATTCACCCTCCAATGTAATTTTCCATCACTCATTACATTCTGTACTTGAGCTTCTTTTACCATTATTACCCTGTACTGTAACCAGTGCACAAAAAAAAAAAAAATTTGCTTAAGAAGACATACAACAGGTTATGTGCAGGAACTTCAGGTAGCTGTCCCCAAAAAACTGGTATCAACTCACTTCATATCAAACAGAGTGCCTGTTTAAGAAAGACTGGTAGCACCAGTGAAATCCACTGGTGCAAAAAAAATTCCATGTTGTGGTACTGGGGTATGGACTGCAACTGTATGTAATTTAAAATTTAAGGCTGCATACTTAGCCAGTCCAGCCTTAACTTTATATATATTTTTTTTTTGCAGACAAAACAAGATAATCTCAAAAGCATGCTCTAAAAGTTGGCATGGTACAGTGGCTATTGTACAGGCTTGCTAGTTTTAGGAGTGCTTTGTCATGTATTTGAACCACATGTTTCACAACAAACTACATATTTAAAATGAACCCAATGGAATACCCTATACTTATTATTCACCAACAAAGCAAAATTTATGTCTGTGCTAAATAGCTATTTTTAACAAGAATAAATCCAATCCATATACAATACTGCACTATAAAATATGTACTTAATATTACCAAGAATTACCAAGGTATGTTTGCATTAATGATTTAATAAGTACAGTGGACCCTCGAATTTAGTAGTGCCTTTTCTGTATGAAAAACTATTTTTATTATCTATAAAATGTATTGTTTGTTAATATTATAAATCTTCACTTCTCTCTTACTTGCTGTTTCCATTCTCAGAAATCACAAAAAAAAGCTGAATTTATTTTTTATAATGAAATATACCTCTTGCATTTCTGATTTCCATATTGTTTTAAAATTTAATTCAGCATAACACTCATATTATTCTACACACTTTCCATACATAATTTACCTGGTAATGTATTCTAAAGTGACAGGATCTTCCACAGTAAGTTTGTGAGATTGGCACTCCACACGAGCTCTGTTTACTAGGATACGAGCATCAGCAGTCAGTCCTGGAGAAGAAACAACATTGTTTTAGTAACAATTATTACAATACAGTGGACCCCCGGTTAACGATTTTAATCCGTGCAAGAGGGATAATTGTTATGCGAAATAATCGTTATGCGAATGAATTTTCCCCATAAGAAATAATGGAAATAAAATTAATCCGTGCAAGACGCCCAAAAGTATGAAAAAATTTTTTTTTTACCACATGAAATGTTAATTTTAATACACACAAACTGAAAAAGGCATGCACAATTACATGACACTTACTTTTATTGAAGATCTGGTGATGATTGATGGGATGGGAGGAGGGGAGAGCATTATCTTCTTACTGTTTAGAAGGGGAATCCCCTTCCATTACGACTTGAGGTAGCAAGTCCTTTTCCGGGGTTACTTCCCTTCTTCTTTTAATGCCACTAGGACCAGCTTGAGTCACTGGACCTCTGTCGCACAACAAATCTGCCCATAGAGCTCTGTACCTCCCGTTCCTTTACGATTTGTCTAAAATGGGCCACAACATTGTCATTGAAATAGTCACCAGCACGGCTTGCAACAGCTGTGTCAGGGTGATTTTCATCTATAAAGGTTTGCAGTTCAACCCACTGTGCACACATTTCCTTAATCTTTGAAGTAGGCACAATGGATTCCACAACTGGCATAGGCTTCTCAGGGTTAGCCCCAAACCCTTCAAAATCTTTCTTAATTTCCATACTAATTCTCACCCTTTTTACCACAGGGTTGGCACTAGAAGCTTTCTTGGGGCCCATGGTCACTTATTTTCCAGAAACAGCACCGAAAACACTGTAATAATACGAAATATTCCGAGTGTATGCTTGGATGTTACCGCGGAGGCTGGCTGGTAAACAATGGGACGGGCGGCACATGTGAGGGCACATTGGACGCGTCTCGGACGAAAATCGGTGAGCGGGTTTTTAATCGGTATGCGCGGCAAAAATTTTGCGATAAAAGTAAGCGGTATGCGGAAAAATCGCTATGTGATGCCATCGTTATGCGGGGGTCCACTGTACTTATTACTTATAACCATCACTCACTCAATCTCTGTCATGCTATCATCACAGTTCAGACTATCCTCTGACTGCAGTATCCTTGCTGCCCTTCCATTTCCAGGTCTCGAGTCCAGCTAATAGTTTCCCTGAATAAATGTTACCTTTCTCACACTCCAACAGCATGTCCATTAAAATCCACTTGTCTGCATTTCATTCCTATTTAACATGCTTGAACATGCCTGCTAGATGCTAGAGCCCCTAAAACTCAAAGCCTCCTTTAACCCCCTCCCTCCAACCATTCCTGGGAAGACCCCCTATCCCTTCAATCTTCCATTCCAGTGTTATACACTCTCTTCATCATCCTATTAAATGCCACCTCAGCAACCCCTCCTCAGGAGTCTGAATTATACTCTTGGCGACCCCCACACAGTTTTAATTTCTACACTCCGAGCCCTCTGTATAACATTCATACCATGTGCTGATCTCAAATTTGACATCTCCACTGCCTCCAGCCTTTGCCTTGCTGCAATGTTCCAAGCCCATGTCTCACACCCATACAAAAACATTGGTACCATTACATTTTTTTTCTTTTTTTTTTTTTTTTGCCTTTCTATTTAAACTTTCCACTGATACCTCAACACATCACCTACCTTTTCCCATCTAATACATTTCACTTTCTCTTTCATACACCTATCTGCTGATAAGTTCACTCCAAAGTATCTGAATACATCCACTCTCCATACTTACTCCCTACAATCTGATAGTGAAGGTATCATCAACTAGATTTTTTGTTACCTTCTTTCATATGTTCCCTTTTTAATTTCCTTTTACATACCCTCTCAAATTCATCCACCAAACTTTGAAACCTGTCTTCAGAATCTCCCAAAAGAACTGTCATTGATAAAGTGAAACTGAGACAACTCCTATTTTGTACTAAATCCAATATCTTTTAACCCTTTCATGTCCAGACCCCTAAAATGAGAGAGAATTTTTTCCTTGATGGAAAAACATGAAATTAGGCAAGCAGTCTAGGCACATTTTATGCAACAGCAATTTCACCAAACCATACCACAGGCGGGGATTGAACTCATGGCGAGTGAGTCATAAAACTCACTCACTACGAGTTCAATCCCCGCCCGTGGTATGGTTTGTTTGCAATCATGTCATTACGATATCATAAGTCAATTTCACCAACTTCTGAGTCCTATTTTAAGCCAATTACATTCCTCAATTTGGCAAAATTCTTAGCTATCTTGCTAGTATGCCTTCCACTCAGCTATCATAATTGCTCTATAAAGTTCACAGAATTCAGTAATTTGGCCAATTTTATGCAAAGTTTAAAAAAATTAATTTAAAAAACAAGAGTCCAAAATAAACACTGTAGATATTCCAGGCACTAAAAGAACATTTCTTCTGTGCAATAATCATGCCCCAAGCCTCTCCTATATTGCATTTGCTTTCCATTTAGAATTCATCTAAAAAAATTGAATATTTACTCTATTTCTCAAGCAAAAAATATATACAGGAATTTGTCATGGTTTGTGGTATCTCAATAATTGAATCAGATTTAGTAAAAACACCCACAAAACAGACCATGGGTGCATGTAGGGAAGGCCATACTCATCCTCAAGAATATTGGCAAAAATAAAATATTTCTGCCACTTTGAGACTGATTTCAAGCTACTTTCGATTTCGAAACTTACTAAAATCATCTCTATTTCAGTAGTTGTGTGTTCCACTCTATCAAATGATTCTAAGAAACAGCCAATAAACCTATAAAAACCACCCTAGAAAATACCTCAAAGTCACTATTTTCAACCAAACACAGGGTCAGAGTTTTGCTCTTCCCATTATGCACCATATGAGGCAGGATTTTTTTATACTATGCACACTTGCTACACAGACCCATTCTCTCATATCTAGGCCAAAATTTACTGCTCACAGCTTATCCGAGCGAGTTGAACTCATGATGTAAATCCACGTAACAGATCCCAGCATCAATACTACAACTTAGTTCCATGTAGCAAGACAATCAGAGGGTAAATCCCACACATCTCCCCAACATTCCACATTCACTTTTCTTTTTTAAAACCCTATCTATACACTAAATATTGATTGTGACATCACACATTCCCTTTCTGTCCTACTTTCATTGGGAAATAGTCCTGCTCTCTCCTACATACCCTAACCTAAGTGTAGCTGCATAAAACTCTTAAATGCTTTTAGTATCCTACCTCCTATTTCATATATTTGCAATTTTTGCCACATAGCTCTCCTATTATTATTATATTCATGGGAAAGTGCTAAACCCATAGGAATAATACACCATCTGGGAAATGAAAGATAAGCAGGCTCAACCCTTGGCTTTAATTCCTTGATTCAGGAGACCTTTATTTGGCTTCACAGCACCCTTCTAGATTGTTAATTTTGATTTAACCTTAAATACTGATATGACACATTATTTACAGATACATTTAAACAAAACCAATACTTCATCTAACAATTCAAATAAGATAATGTCATAACATACCTGCAAAGGCCATGAGTACATGGTCATCAAGGAGGCATATTTTTCTTACAGTGCGTTCTTCTTGCAGCTTTGGGACAGACTTCTTTTCAACGCACAGAACCACTACATCCTTGCCCTTCACACCCACCTGTGAAAGAAAATGTATCTAACAGCTGAAAATTGTTTGGGATAGTAGTAGTATTACATTCACAAAGGAGTGCTGAAGGCATTTAGGGTCAATCCAAGGAATGGGGCAGTAGTATTACTAGTAGCAGTGATATTTACAGTGCACTTTGAGTAGGTCACTCAGCGCTCATACAACAAAAATCAAATAAACCTTAGGTTTAATGGACAAATAGGGAAAAGGGGGGGCTGATAAAGCTGCTTTCCCATTAAATCTGAATGAAAATATTTTTTTTCAATCATCCTAACAGTAAGAGAATTTTTGGATTTACCCAGTGGACTGCAAGAATAATGAATAATTCTGAATTTAATGAACTTTGTCTATTAAATCCTGAATTCTGTCAAAAATAGCACACAATTCTGATATAATGGACAAAGTCTGTGAAATCCAACAGACTGTACGACTAGCTGACAATTCTGCCTTTGTCCATTTCTTCTGAATGTTGTCCGGCCTCAGATTTTGTCCACTAAATCGGGAACTATTAAATCAATTTTTACAGTAATATCATGTAACATACTATTAAAAATTGTTTAGGATGATGCCTTGATTACTGTATTAAGTTTCAAATTTATTTGGGCAATGAAATTGAAGTGGCCTGGCGGGTATCACTCTCGCCTCACACATTGAGTGTATACCTGGAGAGGGTTTCGGGAGTCAACAGCTCTGTTCCACAAGGCACAGTACTCGCCCCCATCTTATTCCTTATCCTCATATCAGACATAAACAGAGATATACATCACAGCACCGTATCATCCTTTGCGGATGATACTATGATCTGCATGAGGCTGTCATCTGCTGAGGACGCGGTTAACCTCCAAGAAGATATAAACAAAGTTTTCCAGTGGGCAACGGTAAACAATATGATGTTCAATGAGGACAAATTCCAACTACTCCGTTATGGAAAACTGGAGGAGATAATAACTAGAACAGAGTATACTACTGACTCCGGCCATACAATAGAGTGGAAAAATAATGTAAGGGACCTGGGAGTAGTAATGTCTGAGGATCTCACTTTCAAGGATCACAACAGTGCCACGATCGCACGTGCAAAGAAAATGATAGGATGGATAATGAGAACTTTTAAAATGAGAGATGCCAAGCCCATGATGATCCTTTTCAAATCACTTGTTCTCTCTAGGCTGGAAAACTGCTGTACATTAACATCTCCATTCAAAGCAGGTGAAATCGCAGATCTAGAGAGTGTACAGAGATCCTTTACTGCACGTATAAGTTCTGTCAAGCACCTTAACTACTGGGAACGCTTGGAAGCACTTGACTTGTACTCGTTGGAACGCAGGAGGGAGAGATATATCATAATCTACACTTGGAAAATCTTGGAAGGAATGGTCCCAAATCTGCACACAGAAATCACTCCCTACGAAAGTAAAAGACTGGGCAGGCGATGCAAAATGCCCCCAATAAAAAGTAGGGGCGCCATTGGTACACTAAGGGAAAACACCATAAGTGTTCGGGGCCCAAAACTGTTCAACAGCCTCCCATCAAGCATTAGGGGAATTGCCAATAAACCCCTGGCTGCCTTCAAGAGAGAGCTGGACAGATACCTAAAGTCAGTGCCAGATCAGCCGGGCTATGGCTCGTACGTTGGACTGCGTGCGGCCAGCAGTAACAGCCTAGTTGATCAGGCCCTGATCCATCGGGAGCCCTGGTCATGGACCGGGCCGCGGGGGCGTTGATCCCCGGAATAACCTCCAGGTAACCCCTGCAGCCTGGTCTGTGACCAGGCCTCATGGTGGATCAGGGCCTGATCAACCAGGCTGTTGCTGTTCATCGCACGCATTCTGACGTACGAACCACAGCCCTGCTGTGGCACTTTAGGTGCCTGTCCAGTGCCTTCTTGAAGACTCCCAGGGGTGTCTGTGGTTCAATCCACGGCTGGGTGGAAACACTGGGTGTGTTTTCTTACACCTATTATTCGATTCACCTAGCAAGTAAGTAGGTACCTGGCAGTAAGTTGAATGGTGTGGGTTGCATCCTGGGGGACAAGACTGAAAGACCCCAGCGGAAATAAGACAGACAGTCCCTCGATGACGTACCGCCCTTCATGGGTTATCCTGGGTGGCTAACCCTCTGGAGTTAAAAATCCCAACAAAATCTCATCTTAACCTAACAGACTAAATTATTTAGATTATAAAGCTGAAGGGTTAGTAAACCAAGAAAGCTAATTAGTGTGTCTAATTTTCCCTACGATCCTTTGGGCCTCTTCCCCAAGATGCAATCAACAATTTGAAACAGTTGAAGGTTATACCTATTTACTGCTAGGTTAACAGGGGACAGTAGGAGTGAGAAAACATGCACAACATTTCAACCCTCCCCAGAATTAAACCCGGGCTCCTTGGTTGTGAGCCAAAGGCAATATACCCCTGAGACACCTACTATAAGCAAGCAATTAAATTTATTCAGGTACAGGTACACACAAGTACAGTTATTATTATAATCATAACCAAGCTGTAAACCCGTAAGGATTGGAATAAGCCTCCCCCACTCCCCCCAAAAAAGTCAAGAGACTTATTCCCACTGTCACTTGTTAGCATTGGTAGGTAGACATACATTCCATTTTTTTTTTTTTTACTGTCACACGAAGTCAAAATTTTATCCAACATTCATTATCATGGGGAGCGCTAAACCCGTATATCCAACATTCACTCTTTATCACACAAGGTCCAAATGGAAATAATTTTTTTGAGTGGGGGGGGGGTTATCCTAGGTAATTTAGACATACATTACCGTGCAAGACAATCTGCAAATCATCCAAAAAACTGCGTAAAACCACATATAAATAAACTTAACTGACGAGACTTAAAAACGCCAAGTCCCTCACTAGTCACCCCGGCTACACAAGCACATTTTTCACCCCAAAATTTAACCCACAAACAAAAATGAAATGATTGCACTGGTACTCACAGCCGTCGAGCCCTTCTTGACGGCCTCCTGGGCATATTCAACTTGAAATAAGTGACCATCAGGGCTGAAAACAGTGATAGCACGATCATAACTGGTGCCGGACATGATGACTGGCAGAGTAACAACAACACAGGTGGCGCCCTCACTCTCTCTCTCTCTCTCTTTATCTCTCTCTCTAACTCTCTATCTCTATCTCACTCCCGCTTTATTCAAACTAAGTAAGTTCATTTAGTCACAGGTACACATGGGTACAATTATCATACAGAGGTAAATTACCCAGGATAACCCACAGTCAGACTAATTTCCATTGGGGGTCCTTGTAATATATTATTATTTAAGCCTTAAAAGTTAAAACACCTAAGTAATAATAATAATAATAATAATAATAATAATAATAATAATAATAATAATAATAATAATAATAATAATAATAATAATAATAATAATAATAATAATTTCTATTTCTACATATACATGATGCAACGTATACAGACCATAGCTGACATCAGTGACACACGTTAAGTACAATAAATAAATAAGCAAGTTTATTTAGGTACGGGTATACGTGGAGGGGGGTTCTGGGGTCAACGCCCCCGCGGCCAGGTCCAAGACCAGGCCTCGTGGTGGATCAGGGTCTAATCAACTAGGCTGTTACTGCTGGCCGACGCACGTACCACAGTCCTACTGATCAGGTACTGACTTTAGGTTCCTGTCCAGTGTCTTCTTGAAGACAGCCATGGGTCTATTGGTAATCCCCCTTATGTATGCTGGGAGGCAGTTGAACAGTCTTGGGCTCCTGACACTTACTGTGTTGTCTCATTGTACTCATGGCGCCCCTGCTTTTCATTGGGGGGATGTTGCACTGCCTGCCAAGTCTTTTGCTTTCACAGGGAGTGATTTCCATGTGCAGAGTCGGGACTAGTCCTCCTAGAATTTTCCAAATGTAAATTATGATGTATCCTTCTCGCCTGCTTTCCATGGAGTACAGGTCAAGGACCTTCAACCGTTCCTTGTAATTTAGGTGTTTTATTGTAATTGTTAAGTAAGACACATGTGCAACAGTTAGGTATCTTTGTTCCGAAACGTTTCGACTACACAGTAGGCTTCTTCAGTCGAGTACAGAAGAGGTAGCAGAGCAATAGAGATGTAAAGACGATGTAATCAATCCAGCACCAACTGACAAGGGCTAAGGATATCCCGTGGCCTGGCTGGCAAGCTCTCACTTCACACACGGAGGGCCCGGGTTCGATTCCCGGCGGAGTAGAAACTTTCGACGTGTTTCCTTACACCTGTTGTCCTGTTCACCTAGCAGCAAGTAGGTACCTGGGTGCTAGTTGACTGGTGTGGGTGGCATCCTGGGGGACAAGATTGAGGACCACAATGGAAATAAGACAGAGAGTCCTCGATGACGCACTGACTCTTTCGGGTTATCCTGGGTTGCTAACCCTCCGGGGTTAAAAATCCGAAAAAATCTTATCTTTATGCTTAGTGTACACAACACAAATTTTTAATAATGGTCTTGAGGGCAAGTAGATGTTATAGACACATACAAGAACATTAAGTTAATTTAACCCAGGATAACCATATAGCCAAACACTGACTTATTTCTAATTAGAAGTGTCAGTCTTTAATTATTTTACAGAAATTAACAGAACTAGCACATTATGACTCACACAAGATCCATACATAGCTTTAAGAAGAGGTATGATAAAGTTCTTGGAGCGGGGAGAGTGTGACGCATTATTATTATTATTATAATCAAGGGGGAAGCGCTAAACCCGGAGGATTATACAGCGCCTGGGGGGGATGTGGAAGGCATTCAGGCTTAATTCGGGGAACTGGAGCCTAGATCCAATTCCCTAAATCAAGAGCCCCTCACCAACATCAAGGAACCTTCCTTGAGGGGAGAGTGTGACGCAGCAGCTACTAGTGAAGAAGTGGAGCCAGGAGCTGTGAATCGACCCCTGCAACCACATTTAGGTGAGCACAAGCTAACAAAGAAATTATTCCTATACAATCATGCAAAAACAAAACTGATTCTTACTTTAAGATAATCCAATCTGATAAAATAATTCCACAAATTTCCAAATTTTGAGAGAAAAAAAAAATGATTCCATTGAAAAATTTGGCCACTCACAAACCAGCCATCTGTTTGAATTCAATAAAGAATGTAAACAGTTCATTACTACCTCAATTTGCTCAGCAAAGACTAATGTTGGGGTCTAGTTCCTGGACCCAGTCTGTCTCCCATCCACTGACTACCACCCACAGAAATAGATTACATTAAAGTTGCTCATAGATTACATTAAAGTTAGTGGTAGATAAGATAAGATTTCGTTCGGATTTTTAACCCCGGAGGGTTAGCCACCCAGGATAACCCAAGAAAGTCAGTGCGTCATCGAGGACTCTCTGTCTTATTTCCATTGTGGTCCTCAATCTTGTCCCCCAGGATGCCACCCACACCAGTCGACTAACACCCAGGTACCTACTTGCTGCTAGGTGAACAGGACAACAGGTGTAAGGAAACGTGTCGAAATGTTTCCACCCGCCGGGAATCGAACCCGGGCCCTCTGTGTGTGAAGAGGGAGCTTTGGCCACCAGCCCACCGGGCAAGTAAGTAAGCAAGTAAGCAAGTAAGTAAGCAAGTAAGTAAGTAGGCAAGTAAGGAAGCAAGCAAGTAAGCAAGTAAGTAAGCAAGTAAGCAAGTAAATAAGTAAGCAAGTAAGCAAGTAAGTAAGCAAATAAATAAGCAAGTAAGTAAGCAAGTAAGAAAGCAAATAAGTATTAAGCAAGTAAGTAAGCAAGTAAGTAAGCAAGTAAGTAAGCAAGTAAGTAAGTAAGCAAGTAAGTAAGCAAGCAAGTAAGCAAGTAAGCAAGCAAGTAAGCAAGTAAGCAAGTAAGTAAGTAAGTAAGTAAGTAAGCAAGCAAGTAAGCAAGTAAGTATTAAGCAAGTAAGTAAGTAAGTAAGTAAGCAAATAAGCAAGTAAGTAAGCAAGTAAGCAAGTAAGTAAGCAAGTAAGTAAGTAAGCAAGTAAGTAAGCAAGTAAGTAAGCAAATAAGTAAGCAAGTAAGTAAGCAAGTAAGTAAGCAAGTAAGCAAGTAAGTAAGTAAGGAAGTATACACAAATACAGTTACATAGATTATCATACATAATGTTATCTTCATTATTCTATAACGAAGATAACATCTTATTATCATACTAAAAAGACTATCTACTACACGAAGGTCATTACTAGGAATAAGGCCACAGTAAAGTTGCTGGTAGATCACAGTAAAGTTGCTGGTAGATCACAGTAAAGTTGCTGGTAGATCACAGTAAAGTTGCTGGTAGATCACAGTAAAGTTGCTGGTAGATCACAGTAAAGTTGCTGGTAGATCACAGTAAAGTTGCTGGTAGATCACAGTAAAGTTGCTGGTAGATCACAGTAAAGTTGCTGGTAGATCACAGTAAAGTTGCTGGTAGATCACAGTAAAGTTGCTGGTAGATCACAGTAAAGTTACTGGTAGATCACAGTAAAGTTGCTGGTAGATCACAGTAAAGTTACTGGTAGATCACAGTAAAGTTGCTGGTAGATCACAGTAAAGTTGCTGGTAGATCACAGTAAAGTTGCTGGTAGATCACAGTAAAGTTGCTGGTAGATCACAGTAAAGTTGCTGGTAGATCACAGTAAAGTTGCTGGTAGATCACAGTAAAGTTACTGGTAGATCACAGTAAAGTTGCTGGTAGATCACAGTAAAGTTACTGGTAGATCACAGTAAAGTTGCTGGTAGATCACAGTAAAGTTGCTGGTAGATCACAGTAAAGTTGCTGGTAGATCACAGTAAAGTTGCTGGTAGATCACGGTAAAGTTGCTGGTAGATCACAGTAAAGTTGCTGGTAGATCACAGTAAAGTTGCTGGTAGATCACAGTAAAGTTGCTGGTAGATCACAGTAAAGTTGCTGGTAGATCACGGTAAAGTTGCTGGTAGATCACAGTAAAGTTACTGGTAGATCACAGTAAAGTTGCTGGTAGATCACAGTTGCTGGTAGATCACAGTTGCTGGTAGATCACAGTTGCTGGTAGATCACAGTAAAGTTACTGGTAGATCACAGTAAAGTTATTGGTAGATCACAGTAAAGTTGCTGGTAGATCACAGTAAAGTTGCTGGTAGATCACAGTAAAGTTGCTGTTAGATCACAGTTGCTGGAAGATCACAGTTCCTGGTAGATCACAGTAAAGTTACTGGTAGATCACAGTAAAGTTACTGGTAGATCACAGTAAAGTTACTGGTAGATCACAGTAAAGTTACTGGTAGATCACAGTAAAGTTCATGGTAGATCACGGTAAAGTTACTGGTAGATCACAGTAAAGTTGCTGGTAGATCACAGTAAAGTTGCTGGTAGATCACAGTAAAATTGCTGGTAGATCACAGTAAAGTTGCTGGTAGATCACAGTAAAGTTGCTGGTAGATCACAGTAAAGTTGCTCGTAGATCACAGTAAAGTTGCTGGTAGATCACAGTAAAGTTGCTGGTAGATCACAGTAAAGTTGCTGGTAGATCACAGTAAAGTTGCTGGTAGATCACAGTAAAGTTGCTGGTAGATCACGGTAAAGTTGCTGGTAGATCACGGTAAAGTTGCTGGTAGATCACAGTAAAGTTGCTGGTAGATCACAGTAATGTTGCTGGTAGATCACAGTAAAGTTGCTGGTAGATCACAGTTGCTGGTAGATCACAGTTGCTGGTAGATCACAGTTGCTGGTAGATCACAGTTGCTGGTAGATCACAGTTGCTGGTAGATCACAGTTGCTGGTAGATCACAGTTGCTGGTAGATCACAGTTGCTGGTAGATCACAGTTGCTGGTAGATCACAGTTGCTGGTAGATCACAGTTGCTGGTAGATCACAGTTGCTGGTAGATCACAGTTGCTGGTAGATCACAGTAAAGTTGCTGGTAGATCACAGTAAAGTTGCTGGTAGATCACAGTAAAGTTGCTGGTAGATCACAGTAAAGTTGCTGGTAGATCACAGTAAAGTTGCTGGTAGATCACGGTAAAGTTGCTGGTAGATCACGGTAAAGTTGCTGGTAGATCACAGTAAAGTTGCTGGTAGATCACAGTAATGTTGCTGGTAGATCACAGTAAAGTTGCTGGTAGATCACAGTTGCTGGTAGATCACAGTTACTGGTAGATCATAGTTGCTGGTAGATCACAGTTGCTGGTAGATCACAGTTGCTGGTAGATCACAGTTGCTGGTAGATCACAGTTGCTGGTAGATCACAGTTGCTGGTAGATCACAGTTGCTGGTAGATCACAGTAAAGTTGCTGGTAGATCACAGTAAAGTTGCTGGTAGATCACAGTAAAGTTGCTGGTAGATCACGGTAAAGTTGCTGGTAGATCACAGTAAAGTTGCTGGTAGATCAAGGTAATGTTGCTGGTAGATCACAGTAAAGTTGCTGGTAGATCACAGTTGCTGGTAGATCACAGTTGCTGGTAGATCACAGTTGCTGGTAGATCACAGTTGCTGGTAGATCACAGTTGCTGGTAGATCACAGTAAAGTTGCTGGTAGATCACAGTTGCTGGTAGATCACAGTTGCTGGTAGATCACAGTAAAGTTGCTGGTAGATCAAAGTTGCTGGTAGATCACAGTAAAGTTGCTGGTAGATCACAGTTGCTGGTAGATCACAGTTGCTGGTAGATCACAGTAAAGTTGCTGGTAGATCACGGTAAAGTTGCTGGTAGATCACGGTAAAGTTGCTGGTAGATCACAGTAAAGTTGCTGGTAGATCACAGTAAAGTTGCTGGTAGATCACGGTAAAGTTGCTGGTAGATCACAGCAAAGTTGCTGGTAGATCACAGTAATGTTGCTGGTAGATCACAGTAATGTTGCTGGTAGATCACAGTTGCTGGTAGATCACAGTTGCTGGTAGATCACAGTTGCTGGTAGATCACAGTTGCTGGTAGATCACAGTTGCTGGTAGATCACAGTAAAGTTGCTGGTAGATCACAGTTGCTGGTAGATCACAGTTGCTGGTAGATCACAGTAAAGTTGCTGGTAGATCACAGTAAAGTTGCTGGTAGATCACAGTAAAGTTGCTGGTAGATCACGGTAAAGTTGCTGGTAGATCACAGTAAAGTTGCTGGTAGATCACAGTAATGTTGCTGGTAGATCACAGTAAAGTTGCTGGTAGATCACAGTTGCTGGTAGATCACAGTTGCTGGTAGATCACAGTTGCTGGTAGATCACAGTTGCTGGTAGATCACAGTTGCTGGTAGATCACAGTAAAGTTGCTGGTAGATCACAGTTGCTGGTAGATCACAGTTGCTGGTAGATCACAGTAAAGTTGCTGGTAGATCAAAGTTGCTGGTAGATCACAGTAAAGTTGCTGGTAGATCACAGTTGCTGGTAGATCACAGTAAAGTTGCTGGTAGATCACAGTTGCTGGTAGATCACAGTTGCTGGTAGATCACAGTAAAGTTGCTGGTAGATCACGGTAAAGTTGCTGGTAGATCACGTTAAAGTTGCTGGTAGATCACAGTAAAGTTGCTGGTAGATCACAGTAAAGTTGCTGGTAGATCACGGTAAAGTTGCTGGTAGATCACAGTAAAGTTGCTGGTAGATCACAGTAATGTTGCTGGTAGATCACAGTAAAGTTGCTGGTAGATCATAGTTGCTGGTACATCACAGTTGCTTGTAGATCACAGTTGCTGATAGATCACAGTTGCTGGTAGATCACAGTTGCTGGTAGATCACAGTTGCTGGTAGATCACAGTTGCTGGTAGATCACAGTTGCTGGTAGATCACAGTTGCTGGTAGATCACAGTTGCTGGTAGATCACAGTTGCTGGTAGATCACAGTTGCTGGTAGATCACAGTTGCTGGTAGATCAGGGAGCGAAGTTCTAGTCTCACCTGGGACAAAAAATGTCCCATCTTCTTATACACATGGAATTTTAGAATAATAATAATTAATAATTATAATTATATCATTAATTATTAATAAATCTAATAACAATAATAATAATTACAAAATTATCAAATTTGCAGGGAAAAAATATTACATAGATATTTGTAAGTTGATTTTTTTTTTAATACAATAAATTATTTTTGATTTTATTAAACCATACATTACCATACTTTTGTTGCATTGATCAAACGGTAACATAAAATAAAATTTGGTATTATTATGAGAATGATTTTATTTGCATTAAACTGACGGCTGTTTGTAACTGAATAGAGGCGTAATTGATTCAGAGTTGGTGGAAAACACAGCGTGGCATCACCGTGCTGTGGCACTTTTATGTTCCGCTTAAATGGTGCCATTTATCATAGAAATGGTTGGGAGGTAAAAGACTATTCCTGCGGAAAATATTACCACAGACAGACATTGCTTCTCTGTTACCTATACAAAAATACATGGGATAGAAAGGTGATCATTGTCAAGTATGTATATATATATATATATATATATATATATATATATATATATATATATATATATATATATATATATATATATATATATATATATATATATATATGCAAAACAACCACTCTGAAAGAATAGAGAAATTCCAAGCGCTTTCGTGACTAGTCACGAAAGCGCTTGGAATTTCTCTATTCTTTCAGAGTGGTTGTTTTGCATATTTTGAAATCACCTGTTTACTCTGATCTTATTGCATATATATATATATACATATATATTATATATATATACATATATATTATATATATATACATATATATTATATATATATACATATATATTATATATATTTTTTTTTTTTTTTTTTTTCAACAAGTTGGCCGTCTCCCACCGAGGCAGGGTGACCCAAAAAAGAAAGAAAATCCCCAAAAAGAAAATACTTTCATCATCATTCAACACTTTCACCACACTCACACATTATCACTGTTTTTGCAAAGGTGCTCAGAATACAACAGTTTAGAAGCATTTACGTATAAAGATACACAACATATCCTTCCAAACTGCCAATATCCCAAACCCCTCCTTTAGAGTGCAGGCATTGTACTTCCCATTTTCAGGACTCAAGTCCGACTATATGAACATAACCGGTTTCCCTGAATCCCTTCACTAAATATTACCCTGCTCACACTCCAACAGATCGTCAGGTCCCAAGTATCATTCGCCTCCATTCACTCCTATCTAACACGCTCATGCACGCTTGCTGGAAGTCCAAGCCCCTAGCCCACAAAACCTCCTTTACCCCCTCTTTCCAACCCTTTCGAGGACGACCCCTACCCCTCCTTCCTTCCCCTATAGATTTATATGCTTTCCATGTCATTCTACTTTGATCCATTCTCTCTAAATGACCAAACCACCTCAACAACCCCTCTTCTGCCCTCTGACTAATGCTTTTATTAACTCCACACCTTCTCCTAATTTCCATACTCCGAATTTTCTGCATAATATTTACACCACACATTACCCTTAGACAGGACATCTCCACTGCCTCCAACCGTCTCCTCGCTGCTGCATTTACCACCCAAGCTTCACATCCATATAAGAGTGTTGGTACTACTATACTTTCGTACATTCCCTTCTTTGCCTCAATAGATAACATTTTTTGTCTCCACATATACCTCAATGCACCGCTCGCCTTTTTTCCCTCATCAATTCTATGATTAACCTCATCCTTCTTAAATCCATCCGTATATATATAAATCCATAAATCATAAATCCATCCATATATATATATATATATATATATATATATATATATATATATATATATATATATATATATATATATATATATATATATATATATCTCGCCCCACTGGCCATTCGGATTGGTGTTGCTCTTTGCCTAGCCGCCCCCATGCTCACCGAACATAGGTGTATTTACGGCAGGGCGACGGCTGATCAATTCGGACTTCATGGTCTCGTGCGTCACACATCAGAAGGAAAGTATGCTAGACATGAGGAGGTCAACTACATCATAAAGAGAAGCTTCGCCACAGCCCGTTGCCCAGATCAACGGGAACCCCAAGTGCAGAGGTCTGACGGAAGTCAAAAGCGTCCTGATGGAGCCACTATGTTACCCTGGACGGATGGAAAGCAGATTGCCTGGGACCACACCTGTGCCGCCACATCGGCAGACACCTACTTGCCATACTCCGTAGCTGAAGGGGGTGGAGCTGCCATGCACAGGGAGACCCAGAAGACCCGCAAATATGAAGACCTTTTCCCTTGTTTTCACCCAGGAAAATACTAGCGATATTCCTGAAATAATAGATTATGTAGAACAGGACGATAATAAACTATGCACGATTGCGGTAACTAGTGACATGGTCATCAGACAAATAGAGAAACTGAAACCTATCAAATCCCCAGGCCCTGATGAACTGTTTGCAAGGGTGTTAAAGGAGTGTAAAGAGGAATTTAGCATACCTTTGGCTAATCTTTGTAACATATCACTACAAACTGGCATAATGCCTGATAAGTGGAAAATGGCAAATGTAATACCTATTTACAAGGCAGTTGACAGGTCCTTGGCTTCGAACTATAGACCAATAAGCCTTACCTCCATAGTGGGAAAATTTATGGAATCAATAATTGCCGAAGCAATTCGTAGCCATCTTGATAGGCACAGATTGATTACTGAATCTCAACACGGTTTTACAAAGGGGCGTTCCTGTCTTACGAATTTACTAACATTTTTCACTAAGGTGTTTGAGGAGGTAGATCATGGTAATGAATATGATATTGTGTATATGGGCTTCAGTAAGGCTTTCGATAGAGTTCCACATAAGAGGCTATTGAGAAAACTTAAGGCACACGGAATAGGAGGAGAAATTTTTTCCTGGGAAGATTCATGGCTGACAAATAGGCAGCAGAGAGTTTGCATAAATGGGGAGAAATCAGAATGGGAGCACGTCACAAGCAGTGTTCCTCAGGGGTCAGTGTTGGGCCCGTTGTTGTTCACAATTTACATAAACGACATAGATGAGGGAATAAATAGCGACATAAGCAAATTCGCTGCTGACACCAAAATAGGCCGCCCAATTCATTCTAATGAGGACACTAGAGCACTCCAGGATGATTTGAATAGACTGATGCAATGGTCGGAGAAGTGGCAGATGCAGTTTAATATAGACAAATGCAAAGTTCTAAATGTTGGACGGGAAAATAACCATGCCACATATAAACTATATAATGTAGATCTTATTAATACTACTGATTGCGAGAAGGATTTAGGAGTTCTGGTTAGAAGTAATTGAAAACTAAGACAACATTGCATTAGTGTTCGCAATAAAGCTAACAGAATTCTTGGCTTCATATCTAGAAGTATAAACAATAGAAGTCCTCAGGTTGTTCTTCAACTCTATATATCCTTGGTTATGCCTCATTTAGACTATGCTGCTCAGTTCTGGTGTCCTTATTACAGAATGGATATAAATGCTCTGGAAAACGTACAGAGGAGGATGACAAAGATGATTCCCATGTATCAGAAATCTTCTCTATGAGGATAGACTGAGGCCCTGAATCTGCACTCTCTCGAAAGGCGTAGAATTAGGGGGGATATGATCGAGGTATATAAATGGAAAACAGGAATAAATAAAGGGGATGTAAATAGCGTGCTGAAAATTTCCAGCCAAGACAGGACTCGCAGCAATGGTTGCAAGTTGGAAAAATTCAGATTCAGGAAGGATATAGGAAAGCACTGGTTTAGCAATAGAGTTGTTGATGAGTGGAACAAACTCCCGAGTACAGTTATTCAGGCTAAAACGTTGTGTAGTTTTAAAAATAGGCTAGATAAATACATGAGTTGGTGTGGGTGGGTGTGAGTTGGACCTGGCTAACTTGTGGTGCTGGGTCTGGTGCCGTGCTCCTTGCTTGAGTGGAGGTGACCAGTCTGGGTGGGTCATTGGGTTAATCCGGGGGGGTTACACATGGACCTGCTCCGCATGGGTCAGTAGACCTCTTGCAGTGTTCCTTCTTTCTTATGTTCTTGTTATATAACTTCATCCCAATAGGGTTGGAGACACTTGGAGCATGGGGCAAGTGTGCTCTAAAGTTCCTGAAAGAGCTGGGAGAAAAACTCATCATACAAACCAAGGATCACAGGGCGGCCAGCTTCCTCTTTCAGAGATTCAGTGTCGCGATCCAGAGAGGAAATACCTGCAGCATTCTGGGCTCGCGGCCCACCGCCGGGGAGCTGGACGAAGTATTCAAGATGTAGCTCTGAATTGTTATATATGTTGTTTTACTCCATATTGTATTTTTGTCAATGTATCTTGTTTTTAAATAAAGCATATGTAGAATATATAGGATGGTGGGGGGGGGGGGTAGGAGAAAATGCTCAAACAGCTTCAGGGAGAACCTTGAGTTTTCCCTGAAGCAAGTTTATTCTTTTCTCTGAGGAGGAGGGTCCCTAGGACAGTTCCAGAGGTGGTACCTCCCTACACACACACACACACACACACACACACACACACATATATATATATATATATATATATATATATATATATATATATATATATACACATCACAGTTATACAGGCAACCACATAGCTCTACCAAACGCTCTGACAACACAGTACAATAGCATCTGTTAATAACAAAAAGGCACAATACCGTGACTGGAACGATACACAAATAACCCGCACATAGAAGAGAGAAGCTTACGACGACGTTTCGGTCCGACTTGGACCATTTACAAAGTCACACTAACGAGAAGTGGAGCAGGACGGGTATCTGTTCTTGGGGATAATCTAAACCTGTCTTAGGGTGGTCATACAGTGTTTAGGGTAACGGGAGGAGATGGTAGGTCCAGCAGTTCCTGGGACCTGACCTTCCCTGGTCTGTATCACAGGAACCTCACCTAAGGGTTAACTCATTTTAGAGATGACCTTAAAATTAGGGTCATTACCGCCGATGCTGCACCTCCAGGGACGAGTGTATTTTAACGTTAACTCTCTCAGCGTGTATACACAGAGATATACATCTTTCTGCCGAGTCGTTAATTGGGTTTGAAGTCTATCGACTGCACGTGGGTCATTAAGGTTGCATGTCACCTGTTCACCACCAGTCAACAATTACCCTCGTCGCTGTGTAAATAATTTCGAGTTTTAATTAATAAATCGTTAAATTTGCTATATTAAGAATTAAATCTTGCTGCTGAATATAACTTAAATTGAAAATTTCATATAGGCTTCTGTTTCCTTCATAAATATTTCAGCCGTTTTCGTAATAACGAGAAATTAATTAAAATTTCCAATGGGGAAAGTTTTAAAGGCATAAAAGGTGGAATTCTAAACCCTTTACACGTTACTTTGTACCTGTGTGAGACGTGTTTGCTTATGTTAAGGACTTATCAAAGTTATTAAATTAAAAATGGTTAAGCTTCTGTTATTACGGCTACCCAGACCCGTTAATAAGATTTTAATATTTATGGAAACACACACACACACACACACACACACACACACACACACACACACACACACACACACACACAAGGTGACAGACGTAAGGCAGGAAAGAGAGGGGTGGGTAGACTGTATTTTCTTGGACTCTAAGAAGGCTTTCGGCAGAGTTCCGCGCAAGAGATTAGTGCAAAAGCTAGAGGAGCAGGCAGATATAACAGGGAAGGCACTGCAGTGGATCAGAGAATACCTGACGGGTAGGAAACAACGAGTTATGGTCCATGACGAGGTGTCAGAGTGGGCGCTAGTGACGAGCGGGGTTCCACAAGTGTCAGTCCGAGGGCCGGTGCTGTTTCAGGTTTATGTGAATGACGTGACGGAAGGGATAGATTTGGAGGTGTCCCTGTTTGCAGACGATGTGAAACTAATGAGAAGAATTTAATCGGATGAGGATCAGGCAGGATTACAAAAGGATCTGGACAGGCTGAAAACCTGGCCCAACAACTGGCTCCCGGAGTTTAACTCTACAATGTGCAAAGTCATGAAGATTGAGAAAGGTCAAAGAAGATCGCAGACAGAGTACAGGCTAGAGGGCCAAAGACTGCAAACCTCACTCAAAGAATAGGATCTTGGGGTGAGTATAATACCTAAGACATCTGAGGCGCACATCAACTGCTGCAGCACATAGGCGCTTGGCAAACCTAACAGTAGCGTTTCGACACCTGAATACACAGTCATTCAAGACTTTGTACACTGTGTACGTCAAGCCCATATTAGAGTATGCAGCACCAGTATGGAACCCACAACCGGTCAAACATGTCAAAAAATTAAAAGTGCAAAGGTTTACAACAAGACTAGTCCCGGAGCTAAGGGAAGTGTCCTACTAGGAAAGGTTAAGGGAAATCAACCTGATAACTCTGGAGGACGGGAGGGATAGGAATGTCATGATAACGACACACAAAATATCACGAGGAATTGACAAGGTAGATAGGGACAGAATGTTTCAGAGATCGGACACAGCAACAAGGAGTCACAACTGGAAGCTGAAGACTCAGATGAATTACAAGGATGTTAGGAAAGCATTTCTTTAGTCGTAGAGTTGTCAGTAACTGGAACAATCTGGATAGTGATGCACTGGAGGCAAAAATCCATACATAACTATAAGAAGAGATACGATAAAGCCCAAGGAGCAGGAAAAGATCGGACCTAATAGCGACCAGCGAAGAGGCGGGACCAGGAGCTGCGAATCGACCCCTGCAACCACAAACAGGTGAAATAGGTGAGTACACACACACATTAATATAATGTGTGACTATGGTCATAGGGAGCCATGCCTCCATATAAACGAGAGACATCATTATCGAAGTCAAGAATAGGTATATGGTATACCAATATCAGTTAATAGGAACTACTGTTTTAAACACGGTAATAACCACCAGATTCTGACTAGCACAAGCGTAGCCAAGCATTATTTAATTATAATAATGGGGAGCGATAAACCCTTAGGATTATACAGTACATGTGGTGGGGGGATGGTAGGTATTCAGGCTCAATTCAGGGAACTGGAGTGCTGATCCAATTCCCAAGATCAAAAGCCCCTCACCAGCATCAAGGAACCTCCCTTGAGGGGTGTAGCCAGGCAACGCTTGTGCTGTATATATTCTGAGAGGGGCAGTATATATCCTGAGAGGGGCAGTATATATTCTGAGAGGGGCAGGATATATCCTGAGAGGGGCAGTATATATCCTGAGAGGGGCAGTACATATTCTGAGAGGGGCAGTATATATCCTGAGAGGGGCAGTATATATCCTGAGAGGGGCAGTATATATTCTGAGAGGGGCAGGATATATCCTGAGAGGGGCAGTATATATCCTGAGAGGGGCAGTACATATTTTGAGAGGGGCAGGATATATCCTGAGAGGGGCAGTATATATCCTGAGAGGGGCAGTATATATTCTGAGAGGGGCAGTATATATCCTGAGAGGGGCAGTATATATTCTGAGAGGGGCAGGATATATCCTGAGAGGGGCAGTATATATCCTGAGAGGGGCAGTACATATTCTGAGAGGGGCAGTATATATCCTGAGAGGGGCAGTATATATCCTGAGAGGGGCAGTATATATTCTGAGAGGGGCAGGATATATCCTGAGAGGGGCAGTATATATCCTGAGAGGGGCAGTACATATTTTGAGAGGGGCAGGATATATCCTGAGAGGGGCAGTATATATCCTGAGAGGGGCAGTATATATTCTGAGAGGGGCAGTATATATCCTGAGAGGGGCAGTATATATTCTGAGAGGGGCAGGATATATCCTGAGAGGGGCAGTATATATCCTGAGAGGGGCAGTACATATTCTGAGAGGGGCAGTATATATCCTGAGAGGGGCAGTATATATCCTGAGAGGGGCAGTATATATCCTGAGAGGGGCAGTATATATCCTGAGAGGGGCAGTATATATTCTGAGAGGGGCAGTATATATCCTGAGAGGGGCAGTATATATCCTGAGAGGGGCAGTATATATTCTGAGAGGGGCAGTATATATCCTGAGAGGGGCAGTATATATCCTGAGAGGGGCAGTATATATCCTGAGAGGGGCAGTACATATTCTGAGAGGGGCAGTACATATTCTGAGAGGGGCAGTATATATCCTGAGAGGGGCAGTATATATCCTGAGAGGGGCAGTATATACAGTGAAGTGTGTCTTAGTGTGCGCGTGTATATGCATACATTATATAATAAACACACATAGAGAAGTTAATTTATTCTCCTTTTATAGAGATTAAGGTATTGATGGTTTGTGGTAAGTGCATGAAATAAGGGTTTAACGACCCTGCGGTCGACGGGATATAAACCTAATGAGACAATTAGCGAAGCAGTAATGCAGGAAGGAGCTGTGTGTGTGATGCTGTTAAGCTGTGTGTGTGATGCTGTTAAGCTGTGTGTGTGGGGCTGTTAAGTTGTGTGTGTGGAGCTAAGCTGTGTGTGTGATGCTGTTAAGCTGTGTGTGTGATGTTGTTAAGCTGTGTGTGTGGTGCTGTTAAGCTGTGTGTGTGGGGCTGTTAAGCTGTGTGTGTGGAGCTAAGCTGTGTGTGTGATGCTGTTAAGCTGTGTGTGTGGTGCTGTTAAGCTGTGTGTGTGATGCTGTTAAGCTGTGTGTGTGATGTTGTTAAGCTGTGTGTGTGGTGCTGTTAAGCTGTGTGTGTGATGCTGTTAAGCTGTGTGTGTGATGCTGTTAAGCTGTGTGTGTGGTGCTGTTAAGCTGTGTGTGTGATGCTGTTAAGCTGTGTGTGTGATGCTGTTAAGCTGTGTGAGTGATGCTGTTAAGCTGTGTGTGTGGTGCTGTTAAGCTGTGTGTGTGATGCTGTTAAGCTGTGTATGTGATGCTGTTAAGCTGTGTGTGTGATGCTGTTAAGCTGTGTGTGTGGTGCTGTTAAGCTGTGTGTGTGATGCTGTTAAGCTGTGTGTGTGATGCTGTTAAGCTGTGTGAGTGGAGCTGTTAAGCTGTGTGTGTGATGCTGTTAAGCTGTGTGCGTGATGCTGTTAAGCTGTGTGTGTGATGCTGTTAAGCTGTGTGAGTGGAGCTGTTAAGCTGTGTGTGTGGTGCTGTTAAGCTGTGTGTATGGTGCTGTTAAGGTGCATGTGAATGTTGTTAAGCTGTGTGGTGCTGTTAAGCTGTGCCTTCACACCAGGTTCTGGGTGCTCTCTGTCTCTCTGTCTCTATCTGTCTCTCTCTCTCTCTTTCTCTCTCTCGCTCTCCCTGTCACAAAGTGGAACAACTTGGATGAGAATAAGGCAACACCAAACACAGCTACAAGGACAGGTACGATGGTCAACAAAGGGAGGAAACAGGTGAAGGCCAGTAGTATGAAAACTAACACACACACACACACACACACACACACACACACACACACACACACACACACACACACACACACACACACACACACACACACACACACACACAAGCTTTCTGAGAACAAGTTTTGAATCAACACTGTTGACTCTCGTCATGTATAGAGTAAATATCGTTGACATCTTGGAAACAGTAAAATATCCACTGTGAAATATTTATTTTGTTCTCTGACCTACAGTGACAGAAATAGTGTCAAGAAACATCAAATATCAATTGTTTGTATATTAATGAATGACGCTGCTGCATTGAGAGAGAGAGAGAGAGAGAGAGAGAGAGAGAGAGAGAGAGAGAGAGAGAGAGAGAGAGAGAGAGAGAGAGAGAGAGAGAGAGAGACAGACAGACAGACAGACAGACAGACAGACAGACAGAAAGAGTTGAGACAGACGCACAGGGAGACAAAATCAGACCGAGACAGAGTGCAGGCATTGTACATCCCACCTCCAGGACTCAAGTCCGGTTAACTGGGCTTGTCCCTCTGAATCCCTTCATAAGTGTTACCTTGCTCACACTCCAACAGCACGTCAATTCATAAGAAAAAAACACTTGCCTCGTCTCACTCCTATGATGCGCGCACACACACAAGCCTGTTTGATGTCCAAGAACCTAAAACCACCTTCACCTTTCCCCTCCCTTCCCTACGACGATCCCTACCCTCCTTCCCTCCACCCCAGAGTTATACTTCATATGGGTTTAGCACTTCTACACATAAATATTTAACAGAGAGAAACGATACCTCAGTAATACCTCGGTCTGAAACAGTCAAGGCAGTGAAGACAACCGTCAAGGCAGTGAGAACAACCGTCAGGACAGTGAGAACAGCCGTCAGGGCAGTGAGAACAACCGTCTGGGCAGTGAGAACAACCGTCAGGGCAGTGAGAACAACCGTCTGGGCAGTGAGAACAACCGTCTGGGCAGTGAGAACAACCATCAGGGCAGTGAGAACAACCGTCAAGGCAGTAAGGACAACCGTCAACGCAGTGAAGACAACCGCCAAGGGCAGATGAGACAACCGTCCACCAGGCAGTGGAGACAGCGTCAGGCGGTGAGAACAACCGTCAGGACAAGTGAAGAACAAGCCGTCAGGGGCAGTGAACAACCGTCTGGGCAGTGAGAACAACCGTCAGGGCAGTGAGAACAACCGTCTGGGCAGTGAGAACAACCGTCTGGGCAGTGAGAACAACCATCAGGGCAGTGAGAACAACCGTCAAGGCAGTAAGGACAACCGTCAACGCAGTGAAGACAACCGCCAAGGCAGTGAAGACAACCGCCAAGGCAGTGAAGACAACCGTCAAGGCAGTGAAGACAACCGCCAAGGCAGTGAAGACAACCGTCAAGGCAGTGAAGACAAATTTCACAACAGCTACAGGGATCAAGAGGACTCAGAGGACAGGATTACCCACCAAGATGGAGTCACATACAACAGAGTGCCACGGCACCATTACTAACTTCTAGAATTAGTGCCACGTGACACCTGGTAATACCCAGGAACTTACAGACACACACCAACGAAGAGGCAGGGCCAGGAGGTGAGTACACATACACACACACACATACGTATTTAAGTGTTTTGGATGAGGGAGAGAGAGAGAGAGAGAGAGAGAGAGAGAGAGAGAGAGAGAGAGAGAGAGAGAGAGAGAGAGAGAGGAACCTGCCCAGTATTAGCCTGTATGTGTGCTGTGTTATTTCCAATTCTTATATTAACTCTCAGTGTGTATACACTAGGAGATACAGGCCTCTCCGTGTGTATACATACACACCCATCGGCGTACAATAATCTCATACAATGTATAAACATCCACTTAAGTTCAGGAAACCGCACAAGGATCCGGCAACTTAGTGAGGAAGTCGTGAACGGAAGAGCATTGTGAACAGACTTACGGTAATCTCTCCCCCGAAGCTTATTATGTGCTGAGATATCATAAACTTGAACATTATATATTTACATATATATTATCTCCCAGTTCACAGCAGGATTGGAACCTACAAACTCGGCATCAGAATACACAGCACTTTATCCACACAGCCGGACTTCAGGAGTCCTCTGATGCCGAGTTTGCAGGTTCGAATCCTGCTGTGGACGGAGAAATAATAATTAATAATAATATATATATATATATATAGACATATATATATATATATATATATATATATATATATATATATATATATATATATATATATATAGATATATAGAGAGAGAGAGAGAGAGAGAGAGAGAGAGAGAGAGAGAGAGAGAGAGAGAGAGAGAGAGAGAGAGAGAGAGAGAGAGAGAGAGAGTCTGGAACATGTTCGTACAGCATTATGATATCAACGAGATAAAGTCAGATGATCAAATGAAAATGCTGGCCCACAGATGGCTCCAACTTCATCCTGTTCCCTACTTGTATGTCTCATAACAATAAAAAGCTATCAAATGAGCTGATGTAGGTAACAGCTCTTAGCTTGTCAATAAAATTAGGAATCCTTAACCTTGTCAAACCCTGTGTAAAAGAAAGGAGAGAGAGAGAGAGAGAGAGAGAGAGAGAGAGAGAGAGAGAGAGAGAGAGAGAGAGAGAGAGAGAGAGAGAGAGAGAGAGAGAGAGAGAGAGAGAGAGAGAGAGAAAGCATCACCAGGACACGTAACAGAAAATCAGACAGCCTCTGATATCGCTAGTATCTCAACAGTTGTATGCTGTATAGCCCTTGTGGTTTAGCGCTTCTTTATTATTATAATAATAATGAACAGTTGTAGTTAGAACAGTGTAAGAGAAGCCTCTCCCCACCCTCCTGCTACCACCATCTGCACGACTGATTAATTTGACTGTACAATGTTCATTAGAGCCTCACATAACACATTCACCACAGGTTATATTTAATCCTCACGATTAAAATTAAAGTAAACTTGCAGGGTATATACACAGATACATACCCCTCAATGTATATCCTTAACCAAGACATATTACACTGTATCGAGTATCACTCATTCCCAAGATATATTCATTTAACTGAGGAGAATATACATTCACCCAACAACGTATTCCTGCCATTAGTTTCAGAGAATATTGATTTAATTTGAAGGTATTCTCTAAATTAAGGTTAAGGGCCGCGGGGGCGCTGACCCCCCCGAACCCTCCCTCTTGCAGATAAGTGTAATATACGTTCATTCTAGAAGCTTGGTCGTCCAAAAACTTATTATAATGAATATACTGCGACTGGCCCAGATTCGAACCCGAGTCGTTCGGGCAGCCCTTAGGGATTGGGAGTTTATCTCTCGCTTCCCCAGGAAGCTGCCAAAACGACTGGAGTTCGAGTCTCGGCCAGTTGCAGTATATATTCTTCGCTTGAGGCCACTCGTTTCCGTGGCTACACTGAACAAGTGGACATACCTAATCTTTCTCATCAGAGACGAGGGGTTCTTCCTTTTCTCATCAGAGACGAAGGGTTCTCCCTTATCTCATCAGAGGCGAAGGGGTCTCCATTTTCTCATCAGAGACGAGGGGTTCTCCCTTTTCTCATCAGAGACGAGGGTTCTCCCTTTTCTCATCAGAGACGAGGGGTTCTCCCTTTTCTCATCAGAGACGAGGGGTCTCCCTTTTCTCATCAGAGACGAGGGGTTCTCCCTTTTCTCATCAGAGACGAGGGTTCTCCCTTATCTCATCAGAGGCGAAGGAGTCTCCCTTTTCTCATCAGAGACGAGGGTTCTCATTTTTCTCATCGGAGACGAGGGGTTCTCCCTTTTCTCATCAGAGACGAGGGGTCTCCCTTTTCTCATCAGAGACGAGGGGTTCTCCCTTTTCCCCTTTCCCCTCACATGCACATTGCTCCCCCCCTTTCTCACTCGAAATTTCCAAACAAATCACAGAACGGGTGGAGGTCAAACTCACATGGGATGAGTTCTTAAGCTCGCCTGCTATGGGTTCGATTCCCCGCCCAGTCTGTTATTTATACAGTAATATGCAAATAAACATGGGAGTAAAATCACGGTATTATGATGATGTTCACACACACACACCCTATATATATATATATATATATATATATATATATATATATATATATATATATATATATATATCATTTCAGATATGAGAATTCTGGGACTCTGGCACTCCCAGGGTAGGGCTAGCCAGCCACCTCTGGCACTCCCTGGGTAGGGCCACCACCACACGTCGCTTCAAGTGAAAATCCTCACGTCATAATTCACTTCAATCCGCCTAGCTGCTGCCGTCGAAGTCTTCTCCAGGGATTTTATCGTACTGCTGAAGGTCTTCCAGGAACGCTGGACGAATTATTAGTGTGCGTGAGAGAGAGAGAGAAAGAGAGAGAGAGAGAGAGAGAGAGAGAGAGAGAGAGAGAGAGAGAGAGAGAGAGAGAGAGAGAGAGAGAGAGAGAGTGAGAGAGAGAGTGACTAAGAGAGTTGCCTAACCATGCTGTATACACTGGGATGTTTGCTTTTCTCAGACAAACAAAACTTTATATCTTTCTGCAGTATACAAAATATAGCTTACATATAATAATAATAATAATAATAATAATAATAATAATAATAATAATAATAATAATAATAATTCTATTTCTTTAGGTACATGATATATATTATTATTATTTTCACTGGGAACGCTAAACCCGTAGGAATTATATAACGCCTGTGGGGGAGGGATGGAAAACATTAATTTAGGGAATTGGAGCACAGATCCAGTTCCCTAGATCAAGAGCCCCTCACCAGCATCAAGGAACCTCCCATGAAGGGTACAACGTATAAAGACCATAGCTGACATCAGTTACATACTATATATAAAAAAAACCTTGATATGCAGAGCATTTCACTCAAATTAGGTTAATTTTATCCACCCAGGATGCGACCCACACCAGTCGGCTTAACACAGAGGTACCTACTTGCCGCTAGGTGAACAGGGACAGCAAGTATCTTAAGGAAACGCGCTCATATGTTTCCACCCGTACCGGGGGAACGAACCACGGACCTCGGTGTGTGAGCTGAGTGCCCCACCAACCTGTAGAGTAAGTTTCAGACCGTGAAAACCACACAGTTTACCTCCGGCAGACATCACCTCTGCTCAAGATATCCATAACACAAGTGGTGACTTCATTCAGTGTCAGGACATCCAACTTCTAATTTTGAAGTCACTCTCTCAATTTATTTTCTATTTGCTAATATCTATAAATATGTCATATATTTCCAATATACTTTTTTCTATGACGATGTCCGCTCCACACTCCATCGTGGAGACTCACACTAGTTCGTTCAACTCGGCCTCGAAATGTTTTCTATTTAATTAAGTGAAGCTTCGACCAGCCTGGCATAGCAACGCGAGGCTTCATCAACCTATATTCCACCCTTAATAAGGCTTCACCAGGTCTGTGTAAAATCTACACACACGCAAACACAGCGTTTGTAGTGGTCATGTCTGGTCACTAAGATAAACGATCTTATTATACATTACTACTCTTACCACGACGTCGGAATACAAATGAAAATAATTTGTTTTCCGCAGTAAACAGGTAATGTGGTTTACATGTAATCAGATATTGTTACGCACAAAATAAAGCCAGGCAGAAATAACAGCTTCCTCAGAGCAACTTGTTCGTATTATAACCCATTAGTGTGATGAGAGATTAATGCTCTCTTCCTCGGGCTTCATTCCATTTTTAAATGTGGGCATTAAGCGTAGAAGATAATTAACAATCCTCGCACTGTCTTCGGTTTAGAGAGACGTATCTTCGTTTTTGGCCAGGAGCACCTTCGCTTAGAAAGACGCATCCTCTTATTTTTTTTTTTGCCAGGAGTACCTCGGCTTAGAGAGAAGTATTCTCCTGTTTTTTTTTCCAGGAGTACCTCGGCTTAGAGAGAAGTATTCTCCTATTTTTTTTTGCCAGGAGTACCTCGGCTTAGAGAGACGTATTCTCTTATTCTTTTGCCAGGAGTTCCTCTATCCACACCGTATCTAACACCGGAATAGCCATTATCTCTTCCTAGAACCATAACCTAGAACCTTTCTTGCAACAGCTACAATTATTTTCTCATTTCTCCTAACAAACCTTCCAACCACCTTCAATTGCATCTCCCTCACCCCCATCACCCCACCCCGCCACCTCCCTCACCCCAACTAACATAACTGCATGTTAAATATTTGTTTAACAATGACATTAACTGAAGTAATATACTTCACAGTAAGAGAAAAACAAACTCACTCATTGTAGCTTGTCAAGAAAGATAAATAACGAGGAAGTTCAAGTTTGTCTGGTGGTGAAGACAGTTGAAGGTTGTCTGGTGGTGAAGACAGTTGAAGGTTGTCTGGTGGTGAAGACAGTTGAAGGTTGTCTGGTGGTGAAGACAGTTGAAGGTTGTCTGGTGGTGAAGACAGTTGAAGGTTGTCTGGTGGTGAAGACAGTTGAAGGTTGTCTGGTGATGAAGACAGTTGAAGGTTGTCTGGTGGTGAAGACAGTTGAAGGTTGTCTGGTGATGAAGACAGTTGAAGGTTGTCTGGTGGTGAAGACAGTTGAAGGTTGTCTGGTGGTGAAGACAGTTGAAGGTTGTCTGGTGATGAAGACAGTTGAAGGTTGTCTGGTGATGAAGACAGTTGAAGGTTGTTTGGTGGTGAAGACAGTTGAAAGTTGTCTGGTGATGAAGACAGTTGAAGGTTGTCTGGTGGTAAAGACAGTTGAAGGTTGTCTGGTGGTGAAGACAGTTGAAGGTTGTCTGGTGATGAAGACAGTTGAAGGTTGTCTGGTGATGAAGACAGTTGAAGGTTGTCTGGTGGTGAAGACAGTTGAAGGTTGTCTGGTGGTGAAGACAGTTGAAGGTTGTCTGGTGATGAAGACAGTTGAAGGTTGTCTGGTGGTGAAGACAGTTGAAGGTTGTCTGGTGATGAAGACAGTTGAAGGTTGTCTGGTGGTGAAGACAGTTGAAGGTTGTCTGGTGGTGAAGACAGTTGAAGGTTGTCTGGTGATGAAGACAGTTGAAGGTTGTCTGGTGATGAAGACAGTTGAAGGTTGTTTGGTGGTGAAGACAGTTGAAAGTTGTCTGGTGATGAAGACAGTTGAAGGTTGTCTGGTGGTAAAGACAGTTGAAGGTTGTCTGGTGGTGAAGACAGTTGAAGGTTGTCTGGTGATGAAGACAGTTGAAGGTTGTCTGGTGGTGAAGACAGTTGAAGGTTGTCTGGTGGTGAAGACAGTTGAAGGTTGTCTGGTGGTGAAGACAGTTGAAGGTTGTCTGGTGATGAAGAAAGATGAAGGTTGTCTGGTGATGAAGAAAGATGAAGGTTGTCTGGTGATGAAGAAAGATGAAGGTTGTCTGGTGATGAAGAAAGATGAAGGTTGTCTGGTGGTGAAGACAGATGAAGGTTGTCTGGTGATGAAGACAGATGAAGGTTGTCTGGTGGTGAAGACAGATGAAGGTTGTCTGGTGGTGAAGACAGATGAAGGTTGTCTGGTGATGAAGACAGATGAAGGTTGTCTGGTGATGAAGAAAGATGAAGGTTGTCTGGTGGTGAAGACAGATGAAGGTTGTCTGGTGATGAAGACAGATGAAGGTTGTCTGGTGGTGAAGACAGATGAAGGTTGTCTGGTGGTGAAGACAGATGAAGGTTGTCTGGTGATGAAGACAGATGAAGGTTGTCTGGTGGTGAAGACAGATGAAGGTTGTCTGGTGATGAAGACAGATGAAGGTTGTCTGGTGATGAAGACAGATGAAGGTTGTCTGGTGGTGAAGACAGATGAAGGTTGTCTGGTGGTGAAGACAGTTGAAGGTTGTCCAGTGATTAAGAAGACAGCTTCAGCAAGCGATCTGATAAATACTTGAAGACAGAGCTGGAAGAAAGCACCTCAAGAACAAGATGTAATAAAGACGAGAAAAGAAGAGCTGCATAAAAAGACGTTAGCGACTTGCGTGTAAGAAAAGCTTTACTTATCACAAGCTCTATTAGTTATAATACTCAGAAAGAAATACTAAACCTGTAAGGGGTCATAGAGAGCTTTGGAAGTTAGTTCTGAGAGAATGGAGGGCAGTTCTAATGCGCTGGTTCAAGAGCCCTTCAGCGGCAAGAGCCCCATCCCCTACCTCACCTTGATCCCTCCATCTGGTGTAACTGGATCACTGAGTGAAGGAAGCTATGTCCACAATTTAGCTGACGTTTTGGAAGGTAACACCAGCACTTAACACTGCCTAAGTGACACACGCTCTTACTTTCCCTACTTTCTACTACCTCTACTAGTTTCTATTACCACTACTACGTCCACTTTCTACTGCTCCTACTACTACTACAACTTCCACTACCAGCATTAACACTACTTCCTTTTCTTCCTCTCTTGGTCCCGTCCCTGTGACCCCTCACCTATACATACTGGCTCCCTCTCGTGTGTCAGTGTGACTTTGTAAAGGTTCCAGGTCAGACCAAAACTTCGTCAGATGCTTCTATGGGTTATTTGTGTACTTCTTGCAACTGTCAGAGAGGAGTCACAGAATGTAAGATTTGCACCCGCGGAGTCTCGGGCTCGATTCCCGTTCAGTTTTACATGAATTTGCTAACATTAGTCCACTATGACTTCCTCCTTTTCTTGAGTACACACACACACACACACACACACAGTCATAGAGTTGTCAAGAAGTGGAACAATCTAGAAAGTGATGTAGCGGAGGCAGGATCCATACAAAGCTTTAAGAAGAGGTACGATAAAGCTCATGGAGCAGGGAGATAGTGGACCTAGTAGCCACCAGCGAAAAGGCGGAGCCAGGAGCTGTGAATCGACCCCTGCGACCTCAGACAGGTGAAATAGGCGAGTGCACACACACACACACACACACACACACACACACACACGCACACAGGATGTTCCAGAGATGGGACACAGTAACAAGGGGACACAGTTGGAAGTTGAAGACACAGATGAATCACAGGAATGTTAGGAAGTATTTCTTCAGCCACAGAGTAGTCAGGAAGTGGAATAGTTTGGGAAGCGATGTAGTGGAGGCAGGATTCATACATAGCTTTAAGCAGAGGTATAATAAAGCTCACGGTTCAGGGAGAGTGACCTAATAGCGACCAGTGGAGAGGCTGGGCCAGGAGCTTGTTCTCGACCCCTGCAACCTCAACTAGGTGAGGTGAGTACACACACACACACACACACATGTGCCAACCTCTATTTCATATTCTGAAAAAAAAACAATAGCCTCAGAAATAAATATAATGATTTAGATAGCTAAAATTCTAGATATTTTCTCCACAAAACAATTCACCATTTTTTCTCAGATAAAGTGGAGTACAGGACACAGCCGGCGCTCCCCCTCTGGATCGTCACGTTGAGGCGCTGCAAGAGAGAAAAATAGAGCTTATTACTTCCCTCTCGGCATGCCGGAGAAAGCAATTACATATTTTTCTTGAGTCTGGCCTAAGTTTGCGAGACAAAGTTATAACATCAGCACAAGTCGCTAATATGTAGTTGGGCTTAGTTTTGTAGCAGATCAAACTCGCGGAGAACTTGATTACGCTTGATTGTTCTCCTGCGTAATACACACGGGGGGAAAACTAGACCAGGAAAAAACGGAACGGAAATAAATACGAGAAGGATGTGGAGAGGAGCAGGAGGATAAAACATTGGAACAGGAAGATAAAAGTGGAGAAAGGTTAGGAAGAATGAGAAGAATTCTTAGGAAGAGAAGTATTATAAGACGAAAGAAGTAAGAGGAGAAATAAGAGGATAAGAGCAAAAAGTTACCTCAAAGAAAAGCAAAATACACCCAAAAAAGAAAAAAAGACTGCCAATCTAAAATAAAATGCTTAAGTAAAAATCGTCTTTAAACAGAACAAGTGTTACCTGACACGGGTCTCAGTTATATGATGACCCACGGCTGGAGCTTTAGGTCATCTGACCGAGACCTTCCACAGGCTTCTTTTTTTTTTTCTTTTTAATAGTTAAAGATTAGCCGGTATTCTCCCGGCCCGGGCCTTGTCCAAGTGGTGGCCCGGCCTTGGCTCCCTCTTTAGGGAGTGTCTGAGACCTAAGTCTCCCATGGGAGGAGGCACAAGTACCTCCTCATCTTTGGGACCAACTGTCCCCAGGCCTAGCCACAAGCTAGGCCTCTCTGGTCTGCCATCCCCGCCCCAAGGGGGCTAATGGGAATGACAGTCCTATGAGATAAAAGCTCGGGCTCAGGCACCTACCCTACCCTAGAAGGGTTAGGCATGGTGTCGATCTTCTTTTTAATTGAAGAACTTAATATTAAATCAACCAAAAAAATAAATAATTTTTTTCCCTCAGTTAAAATGCAAGTATTTTTTTTTTATGTAAGACAGGCGCTCAAAAGTTATTTCACCATATACACTTTTTATGTTCAACAAAGTTCGTAAGCCTGGAATTTAGATAAATATTGTAATTCACTGGAAAAAACGTTTTAAAAAAATATTTTTTTTTAATATGAGAGAGTTTGCTTTCAGCTGATACTTAACTATTTTTTAGTAGCAATGTTTGATAAATTCTGTTGAATTATTATAAGAAAAAAAAACGCTGGATTGCCGTGTTTATAATAATAATAATAATAATAATAATAATAATAATAATAATAATAATAATAATAATAATAATAATAATAATAATTATTATTATTATTATTATTATTATTATTATTATTATTATTATTATTATTATCTGGCTTGCAAATTAAGTTACCACTAACTTTCCAGTAAGTTAATACAATCTACTACAGTTTAACTCTACTCACCCGTGGATAGCCTATATATTAAGTTTATGGAATATATATTAAATATTGGAAGGGTATATACACTGAAAGGTGTGTATCAGTGTATATACATTGAGAGGTGTGTATCAGTATATATACATATATATATATATATATATATATATATATATATATATATATATATATATATATATATATATATATATATATATTGAGAGGTGTGTATCAGTATATATACAGTGAGAGGTGTGTATCTCTCATTGTATATAACCAATGAGCGACCTGTAATACAGAGGTGACCTGTGACACAACAGTGACCTGTAATATAACAGTGACCTGTGACACAACAGTGACCTGTGACACAACAGTGACCTGTGACACAACAGTGATTTGTAATACAACAGTGACCTGTGAAACAGCAGACCTGTGACACAACAGTGACTTGTGACACAACAGTGACCTGTGACACTACAGTGACCTGTGACACAATAGTGACCTGTGACACTACAGTGATGTGTGACACAACAGTGATTTGTAATACAACAGTGACCTGTGAAACAGCAGACCTGTGACACAACAGTGACCTGTGACACAACAGTGACTTGTGACACAACAGTGACCTGTGACACTACAGTGACCTGTGACACAATAGTGACCTGTGACACTACAGTGATGTGTGACACAACAGTGACCTGTGACACAACAGTGACTTTTAATACAACAGTGACCTGTGACACTACAGTGACCTGTGACAACAGTGACCTGTGACACAACAGTGACCTGTGACACTACAGTGATCTGTGACACAACAGTGACCTGTGACACAACAGTGACTTGTAATACAAAAGTGACCTGTGACACAACAGTGACCTGTGACACAACAGTGACCTGTGACACAACAGTGACCTGTGACACAACAGTGACCTGTGACACTACAGTGACCTGTGAAAACAGTGACCTGTGACACAACAGTGACCTGTGACACTACAGTGACCTGTGACACAACAGTGACCTGTGACACAACAGTGACTTGTAATACAAAAGTGACCTGTGACACAACAGTGACCTGTGACACAACAGTGACCTGTGACACAACAGTGACCTGTGACACAACAGTGACCTGTGACACAACAGTGATCTGTGAAACAGCAGACCTGTGACACAACAGTGACCTGTGAAACAGCAGACCTGTGACACAACAGTGACTTGTGACACAACAGTGACCTGTAATATAACAGTGACCTGTGACACAACAGTGACCTGTGACACAACAGTGACCTGTGACACAACAGTGACCTGTGACACAACAGTGACCTGTGACACAACAGTGACCTGTGACACAACAGTGACCTGTGACACAACAGTGACCTGTGACACAACAGTGACCTGTGACACAACAGTGACCTGTGACAGAACAGTGACCTGTGACACAACAGTGACCTGTGACAACAAAGGCACCAGCTGCAACTCCTCTGGTCTAATTAACGGTAATGTCCTTCTTAGGTAGTCTGTAATTACATTGATAATGGGATTTAAGAAATGGGAATGTGTGTGTGTGTGTGTGTGTGTGTGTGTGTGTGTGTGTGTGTGTGTGTGTGTGTGTGTGTGTGTGTGTGTGTGTGTGTGTGTGTGTGTGTGTGTGTGTGTGTGTGTTCTGCGGACAGTCGTGGGATGAAATAGGTGGGTTTGGGAGCTTTGGTTCAACCTCTACAGTCAAAACAAACTCCATATTCTCTTTCTATATCTATCTATCCATCTATCTATCTATGTATCTATGTATTTATGTATCTATGTATCTATGTATCTATGTATCTATGTATCTATCTGTCTGTCTATCTATCTATCTCATAAAAAAACTGGAGAATACAAACTAAGCAAAATTTTTCACTTCATTTATTATCATCATAATAATCACCATCAACACAATATATACAATCACAAAAAAAAAAAAAATAGATTCTCATCCACGAAGGCTGCCTGAAGAAGGCTCGTTCTGCCTTCATAATCCGGATTGTTCCTCCCCCGTACACGAATCCGGATTAGGACAAGCAAACGACGAGCATTACAGTGGTGTTATATAGACTGATTACAAAAAACAAGCTTCAGTGACCCTTTGAGAAAATAGGAAGCAGGTTAATATGCCCAGCAGAGTACAGTTGAGTACATATTTGACTCTCACGGCACAATTCGTAAGTACAAACACAAATTATTATTTTTTGGGGGGGTAATATTTACAGTGTTTTTCATTTTGTAAATTATACATTAACACAAAATTCGCATCTATCCATTAAAAAAATATTCATAGTGAATTATGTAATCATATATATATATATATATATATATATATATATATATATATATATATATATATATATATATATATATATATATATATATATATATATATATATATATATATATATATATATATATATATATATATATATATATATATATACACTACAGTAATATGCAAATCCCAGCAGGTATACTCACTATACACACCATCAAGTATACTCACTATACACACCATCAAGTATACTCACTATACACACCATCAAGTATACTCACTATACACACCATCAAGTATACTCACTATACACACCATCAAGTATACTCACTATACACACCATCAAGTATACTCACTATACACACCATCAAGTATACTCACTATACACACCATCAAGTATACTCACTATACACACCATCAAGTATACTCACTATACACACCATCAAGTATACTCACTATACACGCCATCACGTATACTCACTATACACACCATCAAGTATACTCACTATACACACCATCAAGTATACTCACTATACACACCATCAAGTATACTCACTATACACACCATCAAGTATACTCACTATACACGCCATCACGTATACTCACTATACACACCATCAAGTATACTCACTATACACGCCATCACGTATACTCACTATACACACCATCAAGTATACTCACTATACACACCATCAAGTATACTCACTATACACGCCATCAAGTATACTCACTATACACACCATCAAGTATACTCACTATACACACCATCAAGTATACTCACTATACACACCATCAAGTATACTCACTATACACGCCATCACGTATACTCACTATACACACCATCACGTATACTCACTATACACACCATCAAGTATACTCACTATACACACCATCAAGTATACTCACTATACACACCATCAAGTATACTCACTATACACACCATCAAGTATACTCACTATACACACCATCAAGTATATCCTGTCTATAAAAGCCACTTTTGACAGTGACTCAAAAATCCATTAAATATTTTTCCCTCAGAAGAAAACGGAGCAAAGAAAGACACACACACACACACACACACACACACACACACACACACACACACACACACACACACACACACACACACACACACAAGTGATGTGTTGATGAGAAATGATGTAGTGGAGGCAGGATCCATACATAGCTTCAAGAAGACGTATGATAAAGTTCATGGAACAAGAAGAGTGACCCAGCAGCGACCTGTGAAGAGGCAGGGCAAGGAGCTGTGACTGAACCCCTGCAACCTCAACTAGGTGAGTACACACACACACACCAAAACACCGAAGGATTGTTTTAGTGTCACTTTTTATACAAACACTATGAAATATACACATTTTAAGATTTTTCAATAAATCTGAAGAGAAAAAACTCACAAAAAACACATTTTTGATAGTTCTGAAAGCCTATCAACTGGAGGATAGGCCTATACACGGGTCATTATAGGTCAGAAACCACCTAGATGCTTGCACTAATTATATCATTAACCTTAAACATTCATTTTATACAAGGAACGATCCCGTAGGCTCAGGTTCAGTTTTTTTCTACACGTGCAAACATGGGTTTTAATATATAAATTTCAATGAATGTATATAGACCGGAATATACATGTAAATATAATGAAATGCCCACGGTAACGTCCTTGTAGCATATTGGTGCCCATGGTAGCGTCCCCTAGGACACAGTGGAGTTTGTCGTAGCGTCAGAGGAGCATACTGATGAGCATGGTAGCGTTCCTAGAGAATATAGAGGTCCCTGGTAGAGTTCTAGCGCATGGAGCCCCTGGTAGCATCGTAAAGTATGTTTGAGCAGTTTGGAACCCCTGGTATCGTCATAGAGCAAGTGGAGCCCCTGGTAGCCTCCTAGAGCATGTTGGAGCTCTTGGTAGCCTCCTAGAGCATGTTGGAGAACCTGGTAGCCTCCTAGAGCATGCTGGAGCCCCTGGTAGCCTCCTAGAGTATGTTGGAGAACCTGGTAGCCTCCTAGAGCATGCTGGAGCCCCTGGTAGCCTCCTAGAGCATATTGAAGCCCTTGGTAGCCTCGTAATGTTGTAGCCCCTGGTAGCCTCCTAATGTTGGAGCCCCTGGTAGCCTCCTAGAGCATGTTGAAGAACCTGGTAGCCTCCTGGAGGATGTTGGAGCCCTTGCTAGCCTTCTAGAGCATGCTGGAGCCCCTGGTAGCCTCCTGGAGCATGCTGGAGCCCCTGGTAGCCTCCTAGAGCATGTTGGAGCCCCTGGTAGCCTTCTAGAGCATGCTGGAGCCCCTGGTAGCCTTCTGGAGCATGCTGGAGCCCCTGGTAGCCTCCTAGAGCATGCTGGAGCCCCTGGAAGCCTCCTAGAGCATGTTGGAGCGGGTTGTGGGTTGTTTGCTGGCCTCGTGGAAGCGACGGGGATGGCAGTGTTCTTGATCACCGATGGAGATGTTCTCGTTTGAACGACTGGGAGCCAATCCGAGCACCACCTGCAGCAGTGAACAGGTGAACAGAATGAGAACTGAGCAGCTGAACAGGCTCTACGGTGGGCAGCTGAAAAGCTGTAGGGTGGGCAGTTGAACAGGCTGGAGGGTGGGCAGGTGAATAGGCTGGAGAGTGAACAGGTGAACAGATATATAGGCTGGAGAATGAACATGTGGATAGGTGAAAAAAAATAATATGCTAGAGTGAACAGGTGAACAGTCTGGTAGAGCTTAATAACATCTTTAATAAGAATAACTATGAACAGAGTGAACGTGTAACTATTTGAAGTTAACAACAGAGAGAACAACTAAGCTGCCTAGGAAGAACAATCTGAACAACGAACACACGATAAAGGAAATTAAATGTTCTCTTTCTATCTCCTTTCTGAACTCTTTATCAGCTCAGGAATAAAGCATAAGAAGACTTCGTACACGGTGAACATAGTGAACAATTCCATTAACTTAATCATCCGCAGCAAGAACAAAAGGGAGGAAGCAAAGCTTTGTTCACGATAACAATGCTTGCAGAAAGAGAGAGAGAGAGAGAGAGAGAGAGAGAGAGAGAGAGAGAGAGAGAGAGAGAGAGAGAGAGAGAGAGAGAGAGAGAGAGAGAGAGAGAGAGAGTTAATACGAGAGCGCTACAGCAAGGACTGGATAGACTGATGCAGTGGTCAGAGAAGTGGCAGATGCCGTTTATTATAGACAAATACGAAGTTCTAAGCCTTGGAGGGGAATATAACCATGACACTTACAGACTTGATAATGTAAATCTTAATCACTCTAAATGTGTAAAAAATTTAGGAGTTCTGGCTAGCTGTAATCTAAAGCCAAGACAACAGTGCGTAAATGTTCGTAACAAAGACTAGAGTCCTCAGGTTATACTTAAAATAACGCTATATATCACTGGTAAGGCCTCATTTAGATTATGCTGCGCAATTCTGGTCACGGTATTACAAAATGGACGTAAATGCGCTGGAAAAGGTAAAGAGGAGGATAACAAAGTTGATCTCATGTATCAGAAATCTTCCCTACTAGGATAGACTGAGGGGCCTGAATCTGTACTCTCTAGAAAGGCGTAGAATTAAGGAGGATATAACTGAGGTGTATACATGGAAAGCAGGTATAAACAGAGGGTGAATAAATAACGTGCTAAAAATCTAACCAAGACAGGACTCGCAGCAATAGAAGCAAGTTAGAAAAATTTAGATTTAGAAAAGATATTGGAAAAAACTGATTTTGGTAATAGAGTTGTGAACGAGTGGGTGTTAGACCTGCCCAGCATGGGCCAGCAGGCCTTCATCAGTGCTCCTTCATTCTTACATTATTATGATATCCTGATATCTGGCAAGTATAACATACAGTACAGAGCGTCGCGGGCCGGTAACCCCCCCCCTTTGAAAAAAACAACAACAGGAATCCTTTAGGACCTAAAACTGGCAGACAGTTTGATAAAACAGTGTATTACACAGGTAAGTGGAGAGGTCTTCCAACTATGTTAATAAACCACATCATTATTTCTTGTAAACAGATGCACTTTGGCTGTCAATCATCTTTTATTATTATTATTATTATTATTATTATTATTATTATTATTATTATTACTGCTGTTAATGTTACTACTATTGTTACTAATTTCATTATTATTACTAATTTACTGCTACTAATAATATTATAAATATTATTTTGTGTGTGTGTGTACGTGTGTGTGTACGTGTGTGTGTGTGTGTACGTGTGTGTGTGTACGTGTGTGTGTGTGTGTGTGTGTGTGTGTGTGTGTGTGTGTGTGTGTGTGTGTGTGTATGTATGTGTGTGTGTGTGTGTGTGTGTGTGTGTGTGTGTGTGTGTGTGTGTGTGTGTGTGTACGTGTGTATGTGTGTATGTGTGTGTGTGTACGTGTGTATGTGTGTGTACGTGTGTGTGTGTACGTGTGTGTGTACGTATGTGTGTGTACGTGTGTGTGTACGTGTGTATGTGTGTGTACGTGTGTATGTGTGTGTACGTGTGTGTGTGTACGTGTGTGTGTACGTATGTGTGTGTACGTGTGTGTGTGTACGTGTGTGTGTGTACGTGTGCATGTGTGTGTACGTGTGTGTGTACGTGTAAGTACGTACTTACCCGCAGCTGGTTGAGCAGTGTTCCACTGAAGAGGAGGTATATCCAAGGGTTGGTACAGCTGTTGAGTGACCCTAGCAACATGCACACCACAGTCACCGGGTTAATCGTCGACACTGCGGAATTTCAACATGTTAATCTCGTGTTATTACCATGTTAAACCCATGCAACAAAGGTTAAACTGTGCTCCAGCACTTAACATCACTTCAAACAAAATTTTAACCTTATTAAACCATGTTATTCATGTTACAACACGTCCTGTCAATGTTAAACATTCTTAAGCCATGTTACTTCATGTTGCGACAGGTCCTGTGAATGTTAAACCGCCTTCAACCATGTTATATCATGTAACGTCAAGTCCACTAAATATTAAACCACCTAGAATCACGTAACATCACATCTCGTAAATGTTAAACTTCCTTAAACCATGTTAAACCAAACGAACACAACGCCCAGTGAAAATTAAACCATATTTCATTATATGGAATAAGAAAAAAATAAAAAAAAAACTGTCTAGTTAAATCATTCTAAATTACAAAACATCAGGTGCAATGTTAATAAAATTTCGATAAATTAATAAGTCGTTAACAGTCAACTGTAATTAACACACTTAATTACAATAGCTGGAAAGTGTATCTGTAATTCGATTTGAAAACGTAAATTGCAAATCGGTGGAAAATCATATATGCAGATCAGTGGATAATCACATATGTAATCGTATGTGCAGTTCCAACAACGCTCTGTAAACCTCAGTGTTGTAAATTATCCACTGTAAATTGTGTAAAATAAACTGCTTACTATAAATAAATAATTGTAAATTATACAGTAAAAAAATATAGATTTATGCAATGTAAATTGTGAGATTGATTGTTGTAAATTACACACACACACATACACACAAGCACACACACACACACACACACACACACACACACACACACACACACACACACACACATACACACACACACACACACACACACACATACAAACACACAGGGGCCAGGAGCTGAGTCTCGACCCCTGCAACCACAATTAGGTGAGTACACACACTGCATGATTGTAAATTGTAAATAGGTATAATTTACGACATATATTCCCTCTGTTATTCTTTTTTTTCCAACTGACAGGTGTCGACAGGCGTTATTAATGAGGCTCAAACAATTATTAATGAGGGTGTTAAATTATTCTCATTATTAAAGCAGATCCAAATGTAAATGAGATGAGATTTTAGAATCTTTATATATATATATATATATATATATATATATATATATATATATATATATATATATATATATATATATATATATATATATATGTATATATATATATATATATATATATATATATATATATATATATATATATATATATATATATATATATATATATATATATATATATATATATATATATGTCGTGCCGAATATGTAAAACTGGTCAATTAGCAAGAACTCATTTAAAATTAAGTCCTTTCTAAAATTTTCTCTTATACGTTTAAAGATATGTTTTTTTTAATTAATGTTAATGTAAAATTTTTTAATTTTGCTCCAAAAGAATCTTAGAAAACTTACCTAACCTTATTATAACAAGAACAATTTATTTTAGCCTAACCCAACTAAATATATTTTAGATTTGTTTACAATAATTTAATACTAAACAAACACAGTGAAATATATTTTTTTCGTTAGGTTCAGAATGATTTTGGCGAAATTATTGCATACACAAATTTTCACTTGTCCTATATGGCAAGATGAGCGTTGCTATTTAAGCCAAGATCGCAAGTTCTGCCTATTCGGCACGACATATATATATTAGTATTAGTAGTAGTAGTAGTAGTAGTAGTAGTAGTAGTAGTAGTAGTAGTAGTATTAGTAGTAGTAGTAGTAGTAGTAGTAGTAGTAGTATTAGTAGTAGTAGTAGTAGTAGTAGTAGTAGTAGTAGTAGTAGTAGTAGTAGTAGTAGTAGTAGCAGTAAGCAAACAATAATGTCCTACCTATTTGATAATTTCTTCCTGGCACCGTAACTATCTTACTTAAGCAAATCTCTGGCACTGAAAATAGTCCACATACATAGAAGAGCCTCCATTAATTACACTCTGGAGGCCACGAGTCTGCCTAATGAATCTAACTCTCGTTAACCTCGGTAATTGCTCTTCATTAATCGACCGGGGAGGTTGGGCAAAGCGTTCGCGTTTTCCCAAAGGGAATCCCGGATGCGTTTTGCTTACGCAGGAACGCTACTAGGGCGAAAAGAGCGGACGGAAACGTGGGCAAGAGAAACGTTTCGCTCTCTCTCTCTCTCTCTCTCTCTAAAAAAAAGACCTTTGTCTTCGCCCCGTGAAGAGCTTCACTCCTCGCCCCGTGTAAGATTTCATCATCGCTCTGTCTAGAGCTTTTCCTCCTGTATAGAGCTTTACCACAGCTCTGCAAAAGATCTTTGCCAATGCTGTCTACTTTATCGCAGATGTGTAGAGCTTCGTTGTCGCTCTATGTAGAGCTGAATCATAGCTCTGTGTAGAGCTTTATCATCACTCTGTGTAGAGCTTTATTATCACTCTGTGTAGAGCTTTATCACTATTTGTAGAGCTTTATCATCACTCTGTGTAGAGCTTTTTCACTGTTTGTAGAGCTTTATCATCACTCTGTGTAGAGCTTTATCACTCTGTGTAGAGCTTTATTATCACTCTGTGTAGAGCTTTATCATCACTCTGTGTAGAGCTTTATCATAATTCTGTGTAGAGCTTTATCATCACTCTGTGTAGAGCTTTATTATCACTCTGTGTAGAGCTTTATCACTGTTTGTAGAGCTTTATCATCACTCTGTGTAGAGCGTTATCATCACTCTGTGTAGAGCTTTATCACTCTGTGTAGAGCTTTATTACTCTGTGTAGAACTTTACCACTCTGCGTAGAGCTTTCACAAGCTCCCTCCGCACTTCTTGGTTTCAACATATTTCACTTTTTATCCCTGTCTCTAAGGACGAAAATCCCCTCAAATCCGGGAGGAAAAAAGACCCTCGAAGCCCGACAAGTATTGGAAAAGCCTTCCAGGCTGCCCTCGTTAAGTGTGGATAACCAATCCTTCCCACGTTAACCTCCTTGCAGAACCGATCCTGCCATCGTTATCATCCCTGCAAAGCAAATCCTTCACTCGTTAACGCCCTTGTAGAGCTAATCCTGACCTCGTTAGCCTCCCTGCAGAACCAGTTCTACTCTCGTTAACCTCCCTGCAGAACCAGTTCTACTCTCGTTAACCTCCCTGCAGAACCAGTCCTACTCTCGTTAACCTCCCTGCAGAACCAATCCTACTCTCGTTAACCTCCCTGCAGAACCAATCCTACTCTCGTTAGCCTCCCTGCAGAATCAATCCTACCCTCATTAACCTCCCAGAAGAATCAATCCTACTCTCGTTAACGTCCTGTAGAACCAATCCTACTCTCGTTAACATCCCTGCAGAACCAGTCCTACCCTCATTAACCTACCCGAAGAACCAATCCTACTCTCGTTAACCTCCCTGCAGAACCACATCTACCCTCGTTAACCTCCCTGCAGTACCAATCCTGCCCTCGTTAAGCTTGAATAACCAGTTACCGACTAATTCTGTGCCGTTAATAATTACACTGATTCACCTCAAGAAGCAATTAGGAAAAAACTCTGCATTAAAGTTTACGTTATGTCCTCGAAACTTAGTAAGTAAGAGAAACAGTTCGCAGTTAGGTACTGGTTAGTAATTTCTTGATCTTTTTCTAGTGTGAAATACTAACCTCGTATGGTGTGGATTATTATTATTATTATTATTATTATCATCATTATTATTATTATTATTATTATTATTATTATTATTATTATTATTATTATTATTATTGTTATTATTGTTATTATTATTATTATTATCATTATTATCATTATTATCATTATTATCATTATTATCATTATTATTATTATTATTATTATTTTTGTTATTGTTATTGTTATTGTTATTATTATTATTATTATTATTATTATTATTATTATTATTATTATTATTATTACTGTTATTGTTATTTTACCATTATATTTTATATTATTATTATTATTATTATTATTATTATTATTATTATTATTATTATTATTATTACCACCAATAGTATTATTATTATTATCATCAATAATAAGGATACCAATAATAATATAATCAGTAATAAATATTCTACAATTACTACTATTAATAATAATAATAATAATAATAATAATAATAATAATAATAATAATAATAATAATAATAATAATAATAATTATTATTATTATTATTATTATTATTATTAATAGTAGTAGTAATGGTAGAATATTTATTACTGATTATATTATTATTGGTATCCTTATTATTGATGATAATAATAATAATACTATTGGCGGCAATAATAATAATAATAATAATAATAATAATAATAATGAAAATGATAATAATAATAATAATAATAATGAAAATGATAATAATAATAATAATGACAACAATAACAATCATATTATTACAACTACTAGATTCACGAAAAAGCTCTAAACCCACAGGGCTATTAAGCCAAGAGGGTATGTAAGTCACAAAGGACCGGATCAACTCTTGATGCTCTGGTTTGAACCTATTTGTGATGCTAATCAATCCTTCTGGATTACATTGTTAAGCTATCGTCGTTAGTCTTATAGAAACTCTTGTTATATCGCTAGACTTCGTTAAATCGTTATGTGTTTTATCGTACGTTATATCGTTTGTCTCTTTAACCGGAGCTCATCGTTACTCACGAATAATTCCGCAAAACTATAAAAATTGCAATATATATATATATATATATATATATATATATATATATATATATATATATATATATATATATATATATATATATATATATATATTCCAAGCTTAGATACGTTGTTAACGTATCAAAGCCTTTGTTAACTATATCTAACTTTGAACTCTAACTCTATGCTTGCATAACTTAGCTCTAACACATGATATAATGTTTCTGGGATGAAATGTCAACATTATCAGAATTCATGTAGTGGATCCCCCGGGGTAGTAACTGTGTATGTTAATATTTACCCAGGGTCCTTCCTCTCCCCTGTGTTTCTGTTTCTCTCTTGTTCTCCCTACGATGTTCTCTCCCCTTTTATTTCCTTCTTTCGTGCTTCTTTCTTTGTACTGCGTTCCTTTTTTCTTCCTTCGTTTTTTTCTTCTTCCTTCTTTACTTATTATTACTATCTTCTTTGTTTCCTTTTTTTTTACTTCTTTCAAATTTCAAGATGCTGAGGGGTGTAGAGGGGAAAAATAATGGGATAAGGGGATGATAGGAAATTAGGGGGTTGGAGAGGAAAGGTAAGTAGAGGGAAGAGAGATGAGAGTGGATAGAGAAGAGGAGGGAGGGTTAGAGAGAGGAATGTAAAGTGAAAGGGAAAAGCAGGCTTAAGTTTCAGTGATGGGGAGGCAGGAGAAAGAGAGGAAAGGAAAGGGAAGGGGAAGTAATGGCTGATAGTGGGAGCGAGGGGGAAAAAGGAAAAGGGAAGACAGAGAGGAATGGAGGGGTGACACAGTAATCCCCGGACCAGCACGGTGCATCAGGCAGGACACACGCTGAGTTTATATATATATATATATATATATATATATATATATATATATATATATATATATATATATATATATATATATATGTGTATATATATATATATATATATATATATATATATATATATATATATATATATATATATATATATATATATATATATATTGCAATTTTTATAGTTTTGCGGAATTATTCGTGAGAGACGACCGACTTGTTGTATGTGTGTGTGTGTGTGTGTGTGTGTGTGTGTGTGTGTGTGTGTGTGTGTGTGTGTGTGTGTGTGTGTGTGTGTGTGTGTGTGTGTGTGTGTGTGTGTGTGTGTGTGTGTGTGTGTGTGTGTGTGTGTGTGTGTGTGTGTGTGTGTGTGTGTGTGTGTGTGGTTTTAAATCCCCAGGACGTATGACGCAAAAATTATTGTAGTGAAACATGGGTTGTTGTGTCCGTAGACTATCAAACAAATACAGTTTTTTTTTTGTACTTCTCTTTGAAAAATCCTACAGCGATAAAACAAGATAGACTCTCATATACCTATCAGCTTAAAAACCAGTTTTCTGACCATGAAAAAAACCCACATGAGAATAAACCATCAGAAAATGATAGCTATACTAGAATAAACCGTACAGTCGAAAGAATTACATTTCTCTCAAATACATCACCTCCAGCCCACACAAGACGGAAATGATGGCAGTGATGTATTATATGCCCTCTTAGGTCCTCCTAGCGGCTCCTAGGAGCGAGCACTGACAGCTAGGAAAGGATATCTTCTACACCTCAAACACAGTGTTGTTTACACGCTGCCTTCCCTCCAGCACAATCACATCAACACAAAAGCAATATCGTTTGTCAAGACCATTTGAGCGTTAAATGTTTTGGCTTGTCGGGTATTTGTGTATATCACGAATGTGAGCTTAGCAAGAAGCTGAGTTTAGCAAGGAGATGAGCTTAGCAAGGAGCTGAGTTTAACAAGGAGATGAGCTTAGCAAGGAGATGAGCTTAGCAAAGAGATGAGCTTAGCAAGGAGCTGAGTTTAGCAAGGAGATGAGCTTAGCAAGGAGCTGAGTTTAGCAAGGAGATGAGCTTAGCAAGGAGCTGCACTCAGCAGAGAGCTGATCTTAGCAAAGAGCTGAAATTACCACAGAGCTGAGCTCAGCACGTTACTTTTCGTACCGGCATTGACATTACATTATTATTATTATTATTATTAGTAGTAGTAGTAGTCGTAGTAATAGTCGTAGCAGTAGTCGTAGTAGCAGTCGTAGCAGTAGTCGTAGTAGTAGTAATAAGCTTCTAGAATAACTTTTAATCAAACGGGAAAAGGCATTTGCATACGCAACACTATAAAATTTAATACAAACGATATAGCATGAGGATTTCTGAGAGAAATTAGCATACATACATGAGAATAACTTCCACTGAGCTTGAAATGTAACCTGCTCTCTGAGGAGCTTAATACAACAGGCGTACACAGATATACATAGACAGGCACAGAGGAATTTATACTGGTATACATTGCCTGATGGTGGCTAGTGTTCTGAGAAGAGGGGAAGAGGGTGTGTTGATGTTGATGATGAGGTGTTGATGTCGGTGATGGGGTGATGATGTTGGTGATGGGGCGTTGATGTCGGTGATGGGGTGTAAATGTCAGTGATGGGGTGTTGATGGTGGTAATGGGGTGTTGGTGTTGGTGATGGGGTGTTGGTGATGGGGTGTTGATGCTGGTGATGGGGTGTTGATGTTGGTGATGGGGCGTTGATGTCGGTGATGTGGTGCTGATGTTGGTGATGGGGCGTTGATGTCGGTGATGGGGTGTTGATGTTGATGATGAGGTGTTAATGTCAGTGATGGGGTGTTGATGGTGGTAATGGGGTGTTGATGTTGGTGATGGGGTGTTGATGCTGGTGATGGGGTGTTGATGCTGGTGATGGGGTGTTGATGTCGGTGATGTGGTGTTGATGTTGGTGATGGGGCGTTGATGTCGGTGATGGGGTGTTGATGTTGATGATGAGGTGTTAATGTCAGTGATGGGGTGCTGATGGTGGTAATGGGGTGTTGATGTTGGTGATGGGGTGTTGGTGATGGGGT
>NC_091333.1:7107695-7152695 GCF_038502225.1 Cherax quadricarinatus | reverse complement strand
ACAGATGACCAAAGTAAACAGGTGACAAGCAGCGTTCATTAATGACTCTCGTGAAACTGATCGGCTTGAAATCACATATGCCGATCAAATAACCAAAAAAGTTTTTAATGAGACTACGTTTCACTCAGGTAGAACTCCATCCTGAAGGAAACGTAGCTTCAGCACAAGTTTCTTGTGTATGTTGTGTCTATATATGTGTGGGCGTGTGTAGAGGGGCGGGGAGAGAGGGAGATAAACGGGAGAGAAAGTTCCTGCATGCAGAAAGAAAGTAAATTTCTTTTATAGGTGGATGTTTTAAAGAGCACATGAATGTGTTTTAACATGAGGCGAAGAGGAGGAGAAGGAGGAAGAGGAGGAAGAGGAGGAGGAGGAGGAGGAGGAGGAGGAGGAGGCGGAGATCGACAATGTATGGTGATTGTACTTATGGTCCTCGAACTGGGGAAGAGGAAGACAAGAGGTGGCGAACACTCGCAGTTTCTGAGATGAAGAACAAAGGTTCTTGACAATACTCACAGTCTTCAGGCTTGTTGTAGACGGTGAGGAGCTGGGCGATGCAGAAGGGAGCCCAGCAGATGACGAAGGCGAAGACGATGGTCAGGGTCATGCGAACCGTCTTCATCTTGGCCGTCGACACCTTGTCTACGGCCAGGGACATGGCTGGACGGGGCCGCGAGTCGCACCTTCTGGGAATGGGCTGTAACTCGAGGCTCATGGTTCTCCTTCGACCGGTGGCACTCTCCTTCAGGCAGCCGCAGCAGCCTCGCCTTAAGGAGGGTGGGGGCCAGGGCGTGCCGGCACTGTGCCACACTGCCCAGCAGATGTAGCCGTAGCAGAGGGCGATGATGGCCAGCGGCACTAGAAAAACGGACACAACGAACCACGTCACGTACATGCGCTCACTCACCAGCTCAAAGATCACCCAGCAGTCGTGAACCCCGGGTTCGATCTCCCGCACGGCGAAGAGCAGAGTCTGAGGCGTGGCTAGCAGCAGACCAAGAGCCCATGCCCCGCAGACCATGAGCCTCGCCGCCCTCAGGGACCCACGACCACTGCCCTGCACAGCACGGGCTCGATCTACTGCCATGAAGACCAGCATGTATGTGGAAACATAAAGTACGAACACCTGGGCGTACTTGACGAGGCGGCACAGCAAGTCGGAACCACGAAAGCGGTAGGTGATCTCCCAGATGAGCTGCGGCAGGATGTTGAGCAGAGCGACCAACAGGTCTGCCAGACTCAGGTGCAACATGAATAGGTAACAGCGAGACATGGGCCGCAGGAGGGAATGACGCCAGAGGGCGATCAGTACGAAGACATTACCAATGACAGCCACCACAAGAATCACCACCAGCACCGCGATTTCCACCACCGCCAGCGCTGAGTTGCGGTAGTCGTTTCCCAGTGGGGTTGTCGCCTCGTTGTCGGAGCTGCCGGGGAACGTGTTCGGCGCGAAGGTGTACCATTCATCGTCGTAAATTGTCGACGTGTTGAAGCCAAGATGCGATGCCAGTTCCTCCTCCAACTTCTTGGTCATAGAACGACCCAGGTCGTCCAATTCAGATACGTTTGGCTTCACACGTAGCAATATAGGCATGGTGGCCATGATGGGCATGGTGGACATGATGGGCATGGTGGACATGATGGGTATAGTGGCCATGGTAGTGTGTAGTGTGGCCCTGGGATCCTGGAAGCCACCCCCTTGCTACACTGTGGAAGACACATCATCTGCTAGTTATTAGTAAACGATATGAATACCGCCTAACACACACACACACACACACACACACACACACACATATATATATATATATATATAATATGGCTGAAGGCTTAGTTTGTTCCAAGGATCACGAGAGACAACATTCATTTGGCCGGGGCGTGTCCGTGTACCATAAGTCGGGGATTCAAGTGTTTATTGTAAGTTTATCCGTGGTAATTCCCCAGGACTCTGGTGTTATGTGCTGACCTAGTTGTGGTTGTAGAGCTACGTCATACCATCACCCAGTGGAAGAAAAGGACACAAAATACAATCCCTGAGGACGTGTTTGCTCGGTTCCAGGACCGAACAAACGAAGAGACGAAGCCCCCAGAGCTAAAACTTTTTCAATAAAAATTTCGCGAACGCTGGCATATTTTTGTCTCTTTTTACCTTTGTGTATAAACTCTCTCAGTGAGGAACGCAACGCTATTTCAATTAGGTGAATTGTTTCTGCTTAATTCCACACTTTCGACAGATTAAACTAATGTATACTTTAAATTCATACTTGTGTGTTTTCACATTTCAAACCTGGGTTCAATAACCCCTTCTCCTCTATAAATTACTAAATTTAACACTTTTTTCTTCTTCAGTGACTACGGTGCTCATCACCAACTCCAAGACTGAGGGACCAATTACCTCATCTTCACATTATATCTTTTTACTGTATTCATAAAGCCACTGGTTGGCGAAAAGTCTACAGATGTTGTTCTTGTGTCTAATTCTCCGTCTTGTTGGTACTGTCTACCATTTATGTACAACAGCCCAAGAAGAGACTGAATATCCATCACACAAGATAGAGTAAATATTAGCAATAAGTCAAGAGTAGAGAAGAATGTGCAGAGTAAAGGATTGAAAATAAAAGACTGAGATGCCTATTGAAGATGATTCATTGGGTATCTTTGAGAACAGACCTGATAGATAATCTTGTCTATGCCTTGGAAAGACACGTCAGTAAGCACTAGGACATATTTATTCGAAAACGTTTCGGTCCTGGGACCTTAATCACTTCTAACCTAGAAGTGACGAAGGTCCTAGGACCGATACGTTCTCCAATAAATATGTCCTGATGCTTGCTCACGTGTTTTTCTAAACCATTTTCTCGGTGTCTATTATCAATGTTTACATCTGTTACCAAAAGGTGTGTAGTCCGAGCATGGACTGGATTATTATTATTAAAATCAAGGGGGAAGCGCTAAACCCGGAGGATTATACAGCGCCTGGGGGGGATGTGGAAGTCATTCAGGCTTAATTCGGGGAACTGGAGCACAGATCCAATTCCCTAAATCAAGAGCCCTCACCAACATCAAGGAAAGCATGGACTGGAGAAGAACCTGCCAAGAATGGGGTCAACTGGCTTGCTGCAGCGTTCCACCATTCTTACAGAGTCAGTGAGAGGAGAAGGCCTTAGAGAGAGAGAGAGAGAGAGAGAGAGAGAGAGAGGCAGTAAGGTGAAAGGGGATTCAGGGGGAAATGCATTAGGGGAAAGAAAAGGAAAACTCTACTGACTTGGTCAAGAGATGAATACAACTGTGACGAGTCTGAGAAGAGCATCAGAAGACGTCAGTACATCAAAAGACGTCAGCGCATTATACCTAAGTTCTTGAGTGCTAGTATTAGCGTCTTTGTGGACTGATAAGCCATGATAATGTGTGTCTGGGGAGACAGTCTCCTGGATTAAGTGAGGGAAGACACGGACGTGCTAAAAGGTTAAAAATAAAAGAGATAAATAGGAGTATGAAGAGAGAGGGGAAGGGAGACGTGGATAGAGTGGGCCAAGATTAAATAACACTGGTGAAGGGGAAAGAGGAAGGAAAAAAATACGGAATGGGAGCTAAGAAATAAGAGAGGATGAGAGAGGTGTAAGTTTCTGACCTAGGGGAGAGAAGGATGAGAGGACCCTCAAGGATTCAATTCAATTCAATTCAAAGTTTATTCTCTATAAGGATTACAATGCTGAGTTTACAGAATTTGGTTATTGTGTGGTTTACATGAGTAAAATAATAATTACAGAGTGTACCACTAGAACACCTAGCATGGCTTGGCATTTTGGGCAGACTTAAATTAAATCTTACGTTTAAAATATTACAAAATTATGAGATAAGTTGGTATTATGGCTAAGTGACTAAATACTAGTTTGTGAGTTTAGCAATGTGAATGCTTTTGTTTTGGCACTATACATAGTTTCAGTATTGGAGTATCACAGGCCAACTTATGACTAGTTAAGATTCATTATTTTGAGATTGAGATTGATATTTCTGTTTATGGTCAAATGGGTGAGTGAGTGTAAGTGTTAACCACCAGGTGGTATTCGTGTAATTAGTTGACAGGGTGTATCAGGGAGATAAGATGTTTTCTGATGGTAGTTTTGAAGGTGATGAATGTGTCTGCAGTTTTAGAATTTTCAGGTAGGGTGTTCCAGATTTTAGGGCCTTTGACATACATTGAATTTGCGCATCTCCTGCTCTGCTACCAAACATAATGTAGTAGGTTTTGTCAGTGTTAAGCGTAAGTTTATTGGCTGTCATCCAGGTCGATATTTTGATCAGCTCCTCATTAACAATGGTGTTAAGGGTGGCAAGATTAGGGTGAGAGATGACATAAGTCGTGTCGTCAGCAAAGAGAATGGGGTTCAGGTGTTGAGATACGTTTGGAAGATCATTGATGTATATGAGGAAGAGCAGGGGACCAAGGACACTTCCCTGCGGAACTCCAGTATCAAGTGGCTGTGTTGTTGATGCTGTGTCTTTAATGGTGACATACTGATACCTATTAGTAAGGTAAGATTTGAAATATGCAAGCGCATGGCCTCTTATACCATAATGGTCAAGTTTGTGGAGTAGGATGCCGTGGTCTACTGTGTCAAAAGCTTTTCTTAGGTCAATAAAAATTCCTAGTGGATATTCCTTATTTTCCAATGCTGTGTAAAGCAGATCTAGCATTTTTATAATTGCATCGTTAATGCTTTTATTTTTCCTGAATCCAAATTGGCAGGGGTTGAGTATGTTTTGTGCCGTTATAAATGAATATAGTCTCCTGTGCACGAGTTTCTCAAAGATTTTGAATAGCAATGGTAAGTTTGATATTGGCCTATAGTTGTTTAAATCTGTAGGGTCACCACCTTTATGTATTGGTGTAACCCTTGCCGTCTTGAGTAGTTTCGGGAAGGTGCTAGTTTCTAGTGACTTGTTAAAAAGTAATGAGATAGCATGCGAGAGGACATGGGCAGCTCTCTTGTACAATAATGGTGGGACATGAGACAGATTCCCTGAGTTATTTTTAAGTGACTTTACAATCTCGGTGACTTCCGTGGGCTCAGTTGGAGCATGATAGAAGGAATTTGGGAAATTCCCATCTAGGTAGTCCCCGGCATGGGCATTGGTACGTGGGATTTTATTGGCGAGATTAGAACCTATGGTTGAGAAGAAGTCGTTTATCTTGTTAGCTGTGTCAGTGGGATGCAGTGGTGTTTCATTAGGTTTAGTTAGGACAATTTTCTTGGTTTTTTTTCAGTTTGTGGGTCCCTAGAATCTGAGAGAGTGTTTTCCAGGTCTTTTTTATATCTCCTCTTGTGTCAGTGAATTTACTGGAGTAGTATAGTTGTTTGGCTTTCTTTATTACTTTGGTGAGGACTGATGAATAGTGTTTAAGAATATCTTTGTGTATTAAGCCCTGTCTATATTGCTTTTCATATTGGTGTTTCTTATCAATGGATTTCAGAATGGTGCTGGTTAGCCATGGGCAACCAAGCCGTTTGTTTGTGATCTGTTTCGTTTTTATAGGACAATGTTTGTTGTATAGTCTAAGTAATTTGTTAAGAAAAATGTCTGTCCAGTTATCAATACCATTGGCCTTGGGGAATTCTGTAGGCCAGTCAACAGTCTCTAGGTCAGCTGTGAACTTCCTTATTGAGGCCTCGTCATGGAGTCTAAATGAAACTTTGTTGTATTCAAGTGGTGGTTTACTAATGTTTGTCAGGAGGAAGGTAGGGTAGTGGTCTGTAGTGCTATCTGTGATTATCCCTGATTTAAGGGGGGCTAGTATATTGGTCCATATGTGGTCTATTATGGTTGCACTTGTCTCAGTGAGCCTGGTTGGTTTAGTTATTGTTGGTATGAGAAGTGTGTTGTTCATATTGTTGATGAAATCAGTTACAGGCTGATCATCTAGTAGGCCAAGGTTGATGTTGAAGTCTCCAGCTAAGAGAAGGTGGTGGTGTTTCATTTTGTCTGTTTGTTATTAGTGCCTTTAGTTTCTCACTGAAATTTGGGATGTTTGTGTGGGGTATCCGGTAAATGGCACCGATTGTTATAGGCGTCTTAAGGTTTTTTTACAGTAAAATTAGCAAAAATGTATTCTCCATATTCATTACTAAAGCAAGTGGTGCTAATACAAGAAGCAGCAACACCGGCGACTCCAAAATTGTGAATCAAAATGAGAACGAGATAGAATCACTTAAAAACCCTGCAACAGATAACTCGCAAAAAAAAAATACAAAAAAAGCAAGAAAATATGTAACAAAAATAAGTATTTCAAGTTAAGCGCTAAACCCATATGGGTCACTCAGCGCAAGACGCGGTGAAGGCTCGATCCTCCGTTTGCTGACGGCGCCGGACAGACGCTCATTTCATTCGTACTCACCTACGCTTGTGGCGCAGCTGAGGACTCAAAAGTGGAGCCAATAAAAAGCTGGTCGAGAAAATAAGAAATTAATGATGATAGTGAAGGACTGAGAGACGGGAACAAGACAACCAGAGTCACTGACCAGACTGCATGACATGATCATCACAACCTCACAAGATAATTTAAGAAAGACAGGTAACAAGGAGTGTGAATAATAATAATAATAATAATAATAATAATAATAATAATAATAATAATAATAATAATAATAATAATAATAATAATAAAATACTACTGCCTAGATGATCTCTAAGTTAGAATTAATAGACTTTCCTTCCTAGGTGACGTAATTCAGAATAAACTACTAGCAGTTACTGGACCAAATTATGAAAGAGTTTTTGCATCGTATATATATATATATATATATATATATATATATATATATATATATATATACATATATATACATATATATATATATATATATATATATATATATATATATATATATATATATATATATATATATATATATATATATATATATGTCGTGCCGAATATGTAAAACTGGTCAATTAGCAAGAACTCATTTAAAATTAAGTCCTTTCTAAAATTTTCTCTTATACGTTTAAAGATATATTTTTTTCATTAATGTTGATGTAAAAATTTATAATTTTGCACCAAAAGGAACTTAGAAAACTTACCTAACCTTATTATAACAAGCGCAATTTATTTTAGCCTAACCCAACTAAATATATTTTAGATTTGTTTACAATAATTTAATACTAAACAAACACAGTGAAATATATTTTTTTCGTTAGGTTCAGAATGATTTTGGAGAAATTATTGCATACACAAATTTTCACTTGTCCTATATGGCAAGATGAGCGTTGCTATTTAAGCCAAGACCGCAAGTTCTGCCTATTCGGCACGATATATATATATATATATATATATATATATATATATATATATATATATATATATATATATATATATATATATATATATATATATATATATATGTATATATATATATATATATATATATATATATATATATATATATATATATATATATATATATATATATATATATATATATATATATATATACATGTATATGAAGGGAATTCTAGTAAGTCTAACTAAAAGATCGTCTAAGCTGACAGACGCTTGAGAGAGAGAGAGAGAGAGAGAGAGAGAGAGAGTAGGATGGACTGACTTGATAATTAAAAGTTTGCTTTGTAGTGTCCCTAAGTCGTCAAGGATTAGCACTCAACCTGCAACTTTCTGATACAGTTTTACTGAGGAAATAATCCTCGGTTTATCTGGGGGGAGATGAGAAGAGACGCGGGCGGGAATTCAGGTGATGACCTCAGCATCAGAGGGAGGTTGTGTGAAGGGAGGAGGGTCATGAGCTCAGAATGAAAGGGAGATTATGTGAAGTGGAGAGTGATGAACTCAGCCTCAGACGGAGAAGTGTAACTCAGCACTTGAGAGAGTCTGAGAGGAAACAACTCAATCCTACTTGTGTGAAGGGAGGAAAGAATGGAAGGGGAAGAAACACTTGGTCACGTTGGTGTTTGTTAGGGGGAAAAGGGGAGGGGGAAAAGATGGAAGGAGGTGTGAAGGAAAGCGGGAGAGAAATGTTATTGCCATAAGATTGGGAAAATCCCTTAAGACTAAGGAGAAACAGGAAAATGAACGCACTGAATTGCATCGCCTTGTATTAAATTACAGTGTATTGCGTCGAATTATATTTGCACTGTTTTGCACTGTGTGCGTGTTTAGCAGTGAGAAGCATTATTATATTTTGTCTACCATATTTCACGAGCGTCCGCTAAAATTATATTTAATTTGTTTGTGGTAAATTTAGTCTCGTCGTTCATGTGGTGTTTGTCAGTGGACACGAAATTCGTAATTAACATTTAAAATAAAGTGAAAATGTTTGAACCCTGGCTCTCTTAGCCAATATATATATATATATATATATATATATATATATACATATATATATATATATATATATATATATATATATATATATATATATATTTATTATTTTTATTATCACACTGGCCGATTCCCACCAAGGCAGGGTGGCCCGAAAAAGAAAAACTTTCACCATCATTCGCTCCATCACTGTCTTGCCAGAAGGGTGCTTTACACTACAGTTTTTAAACTGCAACATTAACACCCCTCCTTCAGAGTGCAGGCACTGTACTTCCCATCTCCAGGACTCAAGTCCGGCCTGCCGGTTTCCCTGAATCCCTTCATAAATGTTACTTTGCTCACACTCCAACAGCACGTCAAGTATTAAAAACCATTTGTCTCCATTCACTCCTATCAAACACGCTCACGCATGCCTGCTGGAAGTCCAAGCCCCTCGCACACAAAACCTCCTTTACCCCCTCCCTCCAACCCTTCCTAGGCCGACCCCTACCCCGCCTTCCTTCCACTACAGACTGATACACTCTTGAAGTCATTCTGTTTCGCTCCATTCTCTCTACATGTCCGAACCACCTCAACAACCCTTCCTCAGCCCTCTGGACAACAGTTTTGGTAATCCCGCACCTCCTCCTAACTTCCAAACTACGAATTCTCTGCATTATATTCACACCACACATTGCCCTCAGATATGACATCTCCACTGCCTCCAGCCTTCTCCTAGCTGCAACATTCATCACCCACGCTTCACACCCATATAAGAGCGTTGGTAAAACTATACTCTCATACATTCCCCTCTTTGCCTCCAAGGACAAAGTTCTTTGTCTCCACAGACTCCTAAGTGCACCACTCACTCTTTTTCCCTCATCAATTCTATGATTCACCTCATCTTTCATAGACCCATCCGCTGACACGTCCACTCCCAAATATCTGAATACATTCACCTCCTCCATACTCTCTCCCTCCAATCTGATATCCAATCTTTCATCACCTAATCTTTTTGTTATCCTCATAACCTTACTCTTTCCTGTATTCACCTTTAATTTTCTTCTTTTGCACACCCTACCAAATTCATCCACCAATCTCTGCAGCTTCTCTTCAGAATCTCCCAAGAGCACAGTGTCATCAGCAAACAGCAGCTGTGACAACTCCCACTTTGTGTGTGATTCTTTATCTTTTAACTCCACGCCTCTTGCCAAGACCCTCGCATTTACTTCTCTTACAACCCCATCTATAAATATATTAAACAACCACGGTGACATCACACATCCTTGTCTAAGGCCTACTTTTACTGGGAAAAAATTTCCCTCTTTCCTACATACTCTAACTTGAGCCTCACTATCCTCATAAAAACTCTTCACTGCTTTCAGTAACCTACCTCCTACACCATACACTTGCAACATCTGCCACATTGCCCCCCTATCCACCCTGTCATACGCCTTTTCCAAATCCATAAATGCCACAAAGACCTCTTTAGCCTTATCTAAATACTGTTCACTTATATGTTTCACTGTAAACACCTGGTCCACACACCCCCTACCTTTCCTAAAGCCTCCTTGTTCATCTGCTATCCTATTCTCCGTCTTACTCTTAATTCTTTCAATTATAACTCTACCATACACTTTACCAGGTACACTCAACAGACTTATCCCCCTATAATTTTTGCACTCTCTTTTATCCCCTTTGCCTTTATACAAAGGAACTATGCATGCTCTCTGCCAATCCCTAGGTACCTTACCCTCTTCCATACATTTATTAAATAATTGCACCAACCACTCCAAAACTATATCCCCACCTGCTTTTAACATTTCTATCTTTATCCCATCAATCCCGGCTGCCTTACCCCCTTTCATTTTACCTACTGCCTCACGAACTTCCCCCACACTCACAACTGGCTCTTCCTCACTCCTACAAGATGTTATTCCTCCTTGCCCTATACACGAAATCACAGCTTCCCTATCTTCATCAACATTTAACAATTCCTCAAAATATTCCCTCCATCTTCCCAATACCTCTAACTCTCCATTTAATAACTCTCCTCTCCTATTTTTAACTGACAAATCCATTTGTTCTCTAGGCTTTCTTAACTTGTTAATCTCACTCCAAAACTTTTTCTTATTTTCAACAAAATTTGTTGATAACATCTCACCCACTCTCTCATTTGCTCTCTTTTTACATTGCTTCACCACTCTCTTAACCTCTCTCTTTTTCTCCATATACTCTTCCCTCCTTGCATCACTTCTACTTTGTAAAAACTTCTCATATGCTAACTTTTTCTCCCTTACTACTCTCTTTACATCATCATTCCACCAATCACTCCTCTTCCCTCCTGCACCCACTTTCCTGTAACCACAAACTTCTGCTGAACACTCTAACACTACATTTTTAAACCTACCCCATACCTCTTCGACCCCATTGCCTATGCTTTCATTAGCCCATCTATCCTCCAATAGCTGTTTATATCTTACCCTAACTGCCTCCTCTTTTAGTTTATAAACCTTCACCTCTCTCTTCCCTGATGCTTCTATTCTCCTTGTATCCCATCTACCTTTTACTCTCAGTGTAGCTACAACTAGAAAGTGATCTGATATATCTGTGGCCCCTCTATAAACATGTACATCCTGAAGTCTACTCAACAGTCTTTTATCTACCAATACATAATCCAACAAACTACTGTCATTTCGCCCTACATCATATCGTGTATACTTATTTATCCTCTTTTTCTTAAAATATGTATTACCTATAACTAAACCCCTTTCTATACAAAGTTCAATCAAAGGGCTCCCATTATCATTTACACCTGGCACCCCAAACTTACCTACCACACCCTCTCTAAAAGTTTCTCCTACTTTAGCATTCAGGTCCCCTACCACAATTACTCTCTCACTTGGTTCAAAGGCTCCTATACATTCACTTAACATCTCCCAAAATCTCTCTCTGTCCTCTGCATTCCTCTCTTCTCCAGGTGCATACACGCTTATTATGACCCACTTCTCGCATCCAACCTTTACTTTAATCCACATAATTCTTGAATTTACACATTCATATTCTCTTTTCTCCTTCCATAACTGATCATTTAACATTACTGCTACCTCTTCCTTTGCTCTAACTCTCTCAGATACTCCAGATTTAATCCCATTTATTTCCCCCCCACTGAAATTCTCCTACCCCCTTCAGCTTTGTTTCGCTTAGAGCCAGGACATCCAACTTCTTTTCATTCATAACATCAGCAATCATCTGTGTCTTGTCATCCGCACTACATCCACGCACATTTAAGCATCCCAATTTTATAAAGTTTTTCTTCTTCTCTTTTTTAGTAAATGTATACAGGAGAAGGGGTTACTAGCCCATTGCTCCCGGCATTTTAGTCGCCTCATACGACACGCATGGCTTACGGAGGAAAGATTCTTTTCCACTTCCCCATGGACAATAGAAGAAATAAAAAGAACAAGAGCTATTTAGAAAAAGGAGAAAAACCTAGATGTATGTATATATATATATGCATGTGCGTGTCTGTGAAGTGTGACCAAAGTGTAAGTAGGAGTAGCAAGATATCCCTGTTATCTAGCGTGTTTATGAGACAGAAAAAGAAACCAGCAATCCTACCATCATGCAAAACAGTTACAGGTTTTTGTTTCACAGTCATCTGGCAGGACGGTAGTACTTCCCTGGGTGGTTGCTGTCTACCAACCTACTACCTACATATATATATATATATATATATATATATATATATATATATATATATATATATATATATATATATATATATATATATATATATATATATATATATATATATATATATAGAGAGAGAGAGAGAGAGAGAGAGAGAGAGAGAGAGATTTCCTTACTGTGTTCCACACACAGATATGTGTGTCTCTGCGTAAGTATATACGCACAGACACACATATATACACACAAAGACTTACATGCACACAGAAATACCTATGTAAGCAAGAGTGTTCACAGGAATTGCACGTACAAGCTGACAACCAGGATATCATCTTCGCACGCACAGCTCAGTCATCAAGGACAACAATGTCAGAAGACAATGTATCTTCACAGTGACACTCTGCGGAAGGAGGAGATGGTGTGTACTATACACACACACACACACACACACACACACACACACACACACACACACACACACACACACACACACACACATGGTGCATGGGTCGACCCTTGCTACCTCAGCTAGGCGAACAGAGATATACAACTGAATCACCTCACCTGACTGTCACAAGCTTCACTCAGAACCTAATTGGCCTAACTTCCTTCCTGTCATCATTGCTCTTCACATCTCAGCGCACATCGCCTGATGAGACTGGAACCAGCTCACCTGAGGGAATTTCTTTTAATCTTTATTCTACAAGTACATATACAAGGTATATATACCTAGCTGACATCAATGACATATTACTATAAAGAAAACCGCTTGTTATGCAGAGCATTTTGGGCGAATTTCGTCAATTTTATTCCCAGGATGCGACCCACACCAGTAGGCTAACACCCAAGTACCTATTGTAATGCTAGATGAACAGGGACAGCAGGTGTTTTAAGGAAATACGTACTAATGTTTCCACCCGTACGGGGGATCGACCCCTGGACCTCAGTGTGTGAGCTGAGTGCGCTAGCAATTCAGCTACGGGCCACCTGACTAACCCGAACCAACACAGTTTAGGTGGCAAATCCAGAATACGTGAAGGATTACATCAAATCCACCCGAGGGATTTGCATTAGTAATCCTAGAGAGTTCGAACCAGAGCCAATGAGGGACTGGATCCCCTAGAACTGACGGAGTGGAACGCTTCTGATGTACTTACCTGATTGGCAAACAAGCCAGTAAATTACTGACATTCCAAACCTTTGACAAATATTACCACTAATCATCCTAGAGCAATCAATGCATTGGCTCGAAAATGACCCAAAACTAACCCAAAAGCGACCCACTGAACCCAAATCACATTTGTTATAATTTTCATAAAAAAGAAATTAGCAGCAGATTTATACTGCAGAGAAGTTGGTGTCAAATTTTGAAAAAAAAAAAAGTACGCATGGAATTTTAATTATCGGAAAGGGTAAATCCGTCCAGGGAGGGGGGAAGGTAAATAAAAAAACCGGGGTAAACAATTTTAGAGAGAATGATAAACGGAGGAGCCTAGAAACAGGGATAACTAAAGGTTGCTTTGTCAGGTTAAAAGTTGTGTCGACTGTATGAGCGTCAATGAAGCTGTGTGTTACTTGTACCCCACCAGTCAGCAGGTGGAAAGTACAGTGCCTGTACTCTGAAGGATGGGTGTTGATGTTACAGTCCTGGAGGTGGGAAGTACAGTGCCTGTACTCTGAAGGATGGGTGGGGATGTTACAGTCCTGGAGGTGGGAAGTACAGTGCCTGTACTCTGAAGGATGGGTGAGGATGTTACAGTCCTGGAGGTGGGAAGTACAGTGCCTGTACTCTGAAGGATGGGTGTTGATGTTACAGTCCTGGAGGTGGGAAGTACAGTGCCTGTACTCTGAAGGATGGGTGTTGATGTTACAGTCCTGGAGGTGGGAAGTACAGTGCCTGTACTCTGAAGGATGGGTGTTGATGTTACAGTCCTGGAGGTGGGAAGTACAGTGCCTGTACTCTGAAGGATGGGCATTGATGTTACAGTCCTGGAGGTGGGAAGTACAGTGCCTGTACTCTGAAGGATGGGTGGGGATGTTACAGTCCTCGAGGTGGGAAGTACAGTGCCTGTACTCTGAAGGATGGGTGGGGATGTTACAGTCCTGGAGGTGGGAAGTACAGTGCCTGTACTCTGAAGGATGGGTGGGGATGTTACAGTCCTAGAGGTGGGAAGTACAGTGCCTGTACTCTGAAGGATGGGTGGGGATGTTACAGTCCTGGAGGTGGGAAGCACAGTGCCTGTACTCTGAAGGATGGGTGTTGATGTTACAGTCCTGGAGGTGGGAAGTACAGTGCCTGTACTCTGAAGGATGGGTGGGGATGTTACAGTCCTGGAGGTGGGAAGTACAGTGCCTGAACTCTGAAGGATGGGTGGGGATGTTACAGTCCTGGAGGTGGGAAGTACAGTGCCTGTACTCTGAAGGATGGGTGGGGATGTTACAGTCCTAGAGGTGGGAAGTACAGTGCCTGTACTCTGAAGGATGGGTGGGGATGTTACAGTCCTGGAGGTGGGAAGTACAGTGCCTGTACTCTGAAGGATGGGTGGGGATGTTACAGTCCTGGAGGTGGGAAGCACAGTGCCTGTACTCTGAAGGATGGGTGTTGATGTTACAGTCCTGGAGGTGGGAAGTACAGTGCCTGTACTCTGAAGGATGGGTGAGGATGTTACAGTCCTGGAGGTGGGAAGTACAGTGCCTGTACTTTGAAGGATGGGTGGGGATGTTACAGTCCTGGAGGTGGGAAGTACAGTGCCTGTACTCTGAAGGATGGGTGGGGATATTACAGTCCTGGAGGTGGGAAGCACAGTGTCTGTACTCTGAAGGATGTGTGAGGATGTTACATTCCTGGAGGTGGGAAGTACAGTGCCTGTACTATGAAGGATGGGTGAGGATGTTACAGTCCTGGAGGTGGGAAATACAGTGCCTGTACTCTGAAGGATGGGTGAGGATGTTACAGTCCTGGTGGTGGGAAGTACAGTGCCTGTACTCTGAAGGATGGGTGAGGATGTTACATTCCTGGAGGTGGGAAGTAGAGTGCCTGTACTCTGAAGGATGGGTGAGGATATTACAGTCCTGGAGGTGGGAAGTACAGTGCCTGTACTCTGAAGGATGGGTGAGGATGTTACAGTCCTGGAGGTGGGAAGTACAGTGCCTGTACTCTGAAGGATGGGTGAGGATGTTACATTCCTGGAGGTGGGAAGTACAGTGCCTGTACTCTGAAGGATGGGTGAGGATGTTACAGTCCTGGAGGTGGGAAGTACAGTGCCTGTACTCAGAAGGACGGGTGGGGATGTTACAGTCCTGGAGGTGGGAAGCACAGTGTCTGCACTCTGAAGGATGGGTGAGGATGTTACATTCCTGGAGGTGGGAAGTAGAGTGCCTGTACTCTGAAGGATGGGTGAGGATATTACAGTCCTGGAGGTGGGAAGTACAGTGCCTGTACTCTGAAGGATGGGTGAGGATGTTACAGTCCTGGAGGTGGGAAGTACAGTGCCTGTACTCTGAAGGATGGGTGAGGATGTTACATTCCTGGAGGTGGGAAGTACAGTGCCTGTACTCTGAAGGATGGGTGAGGATGTTACAGTCCTGGAGGTGGGAAGTACAGTGCCTGTACTCAGAAGGACGGGTGGGGATGTTACAGTCCTGGAGGTGGGAAGCACAGTGTCTGCACTCTGAAGGATGGGTGAGGATGTTACATTCCTGGAGGTGGGAAGTACAGTGCCTGTACTCTGAAGGATGGGTGAAGATGTTACAGTCCTGGAGGTGGGAAGTAAAGTGCCTGTACTCTGAAGGATGGGTGGGGATGTTACAGTCCTGGAGGTGGGAAGTACAGTGCCTGTACTCTGAAGGATGGGTGAGGATGTTACATTCCTGGAGGTGGGAAGTACAGTGCCTGTACTCTGAAGGATGGGTGAGGATGTTACAGTCCTGGAGGTGGGAAGTACAGTGCCTGTACTCTGAAGGATGGGTGTTGATGTTACAGTCCTGGAGGTGGGAAGTACTGTGCCTGTACTCTGAAGGATGGGTGAGGATGTTACAGTCCTGGAGGTGGGAAGTACAGTGCCTGTACTCTGAAGGATGGGTGGGGATGTTACAGTCCTGGAGGTGGGAAGTACAGTGCCTGTACTTAGAAGGACGGGTGGGGATGTTACAGTCCTGGAGGTGGGAAGCACAGTGTCTGCACTCTGAAGGATGGGTGAGGATGTTACATTCCTGGAGGTGGGAAGTACAGTGCTTGTACTCTGAAGGATGGGTGAGGATGTTACAGTCCTGGAGGTGGGAAGTACAGTGCCTGTACTTAGAAGGACGGGTGGGGATGTTACAGTCCTGGAGGTGGGAAGCACAGTGTCTGCACTCTGAAAGATGGGTGAGGATGTTACATTCCTGGAGGTGGGAAGTACAGTGCCTGTACTCTGAAGGATGGGTGAGGATGTTACAGTCCTGGAGGTGGGAAGTACAGTGCCTGTACTCTGAAGGATGGGTGGGGATGTTACAGTCCTGGAGGTGGGAAGCACAGTGTCTGCACTCTGAAAGATTGGTGAGGATGTTACATTCCTGGAGGTGGGAAGTACAGTGCCTGTACTCTGAAGGATGGGTGAGGATGTTACAGTCCTGGAGGTGGGAAGTACAGTGCCTGTACTCTGAAGGATGGGTGGGGATGTTACAGTCCTGGAGGTGGGAAGTACAGTGCCTGTACTCTGAAGGATGGGTGGGGATGTTACAGTCCTGGAGGTGGGAAGTCCAGTGCCTGTACTCTGAAGTATGGGTGAAAATGTCACAGTTAGAAGGGCCATTAGTGTTGTGATATCTGCGCACTTCTGACAAGACAGTGATTGATCGAGTGATGATGAATGTTTTTTCCTTTTTTGGAAGGTGATTCAAAAACCCTCGAGAAGCGGTGTCAGTATTTTCTGAGAAAACGGGAGCGATAGTATCTAATAATTAACTTTCAGGTTTGATCAGAGGAAGGGTAGAGTAGCTCTAGTTTCTAGGATCAAGATCCCTTCATCAGCCTGAAGGAACCCGTCTTGAAGTGGGCTCCAAACCAACATGAAGTATACATGAGGAAAGTACTGATTACAAAGGTACTCTGAAAATCGTATAAAATACCGAGAATTTGCTGATTAAGACACATGTGCAAGTTGGGTATCATTATTGTTGAAACGTTTCGCCCACACAGTAGGCTTCTTCAGTCAAGTACAGAGGCAGCAGGTGTAGTAGTGAAATGAAGATGATGTAATCAGTCCCTCAACCCTGGAGAAAAAGTACTTGAGGTGGCGAGTCCCTCAACCTTGGAGAAAAAGTACTTGAGGTAGTGAGTCCCTCAACCTTGGAGAAAAAGTACTTGAGGTGGTGAGTCCTTCAACCCTGGAGAAAAAGTACTTGAGGTGGTGAGTCCTTCAACCCTGGAGAAAAAGTACTTGAGGTGGTGAGTCCTTCAACCCTGGAGAAAAAGTACTTGAGGTGGTGAGTCCCTCAACCTTGGAGAAAAAGTACTTGAGGTGGTGAGTCCCTCAACCTTGGAGAAAAAGTACTTGAGGTGGTGAGTCCTTCAACCCTGGAGAAAAAGTACTTGAGGTGGTGAGTCCTTCAACCCTGGAGAAAAAGTACTTGAGGTGGTGAGTCCTTCAACCCTGGAGAAAAAGTACTTGAGGTGGTGAGTCCCTCAACCTTGGAGAAAAAGTACTTGAGGTGGTGAGTCCCTCAACCTGGTGAAGAGTTCACCTTCAGGGTCTGGAACATCATCATCAGGAAAATTATATAAAATACCGACAAGCTGATGAGTAAGACACGTGTACAATACATGGATATGCATATTGTTGAAATATCTAATCAATAAAAATCCCCATCAGTTGCACATGTGTTTTAATTATCATCTTGTCAGTGTTTTATACCATTTCCAACATAGTCGAGTATCTGCTCAACACCTGTCTTGTCAGTTTTGTTATGTTAATGGCTGGTAAAGACTGCGTCGATAATCAATTAAGTTTTTTCTTCGGTCCGGGACTGTGGGCGAGAGTTTAAGGATCTCTGGAGTTTTTTTTTTCCTCTTGAAACGCTGAGACGATCCATTTTCCCTCATTGCTTTTATTGTCTCTTTCCCCGCTGGTCGGCGGGGCAAGAGACAGTAAAAGGAACGTTCTCTCCCGTACTTGGAGAAGGAGACAACAATGATGTCTCCTCCTTTGATGATTCTTGGGAACCGCTGAGGGAAGAATAAGATCCTTGGATACTTTTTAATAATGTAGCGGATGATGTTTTGTAAAACAAGATACGAGGCGTGGCAGAACTTTCAGGTAAAACTTTTTATTAAACGTAGTTCGGAGCGGAGTTGGGAGGGTGAGAGACGCTCTTCTTCAAGCTTTCACAGTGTCACCAGGACAACCACGTCACCAGGACAACCACGTCACCAGGACAACCACGTCACCAGGACAACCGTGTCACCAGGACAACCGTGTCACCAGGACAACCACGTCACCAGGACAACCGTGTCACGTACTATATCAAGGAAAATACAACACGGACAAGGCTGTCTAACTGATCACATCAGAGTTATTACTTCCAGTCTGCATTGTTATATTCGTCTTGATTCGACTGAAGAAGGCTGTTAGGCTGGCTAAACGTTTCGGTTTAAAACCGAAAATATTAATTCTGTTCACCAGTCCAGGGATTCGGTAAAGCCAGAAGTCTACAGTTCACTTATCTTCACTGATCAAACAAACATGTTTAAGTAATAACAGACACACGACAGAACGTAAGTGAAATACTGAACGTAAGTGAAATACTGAACGTAAGTGAAATACTGAACGTAAGTGAAATACTGAACGTAAGTGAAATACTGAACGTAAGTGAAATACTGAACGTAAGTGAAATACTGAACGTAAGTGAAATATTTTTTTTTTATTATCACACTGGCCGATTCCCACCAAGGCAGGGTGGCCCGAAAAAGAAAAACTTTCACCATCATTCACTCCATCACTGTCTTGCCAAAAGGGTGCTTTACACTACAGTTTTTAAACTGCAACATTAACACCCCTCCTTCAGAGTGCAGGCACTGTACTTCCCATCTCCAGGACTCAAGTCCGGCCTGCCGGTTTCCCTGAACCCCTTCATAAGTGAAATATCTACCTGTATGCCATATGCAAGTTAATCAATACACAACTGTTAAGTATTTTTGGTCCCTCACAGGACAAGTCCTTGACCATTACCCGCATCATAATGGGGCAGGTGTAATGTCGGACGTAACCGTGAGGTGATATCTCAACATGATATAGCCTTCTGCTGGTTTATTATTATTACAGGTCCTTGATAATGTGAAAAATAACGAAAGTGCTTGAAACTTCTCACTATTTTTTTTCAGTGGTTTTGCGTACTGTGACATTACTTGTTTACTGCGATCTTAATGTATAAACATATTCACTAAAAACTCATAAGACCAGCACAGGTAGTAAGGTGTGCGCGAGACAATGACTGGGTGTGGTTATCAGCTAGTAATAGTCCACACAATACCGTGTGTAAACACTAAGATGCCAAGAAGGCAAACACAGACACCATTCACTCCTAGTACAGGCTGAGCTCGCAAAGCTAAGTCTACTCGCTACTCAATATGCAAAACTTCTTTCTGAGTATCAGTCCACACCAGGCAATGCAGGATTCAGGTCAAGACACCAAGTATAATTATAGGTTAACTCCACCCAAAACGAGTCAAAGTTAATCTCAGGGTATTTAGTGCACTCTAAGCAAGCACTCAATCTGTCCACACAGGTCAGGTGCACAAGCAAGAACTATGTTGCAAACTGCTTTAAAGAGGTTATGTCTCAAAGCCGACTAGAGATGCAGAATGACATAAGGGAAGATATGTGTTTGTGTCAGTGTAGCAGTAGCGTTTAATGGGTATTCTGAACGATATTCAAAGTGGCGACCTTTCATCTTATAGACTTTGTTTAAAAATATAAAGTTACAGAGTCCATCAAAGGACACAGGCTTCAGACAACCAACAATGCTTAGAAATTCTGCATAAAAAGGTGTGTGTGAGGATGTGTGTGAGGATATGTTAATGAAGACAGAGCGCCTGCTCACGTCCTTGCCTGTCGGCAGGAAATCGCTGAGATTTTTGAATAAGTGTGGAGGGTAAAGGCTCCACCTAGCAATTTGGTAAGTGAAGCACCGCCCAGCACAAAGTAATGAAGTAGTCAGTGAAAGACTGTCAACCGCTTCACCATCGACTCTCTCAACATTAGATACATACCAAGCCTATCACGCAACATTAAATATAAATGGCAAATAATCAGGATAGTTAAAATATAGGCTATCACACGAAGGCCTGAATGTTTTCTCATTTTCCAGACATGGTTTGGTATTCCATGTTATAATAATCCTAACAACAAAAATTAGCACGTAAATAATGAATCTTTTAATGAGAGATTTATAAAACACTTGTGTAACACGTGAGTATCTGTACTGAGAGACTTTCCTGCCAGCAGGAGTTTTGATCATTCTAATACAGAGATATTAAAGAGGCTTTAAAGTGGAGCCAGTGGAAGAGGTAGAGCGATAGAGCAATTGTGAACGTGGTCACAAGTGGGCGAGGCCCACCAGTGGAAGGTCAGACTCAAAAGTAGGGCCAGGGATTTAGCAACAGAGTTGTAGATACACAATACACAAATAACCCGCACATAAAAGAGAGAAGCTTACGACTACGTTTCGGTCCGACTTGGACCATTGACAAAGTCACACTAACAGAGGTGGAGCAGGACGGCTATATATAGGCAGGAAGAGGTGGTGGTAGTAGTAGTAGTAGTACAAGAATTGTATATAATACCGACAGGATGAAATTAAGACACATGCACAACACCCGGGCATCCCCATCGTAGACGTTTCGCCATCCAGCCAGCCACTGGATGGCGAAACGTCCACAACAAAGACAGCCAGAAGCCGCACATGTGTCTTAATTTCAACAGTAGTTGTAGTAGAAGAAGAAGAGGTAGTAGTAGTGGTAGCGGAAGAAGTGGGAAATAAGGAGGACGAGCCAGTCAAATACAAAGGAAGGGGAGCACTGCAAGAGAGCTAGATACCCACAGAGGGAGAGCAAGCGCACAGAGGTGCGTGAAAGGGGAAGTGGTGAAATAAAATAAATGAAGAAGGAACAGAAACACGAGACAGGAGAGAGAAAGACAACTCAGAGGAGAAAAGGAGAGAGGAAAGGGGAAGAGGAAGAAGAAAAAGAAAAAGAAAAAGTGAGGATTCAGGTTAAGTCACGGGTGTTCTGAAGTTTGGAGCATTGTAGAATCTGCAAAAGGATACGTTATTATGCCTGCATTAAATTTATGAAACCGCTGGAATGCGATACGTATCTCAGTAAAGATATCCAGGTGTTGCATATATCTCTGAGGAAGAAACAAATGATATACAGACGTAACTTACAAAGGCTCTGAAAAGCACCAAGATTTTGTTACCTTGTAAAACGAGATTAACTATTTTTTGTAAGAGCTTTTGAGTAGTTTCGTAACGTCATCTCAGACTCCATCTGTATTTGAGCACAAAATTGGCGTTCTCAGTTAAACAGAATATATTCATTGTCCAGAGGAGATTGAGACTGTCAGCCAAGGAAATGAAGCACTTTTAATATCTCTCTCATAAAAGCAGCCTCTATATAGGTGCTAGTTATCAGACAACACTGTGGAGACAATCGTGTTGGAGGAGAGATACCACCAGCCACGACACTCAAAAATACAAGAGGATATCCCAGCCTGGCACAAAGAGAGACAGGGTCTTCTTGTGTCCCTGAGAGATGGTGAAGAACCTCGAGTGTCTGGTTGGAGGACGACCTGGTCTACTCAGAGTGTTGGGATGGCACGACTTCAAAGAGATACAAGACTTTGGTAGAGAATCCACATGTGTCGCGTCAAATGTTAGACGTATGTGTGTATTGACAGAGGGAAATTGGGGAAGTTGGGGGACAACATTCCCCACACAACCTCCATCTCACTAAAGTATAGGATGAGAAGATAGTGGGAGGGAGGGAGAAGAGAAATTCATGTCAGATACAAAAATTTATCATTAGGTATAAGGGTGTCAAGGATATAAGGGTATAAGGATGACCTAAACTTCACTATTGTTGTTGTTATTATTATTATTGTCGTTGTTGTTAATGTTAGTTATTATTATTATTATTATTATTATTATTATTATTATTATTATTATTATTATTATTATTATTATTATTATTATTATTATTATTATTATAATCATTATTATTATTTTTATTATTATTATTATTCATGGGAAGGAGTTAAATGAAAGCGTATTTGTTTCTTAAGTGAAGATCAAAGACTAGTTACAATCCTGTGATCGTCAACAGATGTTTCCCCGTTAACGGGACGGGGGAAAGGGGAGGAATTCCCAGCGGGACAACTACACAGGGGGAACTTGTTAACTTGTCCAAGTCAATTCCCCACCAGCCGGCCTGGGGTAGTCCCCATGTACTGCACACTGATGCCACCAACAACCTGACTGATCGATACTCCATCCGGGAGTCCTACTCCACGCCCAGGTCTAGGGGGCCACTACCCCCTCCCTCCCAATTCAACAACAGATAAACGGACGCTAAGTCTGACTGTTATAGGTTTTCTGTTTATTTTTTATAGGAAAAATATAATTTGACCTCAGCTGGACTCTCCAAGAGGGTGTTTTGATGTTGATGAAGAGCTCTTGATCCAAGGAATCGGAGATACTCTTATCCTATATGGAAGGGGTACATACCTTCCAGGTACGGCGGCCTCCTCTTTACATCACCAGATTTGATCCGATGAGGAGGAAAAAGCAGCTCTACTGCCTTGGATCAAGAGCCCTTCATACCCTCCCTCCCTCCCCATGAAGAACAAGAACTTCCCCCTCCCTCCACATAAAAAAATTCCTTTACTCTTCAACACCCATAAGAATTTCGATTTCTGTTTTTGATGGGTGAGAAATGCGTCAATTATTTTTAATTATATACCATTAAAGGCTTCAAGAAAACTTAAAAATTATATATATATATATATATATATATATATATATATATATATATATATATATATATATATATATATATATATATATCTAAGTCTAATGGGTTATTTACGTACCCTGAAAGCCTGCCGTTTTTTACCCGGCTGTTTAAAACCGCGTCAAAAAATACTCTTTGGGAGGAGAGAGAAATTGCTTTTCTTAAAGCTGATTAAAGTAAGGCGTTGCTTCTCTTCTTGGAGGTTATCAGAATAGTCCTTGCTTAGAACTGCTTAAAGAGTCTTTGCTTAGAGCTTCAAGAGTCCTTGCTTAAAGCTTCAAGAGTCCTTGCCTAGAGCTTCAAGAGTTCTTGCTTAGAGCTTCAAGAGTCCTTGCCAAGAGCTTCAAGAGTCCTTGCTTAGAGCTTCAAGAGTCCTTGCTTAGAGCTTCAAGAGTCCTTGCTTAGAGCTTCAAGAGTCCTTGCTTAGAGCTTCAAGAGTCCTTGCTTAGAGCTTTAAGAGTCCTTGCCAAGAGCTTCAAGAATCCTTGCTTAGAGCTTCAATTATTATTATTATAATCAAAAAGAAGCGCTAAACCACAAGGGCTATACAGTTACAGCTTCAAGAGTCCTTGCTTAAAGCTTCAAGAGTCCTTGCTTAGAGCTTCAAGAGTCCTTGCTTAGAGCTTCAAGAGTCCTTGCTTAGAGCTTCAAGAGTCCTTGCTTAGAGCTTCAAGAGTCCTTGCTTAGAGCTTCAAGAGTCCTTGCTTAGAGCTTCAATTATTATTATAATCAAAAAGAAGCGCTAAACCACAAGGGCTATACAGTTACAGCTTCAAGAGTCCTTGCTTAGAGCTTCAAGAGTCCTTGCTTAGAGCTTCAAGAGTCCTTCCTTAGAGCTTCAAGAGTCCTTGCCAAGAGCTTCAAGAGTCTTTGCTTAGAGCTTCAAGAGTCCTTGCTTAGAGCTTCAAGAGTCCTTGCCAAGAGCTTCAAGAGTCTTTGCTTAGAGCTTCAAGAGTCCTTGCTTAGAGCTTCAAGAGTCCTTGCTTAGAGCTTCAAGAGTCCTTGCTTAGAGCTTCAAGAGTCCTTGCCAAGAGCTTCAAGAGTCTTTGCTTAGAGCTTCAAGAGTCCTTGCTTAGAGCTTCAAGAGTCCTTGCTTAGAGCTTCAAGAGTCCTTGCTTAGAGCTTCAAGAGTCCTTGCTTAGAGCTTCAATAGTCCTTGCTTAGAGCTTCAAGAGTCCTTGCCAAGAGCTTCAAGAGTCCTTGCTTAGAGCTTCAAGAGTCCTTGCTTAAAGCTTCAAGAGTCCTTGCTTAGAGCTTCAAGAGTCCTTGCTTAGAGCTTCAAGAGTCCTTGCTTAGAGCTTCAAGAGTCCTTGCTTAGAGCTTCAAGAGTCCTTGCCAAGAGCTTCAAGAGTCTTTGCTTAGAGCTTCAAGAGTCCTTGCTTAGAGCTTCAAGAGTCCTTGCTTAGAGCTTCAAGAGTCCTTGCTTAGAGCTTCAAGAGTCCTTGCCAAGAGCTTCAAGAGTCTTTGCTTAGAGCTTCAAGAGTCCTTGCTTAGAGCTTCAAGAGTCCTTGCTTAGAGCTTCAAGAGTCCTTGCTTAGAGCTTCAAGAGTCCTTGCTTAGAGCTTCAAGAGTCCTTGCTTAGAGCTTCAAGAGTCCTTGCCAAGAGCTTCAAGAGTCTTTGCTTAGAGCTTCAAGAGTCCTTGCTTAGAGCTTCAAGAGTCCTTGCCAAGAGCTTCAAGAGTCCTTGCTTAGAGCTTCAAGAGTTCTTGCTTAGAGCTTCAAGAGTCCTTGCTTAGAGCTTCAAGAGTCCTTGCTTAGAGCTTCAAGAGTCCTTGCTTAGAGCTTCAAGAGTCCTTGCTTAGAGCTTCAAGAGTCCTTGCCAAGAGCTTCAAGAGTCCTTGCTTAAAGCTTCAAGAGTCCTTGCTTAGAGCTTCAAGAGTCCTTTGCCAAGAGCTTCAAGAGTACTTGCTTAGAGCTTCAAGAGTCCTTGCTTAGAGCTTCAAGAGTCCTTGCTTAGAGCTTCAAGAGTCCTTGCTTAGAACTTCAAGAGTCATTGCCAAGAGCTTCAAGAGTCTTTGCTTAGAGCTTCAAGAGTCCTTGCTTAGAGCTTCAAGAGTCCTTGCCAAGAGCTTCAAGAGTCCTTGCTTAGAGCTTCAAGAGTCCTTGCTTAGAGCTTCAAGAGTCCTTGCTTAGAGCTTCAAGAGTCCTTGCCAAGAGCTTCAAAAGTCTTTGCTTAGAGCTTCAAGAGTCCTTGCTTAGAGCTTCAAGAGTCCTTTGCCAAGAGCTTCAAGAGTACTTGCTTAGAGCTTCAAGAGTCCTTGCCAAGAGCTTCAAGAGTCCTTGCTTAGAGCTTCAAGAGTCCTTGCTTAGAGCTTCAAGAGTCCTTGTCAAGAGCTTCAAGAGTCTTTGCTTAGAGCTTCAAGAGTCCTTGCTTAAAGCTTCAAGAGTCCTTGCTTAGAGCTTCAAGAGTCCTTGCTTAGAGCTTCAAGAGTCCTTGCTTAAAGCTTCAAGAGTCCTTGCTTAGAGCTTCAAGAGTCCTTGCCAAGAGCTTCAAGAGTACTTGCTTAGAGCTTCAAGAGTCCTTGCTTAGAGCTTCAAGAGTCCTTGCCAAGAGCTTCAAGAGTACTTGCTTAGAGCTTCAAGAGTCCTTGCCAAGAGCTTCAAGAGTACTTGCTTAGAGCTTCAAGAGTCCTTGCTTAGAGCTTCTTCAAGAGTTCTTGTAAAGAAGAATGGATGTGAACACATATGATCTGAGAGATATCAACTGTGCACTCTACATCCATGCTATGTTGACCATCATGTGCACATGAGTCGCCACAGTCTAATGTACACATGAATTATGACTGTCTCATGTACGCATGAGTGACGACAACCTCATGTACACACGGTAGTTATCATGGCGTAATACGTACACAGTTATCATCTCCTGATGTAAACACATCCTATACGATAACCTCCTGATGTGAAGCAGTGACATCACTGCCATCACGGTGGCACTGTTAATCAGACAGTGCCGCCGTGAATGCCGGCCAGTGTGGACCATCCTGCCTTTGATGAAGTTGCTGTGATGGTGGAAACCTTACAAACAGTTGGCATTATCTCTATATTGGGAGCTTTTGATGAAAAAATCGAATCCATCACACACACACACACACACACACACACACACACACACACACACACACACACACACACACACACACACACACACACACATCGAGGGGTGATTCAGGCGTTTAGTACACATCCCAGATAGTGAATTTCTCCCCTCTCACTCTCTCTCTCTTTCTCTCTCTCTCTCTCTCTCTCTCTCTCTCTCTCTCTCTCTCTCTCTCTCTCTCTCTCTCCCTCTCCCTCTCTCTCTCTCTCTCTCTCTCTCTCTCTCTCTCTCTATGTAGGTCTTTGCTATAATTTAGGTCAATTGAAGTTAGAGGGATTAAGAGAAACACCGCTAATTAGTATTTGAAATCAGTGAGAATCAGCGTATTTGAAGACGCAGCGAGAGAGAGAGAGAGAGAGAGAGAGAGAGAGAGGTAGCTAGCGGTGTGACCACTACACCAAGCATGTCTCAGTGGTTCAGTGGAGTCATTTCTAACAGTCTCGCCAGGGTTGCTAAATATAAGCAACTTGTAAATACCATCCTCGTTAGTAGTCTAGTTTTCTACAGAGGTGGTTAGTTAACGAGGCAGTCAGGGTTTAACGACTTCCAGGTAGCTGCCGTCATTGAAACGCTATTCTTTAATAAATATGTTGGCAATTAACCTGTTTGTTGCTCTCCTTTGTTCTTTGTTTTGTGAGTTGGTGCGTACTCACTTAATTGTGGTTGCAGTGGTCGATTCATAGCTCCTGGCCCCGCCTCTTCGCGGGTCGCCGCTTGGTCCACTCTCTTCCTACTCCACGAGCTTTATCGTTCCTGCCTCCACTACATCACTCTCCAAATTGTTTCACTTCCTGACAACTCTATGACAGAAGAAGTACTTTCTAACATCCCTGTGATTTATCTTAGTCTTCAGCTTCCAGTTGTTACCCGTTGTTGCTGTGTCCCATCTCTGGAACATCCTGTTCTTAGTCACCTTGTCAATTCCTCTCAGAATTTTATATGTCGTTATCATGTCCCCCACATCCCTCCTGTCCTCCAGTGTCGTCAGGTCGATTTCCCTTAACCTCTCCTTGTAGGACATACCCCTTACCTCTGAGACTAGTCTTGTTGCAAACCTTTGCACTTTCTCTAATTTCTTGACGTGCTTGACCAGGCGTGGGCTCCAAACTGGTGCTGCGTACTCCAACATGCAGCTGACGCACACTGTGTGTAGAGTCTTGAACGACTCCTTACTGACGTGTCGTAACGCTATTCTTAGGTTTGCCAGGCTCCCATACGCTGCGCCAGTTATTGGTTCATATGCGGCTCAGGAGATGTGCTCGGTATTATACTAACCTCAAGATCTTTTTCCTTGAGGGAAGTTTGCAGTCTTTAGCCCCCTAGCATGTACTCTGCTGTCTTCTTTCTCCTTCCCCAGTATTCATGACTTTGCACTTCGTGGGGTTAAAATCCAGGAGCCAGTTGCTGGACCAGGCTTGCAGCCTGTCAAGATCCCTTTGTAATCCTACTTGATCCTCATCCGAGTGAATTCTTTGCGTTAGCTTCATATCGTTCGCAAACAGGGGCACCTCTGAATCTATCCATTCCGTCATGTCATTTACATATTCCAGAAACAGCACCGGCCCTAGCTATGACTCCTGTGGAACCCCGCTACTCACAGGCGCCCACTGTGACACATCGTCACCTACAATGACGGGTTGTTGCTTTCTTATCAGGTATTCTCTGATCCATTGCAGTGCATTTCCTGTTATACCTGCCTGCTCCTCTAGCTTATGTACTAATCTCTTGAGTGAAACTGTGTTGGAAACCTTCTTACAGTTCAAACAAAATGCACTCTACCACCTCTCTTTCTCTTGCCTTAAGTCTGTCACCTTGTCGGAAAACTGTAATAGGTTTGTGACACAGGATTTCCCTTCCCTGAAACCGTGCTGGTTGTCGTGCTCCGCCACTCTTCTCTTGATAATCTTCTCAATGACTTTCTATACTATACATGTCAGTGACAATGGTCTGTAGTTTAATGGTGTCAGTCTGTCTCCTTTCTCAAAAATTGGGACTAAATTTGCTGTCTTCCACACCTTAGGTAGTTGCCCAGTTTCAATGTATGCGTTGAAAATTGTTAGTGGCACACACAGCGTCTCTGTTTTCTCCCTCTCAGGACCCATGGAGAGATGTCCGGTCCCACCGTCTTGGAGGTTTCAAGCTCACTTAACAGCATCTTCACCTTCTCGGTTCTACGTATAGTGTCCGACTTTCTGGAGGCCTTTCTGTCTTCAATGAAAGTACTGCCTTAAATTTCATGCTGAGATCCTCACATACTTCCGCGTAGTTTCTTGTGATCTCTCGTCTCCCTTTCCTCAGCCTGATTACCTGGTCTTTGACTGTTGTTGTTGTTTGTGTGTGTGTGTGTGTGTGTGTGTGTGTGTGTGTGTGTGTGTGTGTGTGTGTGTGTGTGTGTGTGTGTGTGTGTGTGTGTGTGTGTGTGTGTGTGTGTGTGTGTGTGTGTGTGTGTGTGTGTATGCGTGCGTTCACCTGGATGTGCTTGAAGGGGTTAAATTCACAGCTCCTGGCCCTGACTGAACGCTGATGAACAATGAAAAAATATCCACTTCGACACTGAAATTCTCGTTCTCCCTCCCTCCCTCCCCTCCTCCCTCCCTCCTCCCTCCTCTCCCCCCTCCTCTCCCCTCCCTCCCACTCTCCTCCCTCCCTCCTCCCTCCCCTCCTCCCCCTCCCTCCCTCCCCCTCCCTCCCTCCCCCTCCCTCCTCCCCTCCCTCCCTCCTCCCCTCCCCTCCTCCCCCTCCCTCCTCCCTCCCCTCCCCTCCCTCCCCTCCTCCCTCCCTCCCCTCCTCCCCTCCCCTCCCTCCCCTCCCCTCCCTCCCCTCCCTCCCTCCTCCCTCTCCCTCCCTCCGTCCCCTCCCCTCTCCCTCCCACATCCTCCCCTCCTCTCCTCCTCCCCTCCCTCTCCTCCCTCCCTCTCCCTCCCTCCCTCCCTCCCTCCCTCCTCCTCCCTCCTTCCTCCCTCCCCCCTCCCTCCGTCCCTCCTCTCCCTCCTGCTCTCTGTCACTTTTAAATCAACATGGAAATATTTAATATTCGAGAGATTATACACACAAAAAAACTTTGTTAAAAACACCGAACAATTCCATAACAGAATTCGCAAAAATCCGGTAGCAAAAAGAAGGATAAGTAACTTATACACTGTAGCTGTCTCGCTCTGCAAATGTTTCTCTCTTTGTTTCCCATATACGTATATATATATATATCTATATATATATATATATATATATATATATATATATATATATATATATATATAGCAAAACAACCACTCTGAAAGAATAGTTCCTTGATAATGTGAGTAGTCACGAAAGCGCTTGGAATTTCTCTATTCTTTCAGAGTGGTTGTTTGCATATTCTGAAATCTTATTATTACTATATATATATATATATATATATATATATATATATATATATATATATATATATATATATATATATATATATATATATATATATGAGTTGAGACAAAATACGCACTTTAAATATTTAACTTCAATTAACAATATAACTTTGTGATTTTTCTCGTTTTGTTACAATGATATTGATAAGGAATGTAACAAGGAATACCACACTGTGATGCAGTGTTCCATGCTGTGATGCAGTGTTCCATGCTGTGATGCAGTGTTCCATGCTGTGATACAGTGTTCCATGCTGTGATGCAGTGTTCCATGCTGTGATACAGTGTTCCATGCTGTGATGCAGTGTTCCATGCTGTGATGCAGTGTTCCATGCTGTGATACAGTGTTCCATGATGTGATACAGTGTTCCATGATGTGATACAGTGTTCCATGCTGTGATACAGTGTTCCAAGATGTGATACAGTGTTCCATGCTGTGATGCAGTGTTCCATGCTGTGATACAGTGTTCCATGCTGTGATGCAGTGTTCCATGCTGTGATGCAGTGTTCCATGCTGTGATGCAGTGTTCCATGCTGTGATGCAGTGTTCCATGCTGTGATACAGTGTTCCATGATGTGATACAGTGTTCCATGATGTGATACAGTGTTCCATGCTGTGATACAGTGTTCCAAGATGTGATACAGTGTTCCATGCTGTGATGCAGTGTTCCATGCTGTGATACAGTGTTCCATGCTGTGATACAGTGTTCCATGCTGTGATGCAGTGTTCCATGCTGTGATGCAGTGTTTCCATGCTGTGATACAGTGTTCCATGCTGTGATACAGTGTTCCATGATGTGATACAGTGTTCCATGATGTGATACAGTGTTCCATGCTGTGATGCAGTGTTCCATGCTGTGATACAGTGTTCCATGCTGTGATGCAGTGTTCCATGCTGTGATACAGTGTTCCATGCTGTGATACAGTGTTCCATACTGTGATACAGTGTTCCATACTGTGATACAGTGTTCCATACTGTGACACAGTGTTCCATACTGTGATACAGTGTTCCATACTGTGATACAGTGTTCCATGCTGTGATACAGTGTTCCATGCTGTGATGCAGTGTTCCATGCTGTGATACAGTGTTCCATGCTGTGATACAGTGTTCCATGCTGTGATACAGTGTTCCATGCTGTGATACAGTGTTCCATGCTGTGATGCAGTGTTTCATGCTGTGATACAGTGTTCCATGCTGTGATGCAGTGTTCCATGCTGTGATACAGTGTTCCATGCTGTGATGCAGTGTTCCATGCTGTGGTGCAGTGTTCCATGCTGTGATACAGTGTTCCATGCTGTGATACAGTGTTCCATGCTGTGATACAGTGTTCCATGCTGTGATACAGTGTTCCATGCTGTGATACAGTGTTCCATGCTGTGATACAGTGTTCCATGCTGTGGTGCAGTGTTCCATGCTGTGATACAGTGTTCCATGCTGTGATGCAGTGTTCCATGCTGTGATACAGTGTTCCATGCTGTGATGCAGTGTTTCCATGCTGTGATACAGTGTTCCATGCTGTGATACAGTGTTCCATGCTGTGATACAGTGTTCCATGCTGTGATACAGTGTTCCATGCTGTGATACAGTGTTCCATGCTGTGATGCAGTGTTCCATGCTGTGATGCAGTGTTCCATGCTGTGGTGCAGTGTTCCACACTGTCATACAGTGTTTCACACTCTCATGCAGTGTTCCATGCTGTGATACAGTGTTCTTTGCTGTGATACAGTGTTCCACTTGTCAGACAGTGTTTCACACTCTTCTACAGTGTTCCACACTGTCATACAGTGTTCCATGCTTTGAGACAGTGTTCCATGCTGTGATTCAGTGTTCCACACTGTGATACAATGTTCCACACACTGTGATATAGTGTTGCACACACTGTGATATAGTGTTCCACTCTGTGATACAGTGTTCCACACACTGTGATACAGTGTTGCACACACTGTGATACAGTGTTGCACACACTGTGATACAGTGTTGCAAACACTGTGATACAGTGTTGCACACACTGTGATACAGTGTTGCACACACTGTGATAGTGTTGCACACACTGTGATACAGTGTTGCACACACTGTGATACAGTGTTGCACACACTGTGATACAGTGTTGCATATACAGTGATACAGTGTTCCACACACTGTGATACAGTGTTTCAAACTGTGATACAATGTTCTTCATTGTGATAGAGTGCTCCATACGGGGAGAAAAGTGTTCCATACACAATTACAGTGTTCCACACATTATTACAGTGCTCCACACATTATTACAGTGTTCCACACATTATTACAGTGTTCCACACATTATTACAGTGTTCCACACATTATTACAGTGTTCCACACATTATTACAGTGTTCCACACATTATTACAGTGCTCCACACATTATTACAGTGTTCCACACATTATTACAGTGTTCCACACATTATTACAGTGCTCCACACATTATTACAGTGTTCCACACATTATTACAGTGTTCCACACATTATTACAGTGTTCCACACATTATTACAGTGTTCCACACATTATTACAGTGCTCCACACATTATTACAGTGTTCCACACATTATTACAGTGTTCCACACATTATTACAGTGTTCCACACATTACAGTGTTCCACACATTATTACAGTGTTCCACACATTATTACAGTGTTCCACACATTATTACAATGTTCCACACATTATTACAGTGTTCCACACATTATTACAGTGTTCCACACATTATTACAATGTTCCACACATTATTACAGTGTTCCACACATTATTACACTGTTCCACACATTATTACAGTGTTCCACACATTATTACAATGTTCCACACATTATTACAGTGTTCCACACATTATTACAATGTTCCACACATTATTACAGTGTTCCACACATTATTACAATGTTCCACACATTATTACAGTGTTCCACACATTATTACAATGTTCCACACATTATTACAGTGTTCCACACATTATTACAATGTTCCACACATTATTACAGTGTTCCACACATTATTACAATGTTCCACACATTATTACAATGTTCCACACATTATTACAGTGTTCCACACATTATTACAGTGTTCCACACATTATTACAGTGTTCCACACATTATTACAGTGTTCCACACATTATTACAGTGTTCCACACATTATTACAATGTTCCACACATTATTACAATGTTCCACACATTATTACAGTGTTCCACACATTATTACAGTGTTCCACACATTATTACAGTGTTCCACACATTATTACAGTGTTCCACACATTATTACAGTGTTCCACACATTATTACAGTGTTCCACACATTATTACAGTGTTCCACACATTATTACAGTGTTCCACACATTATTACAGTGTTCCACACATTATTACAGTGTTCCACACATTATTACAGTGTTCCACACATTATTACAGTGTTCCACACATTATTACAGTGTTCCACAAATCATTACAGTGTTCCACACATTATTACAGTGTTCCACAAATCATTACAGTGTTTCATACATCAATACAGTGTTCCAGACATCAATATAGTGTGTGTGGACAGTCACATGCATGCATCCACACAACTTTGTCACCGTATATATATTTGTTACTGTATACACACTTGTCACTGTATACACATCTGTCACTGTATACACATCTGTCAATGTATACACATCTCTTACTGTATACCGATTATGTTTTACTGATATCTTTAGGATGTGAATAACACTACACGAATGCGCCAATGATTTAATTTTAAAGTTCTTAGTGAGCTAGTGTGGATAAATGTGATGTGTCTGGCAATTTAAGGGAGGGGGATCGAGCCTACACCACGGCTTATCTTGAATGATCTACGTACACACACACACACACACACACACACACACACACACACACACACACACACACACATACACACACACACATATACACACACATTAATATAAATGTTTGTACTGACCTCAGGGTGACTTGTAGTGGTGTTAGCAACAACGATGGTGGTTGAGGGTGATAGTGGTGGTGCGATGGTAGTGGTTTGGTGGTATTAGTGGTGGTGGTGGCGCGGTGATGGTAGTTGTGGTGGTGGTGATGGTGTCGTAATGGTGGGTGGTGGTAGTAGTGTGGTGGTGATGTTAGTGATGACAATGGTAGTAGTGATGGTGGTAGTGGTAGTAGTGGTGGAGGTAGTGGTAGCAGTGTTGGTAGTGGTACTGGTGGCAGTGATGGTGGCAGTGGCGGTGACGGTGGTAGCGGTAGTAGTGGTGGTAGAGGTGGTGATAGTGGCAGTGGCGGTGATGGTGGTAGTGGTAGTAGTGGTGGTGGTAGTGGTAGTAGTGGTGGTAGTGGTATTGGTGGTAGTAGTGGTGATGGCGGCAGTGGCGGTGATTGCGGTAGTGGTAGTAGTGGTGGTATTGGTGGTGGTGGTATTGGTGGTAGTGGTATTGGTGGTGTTAGTGGTATTTGTGGTGGTGGTGGTATTGGTGGTAGAGGTATTGGTGGTAGTGATTGTAATAGCGTTTGTAGCGGTGGTGGTAGTGGTGGTGGTAGTGGTGGTGGTAGTGGTGGTGGTGGTAGTGGTGGTGATAGTGGTGGTGGCAGTGGTGGTGGTACTGGTGGTGGTAGTGGTGGTGGTACTGGTTGTGGTAGTGGTGGTGGTAGTGGTGGTGGTAGTGGTGATGGTGGTGGTAGTGGTGGTGGTAGTGGTAGGGGTAGTGGTGGTGGTAGCTGAGGTGGTAGTGGTGGTGGTAGTGGTGGGGGTAGTGGTGATGGTAGCTGAGGTGGTAGTGGTAGTGGTAGTGGTGGTGGTAGTGGTGGTGGTGGTAGTGGTGGTGGTAGTAGTGGTGGTAGTGGTGGTGGTGGTAGTGGTGGTGGTAGTGGTGGTGATACTGATGGTAGTACTGGTGGTGATAGTGGTGGTGGTACCGGTTGTGGTAGTGGTGGTGGTGGTAGTTGTAGTGGTAGTGGTGGGGGTAATGGTGGTGGTAGTGGTGGTGGTAGAGGTGGTAGTAGTGGTGGTGGTAGTGGTGGTTGTAGTGATGGTAGTGGTGGTGGTAGTGGTGGTAGTGGTGGTTGTAGTGATGGTAGTGGTGGTGGTAGTGGTGGTTGTAGTGATGGTAGTGGTGGTGGTAGTGGTGGTGCTGGTGGTAGTGGTGGTGGTAGTGATGGTGGTAGTGGTGGTGGTGGTGGTAGTGGTAGTAGTAGTGGTGGTGGTAGTGGTGGTTGTAGTGATGGTAGTGGTGGTGGTAGTGGTGGCGCTGGTGGTAGTGGTGGTGGTAGTGGTGGTGGAAGTGGTGGTGGTAGTGGTGGTAGTAGTTGTGGTGGTAGTGGTTGTAGTGATGGTAGGAGTGTTGGTGGTGGTGGTAGACTCAGGGAGAGGCAGACACTCTCACTAGCTCAACAAGCCAGGCACTGATGCAACAGGCGCTCACACACCTCTCGCTATTCTCTCTCTCTCTCTCTCTCTCTCTCTCTCTCTCTCTCTCTCTCTCTCTCTCTCTCTCTCTCTCTCTCTCTCTCTCTCTCTCTCTCTCTCTCTCTCTCTAGGATGATGCATCGGGATGAACAAGCATAAAGAGTGATATTCCACATATCCACACACACAGCCATACACAGCCACACACAGCAACACAGCCACACTGACCCACACAGAGCCACGCAGAGTCACACACAGCCCCACAGTGCCACGTAGAGCCACACAGAGTAGTAGTAATGACACTGTTGTGCCACTGGAGGCTAGCGCACACCTGAACATAAACAACGTACAGAATGTTACAGAGATGGGACACAACAACAAGATGAGTCAGGGATGTTGGGAAGTATTTCTTCAGCCTTAGAGCTATCAGGAAGTGGAACAATCTGGAGAGTGGAGTGTTAGAGGCATGATCCATACGTAGCTTTAAGAAGACGTAGCAACCAGCAAAGAGGTGGGGCCAGGAGCTGCGACTCGACCCCTGCAACCACATATATGTAAGTACATAGAGGAGGGTACGCGCACACACATACACGAGAGAGAGAGAGAGAGAGAGAGAGAGAGAGAGAGAGAGAGAGAGAGAGAGAGAGAGAGAGAGAGAGAGAGAGAGAGAGAGAGAGGGTAAACACAGTCTCCCTCACTCTTTACACAGCAAATTAAAAAAGAAAGAGGAAGGCACAAGAACTACTCTAGAGAGAATATTTGATAATAATATTCACTCACTAAGATAACAAGAGATAACTCTAGCACTTAGTAAAGATAATTACTAACAACTGTAAGGACAACTCTAATTAAAAAACAAAAAAAAACAATAAAAAAAAGTCTGTCTTTTTCATTAGGATGCGCTAAACCCGTAGGGGTTATACAGAGCCTGAGTAATGAGAGGCAGTCAGTCACCAGTTACCTCACACAATCCCCAGTTACGTTTTGCAGTCACCGATTACTTATAAAACAGACATAAACTGATGATTGTGTGTGTGTGTGTGTGTGTGTGTGTGTGTGTGTGTGTGTGTGTGTGTGTGTGTGTGTGTGTGTGTGTGTGTGTGTGTGTGTGTGTGTGTGTGTGTGTGTGTGTGTGTGTGTGTGTGTGTGTGTGTGTGTGTGTAGAGTAAAATCACTTACAGACGTACTGAAGCCAGCTGGTGTTGTCTGAGCGGCATTGATCACCATCAGTGAACTGAACCCGTGAGAGGAGTCGACGTTGGTTCATTTCTCCCTTCAACCTGAGACACAGCATCTCCCTTGGTGGCCTGATCAACCAGGCTGTCATGGACTCTAACATAATTACCCTAACATAAACAAGAGGGTCGAACGAAGGGGTAGTTGTTAGCTAGAGCAATCAAGTTGTTGGGGAGAGGCCAGTAATCGTTTTTCTATTTTGAAAGGCCACTAATTACTTTTCCATCTTCAATCATTTTAAGGAAATAGGGATTTTGAAACCCATAAATTGCAAAATTTTGAAATTGTAATCAATTACGTGGACACCTTTGTCACGAATCTTAGTTAGAATATTGTTAGTGTGAGTGATGAAGTTACCATTGGTGATGTGCCATTGTTTGTCTCTAATGTTAAAATATTGACATTATGCAGTTTAAATGGTCTTTTGGGGGGATTATAATGGGATAATAGACGGCATTTAGTAATATATTTCGATAAAGCTACGTGTGGGACTACCACACGCTCGGTGTGGGACTACCACACGCTCGGTGTGGGACTACTACATGCTCGGTGTGGGACTACCACACGCTCGGTGTGGGACTACCACATGCTCGGTGTGGGACTACCACACGCTCGGTGTGGGACTACCACACGCTCGGTGTGGGACTACCACACGCTCGGTGTGGGACTACCACACGCTCGGTGTGGGACTACCACACACTCGGTGTGGGACTACCACATGCTCGGTGTGGGACTACCACACGCTCGGTGTGGGACTACCACACGCTCGGTGCGGGACTACCACACGCTCGGTGTGGGACTACCACACGCTCGGTGTGGGACTACCACATGCTCGGTGTGGGACTACCACACGCTCGGTGTGGGACTACTACATGCTCGGTGTGGGACTACCACACGCTCGGTGTGGGACTACCACACGCTCGGTGTGGGACTACCACACACTCGGTGTGGGACTACCACACACTCGGTGTGGGACTACCACACGCTCGGTGTGGGACTACCACACGCTCGCTGTGGGACTACCACACGCTCGGTGTGGGACTACCACACCGAGCGTGTGAGTATAAAATACTCACAGGATTTCTCAGGCTGGTAAGAACGAACATTTTTTTTCTTCGCGATGTGAGAGGCGGACAAAAAACAACAAATGAGTCCCAGGAACAAGAGCAGATACGACAGGGCTCAAAAACTAATAATATCGATGGATGAAGCCCAAGTGGCGGGACAGGTGCCTCGACCCCCACAAACACAAACTGGTGAGTACACACTACACGAGCATAAATCCTGACCTCGTGAACTAAATAATCTCACCATCAGTAAAAAAAAAAAAAAACTGTTCTTGGTACCTAGCAGTAAATATATGACTTTTATCTAACAGTAAACAGATATATTTTTAAATCTTTTTACAACCAGACAAGAATATTTTAATCCCTAAAATAAGGATATATACAGAGAGAAATATACCCCTCAGTGTATGTATACTGAGAAAATGGTATAAACCTTGGTAATAAATCCCAATGAGGCACAACTCGTTCTCACCGAACCAGACCTCAGACGCCGACGGTGCCTAGAAGCCTCACTAATCGCCGTCACCGACACTATAGAACGCAACACTGGAAACTACAAAATTTCAAAAACATTGGCATACATGATACTTAAGCAGCACCAACCCAACAACACAGGAGTCACATGATTTCATCGTCTACCCGTCCTCATCATAGGCAGAGGTTGTTTTTGATAAGGACCTGCCTCGCATAGGCCAGTAGGCCTTCTACAGTGTTCCTCCATTCTTATGTTCTTATGACATTCCTCAGGACACGTGCGTCACATCTCACTCTCCGTCTATATATAATGTCTTTCTACCTCTGTATGTTAGAAGTGATCAAGGTCCCAGGACCGAAACGTTTTCTAATAAATATGTTATAGTGTTTGCTTACGTGTCTTTCTAAACCACACTGAGAAAAACACACCTGTCAGTGTATATACAATAAGAGAAACACACCTGTCAGTGTATATACAATAAGAGAAACACACCTGTCAGTGTATATACAATAAGAGAAACACACCTGTCAGTGTATATACAATAAGAGAAACACACCTGTCAGTGTATATACAATGGGAGAAACACACCTGTCAGTGTATATACAATAAGAGAAACACACCTGTCAGTGTATATACAATAAGAGAAACACACCTGTCAGTGTATATACAATAAGAGAAACACACCTGTCAGTGTATATACAATGAGAGAAACACATCTCTCAGTGTATATACAATGAGAGAAACACACCTCTCAGTGTATATACAATGAGAGAAACACACCTCTCAGTGTATATACAATGAGAGAAACACACCTCTCAGTGTATATACAATGAGAGAAACACACCCCTCAATGTATATACAATGAGAGAAACACATCTCTCAGTGTATATACAATGAGAGAAACACATCTCTCAGTGTATATACAATGAGAGAAACACAGCTCTCAGTGTATATACAATGAGAGAAACACAGCTCTCAGTGTATATACAATGAGAGAAACACAGCTCTCAGTGTATATACAATGAGAGAAACACATCTCTCAGTGTATATACAATGAAAGAAATACAGCTCTCTCTGTATATATTCTGGTCTGAACTGACGCCACGATATTAAGCAAAATACAAACACGTTATTTATACCCCAGCAACTATTGTTAATTCCTTTATGCAAAAGTTTATTTTTGGAGACATAAACACGAATGGCACGTCAGAGACAATCACAGTAGCGCATCGAGCGTTGGCGCATCTACCGCTGGCGGAGGAGCGACGCCAAGTAACGATAGGTTAGTAAGGTAAGTGTCTCAATCTTCAACGATAGGTTAGGTAAGGTTGGGTTACGTTAGTTTAAGTAAGGTTGGGTTAAGTTAGGTTAGGTAAGGTTGGGTTACGTTAGGTTAAGTAAGGTTGGGTTAAGTTAGGTTAGGTAAGGTTGGGTTACGTTAGGTTAAGTAAGGTTGGGTTAAGTTAGGTTAGGTAAGGTTGGGTTACGTTAGGTTAAGTAAGGTTGGGTTACGTTAGGTTAGGTAAGGTTGGGTTACGTTAGGTTAGGTAAGGTTGGGTTACGTTAGGTTAGGTAAGGTTGGGCTACGTTAGGTTAGGTAAGGTTGGGTTACGTTAGGTTAGGTAAGGCTGGGTTACGTTAGTTTAAGTAAGGTTGGGTTAAGTTAGGTTAGGTAAGGTTGGGTTACGTTAGGTTAGGTAAGGTTGGGTTACGTTAGGTTAGGTAAGGCTGGGTTACGTTAGTTTAAGTAAGGTTGGGTTAAGTTAGGTTAGGTAAGGTTGGGTTACGTTAGGTTAAATAAGGTTGGGTTACGTTAGGTTAGGTAAGGTTGGGCTACCTTAGGTTAGGTAAGGTTGGGTTACGTTAGGTTAAGTAAAGTTGGGTTACGTTAGGTTAATTAAGTAAGGTTGGGTTAGGTTAGGTTAGGTAAGGTTGGGTTACGTTAGGTTAGGTAAGGTTGGGTTACGTTAGGTTAAGTAAGGTTGGGTTACGTTAGGTTAGGTAAGGTTGGGCTACGTTAGGTTAGGTATGGTTGGGTTACGTTAGGTTAGGTAAGGTTGGGTTACGTTAGGTTAAGTAAGGTTGGGTTACGTTAGGTTAGGTAAGGTTGGGCTACGTTAGGTTAGGTAAGGTTGGGTTACGTTATGGTAAGTAAGGTTGGGTTACGTTAGGTTAGGTAAGGTTGGGCTACGTTAGGTTAGGTATGGTTGGGTTACGTTAGGTTAGGTAAGGTTGGGTTACGTTAGGTTAAGTAAAGTTGGGTTACGTTAGGTTAAGTAAGGTTGGGTTACGTTAGGTTAGGTAAGGTTGGGCTACGTTAGGTTAGGTAAGGTTGGGTTACGTTATAGTAAGTAAGGTTGGGTTACGTTAGGTTAGGTAAGGTTGGGTTACGTTATGGTAAGTAAGGTTGGGTTAGGTTAGGTTAGGTAAGGTTGGGTTACGTTAGGTTAAGTAATTTTGGGTTACGTTAGGTTAGGTAACGTTGGATTATATTAGGTTAGGTAAGGTTCCTTTTTTTATTACCATTGCCCACAAAATAAACCCGCCTAACCCACCTGGTATTGGATTTTTTCTCTTTAAGAAATAAATTGTGGCTGAACTCAGACCAAGACCTGAGCTCAATATTGATGTAAATTGTCGTGGGTCGCATCCTGGGGAAGAGGACCAAAGGATCACAATAAAAATAAGCCTCCACTGACTGGCTTTCCTGGCTTATACTGGCTTACCAGACCTCCTGAGTGTCTTCCACTGTACTCACCTATATGTACTCACCTATATATACTCTCCTGCATGTACTCACCTATGTGCACTCTCCTGCATGTACTCACCTATGTGAGCTCTCCTGCATGTACTCACCTATATGTACTCTCCTGCATGTACTGACCTATATGTACTCTCCTGCATGTACTCACCTATATGTACTCTCCTGCATGTACTGACCTATATGTACTCTCCTGCATGTACTCACCTATATGTACTCTCCTGCATGTACTGACCTATATGTACTCTCCTGCATGTACTGACCTATATGTACTCTCCTGCATGTACTGACCTATATGTACTCTCCTTCATGTACTCACCTATATGTACTCTCCTGCATGTATTCACCTATATGTACTCTCCTGCATGTATTCACCTATATGTACTCTCCTGCATGTACTGACCTATATGTACTCTCCTTCATGTACTCACCTATATGTACTCTCCTGCATGTATTCACCTATATGTACTCTCCTGCATGTACTCACCTATATGTACTCTCCTGCATGTACTTACCTATGTGCACTCCAGCATGTGCTCACCTATATGTACTCTCCTCCATGTACTCACCTATATGTACTCTCCTTCATGTACTCACCTATATGTACTCTCCTGCATGTATTCACCTATATGTACTCTCCTGCATGTACTCACCTATATGTACTCTCCTGCATGTACTTACCTATATGTACTCTCCTGCATGTATTCACCTATATGTACTCTCCTGCATGTATTCACCTATATGTACTCTCCTGCATGTACTTACCTATATGTACTCTCCTGCATGTACTGACCTATATGTACTCTCCTTCATGTACTCACCTATATGTACTCTCCTGCATGTATTCACCTATATGTACTCTCCTGCATGTACTGACCTATATGTACTCTCCTGCATGTACTGACCTATATGTACTCTCCTGCATGTACTTACCTATATGTACTCTCCTGCATGTACTGACCTATATGTACTCTCCTGCATGTACTGACCTATATGTACTCTCCTGCATGTACTGACCTATATGTACTCTCCTGCATGTATTCACCTATATGTACTCTCCTGCATGTACTGACCTATATGTACTCTCCTTCATGTACTCACCTATATGTACTCTCCTGCATGTACTGACCTATATGTACTCTCCTCCATGTACTCACCTATATGTACTCTCCTGCATGTACTGACCTATATGTACTCTCCTCCATGTACTCACCTATATGTACTCTCCTGCATGTACTGACCTATATGTACTCTCCTCCATGTACTCACCTATATGTACTCTCCTCCATGTACTCACCTATATGTACTCTCCTGCATGTACTCACCTATATGTACTCTCCTGCATGTACTCACCTATGTGCACTCTCCTGCATGTACTCACCTATATGTACTCTCCTCCATGTACTGACCTATATGTACTCTCCTCCATGTACTCACCTATATGTACTCTCCTCCATGTACTGACCTATATGTACTCTCCTCCATGTACTCACCTATATGTACTCTCCTCCATGTACTGACCTATATGTACTCTCCTCCATGTACTGACCTATATGTACTCTCCTCCATGTACTGACCTATATGTACTCTCCTCCATGTACTGACCTATATGTACTCTCCTCCATGTACTCACCTATATGTACTCTCCTGCATGTACTGACCTATATGTACTCTCCTCCATGTACTCACCTATATGTACTCTCCTGCATGTACTCACCTATATGTACTCTCCTGCATGTACTCACCTATATGTACTCTCCTTCATGTACTCACCTATATGTACTCTCCTTCATGTACTCACCTATATGTACTCTCCTTCATGTACTCACCTATATGTACTCTCCTGCATGTACTCACCTATATGTACTCTCCTGCATGTACTGACCTATATGTACTCTCCTCCATGTACTCACCTATATGTACTCTCCTCCATGTACTCACCTATATGTACTCTCCTCCATGTACTCACCTATATGTACTCTCCTCCATGTACTCACCTATATGTACTCTCCAGCATGTGCTCACCTATATGTACTCTCCTTCATGTACTCACCTATATGTACTCTCCTCCATGTACTCACCTATATGTACTCTCCTCCATGTACTCACCTATATGTACTCTCCTCCATGTACTCACCTATATGTACTCTCCTCCATGTACTCACCTATATGTACTCTCCTCCATGTACTCACCTATATGTACTCTCCTCCATGTACTCACCTATATGTACTCTCCTCCATGTACTCACCTATATGTACTCTCCTCCATGTACTCACCTATATGTACTCTCCTCCATGTACTCACCTATATGTACTCTCCTCCATGTACTCACCTATATGTACTCTCCTCCATGTACTCACCTATATGTACTCTCCTGCATGTGCTCACCTATATGTACTCTCCAGCATGTGCTCACCTATATGTACTCTCCAGCATGTGCTCACCTATATGTACTCTCCAGCATGTGCTCACCTATATGTACTCTCCAGCATGTGCTCACCTATATGTACTCTCCAGCATGTGCTCACCTATATGTACTCTCCAGCATGTGCTCACCTATATGTACTCTCCTCCATGTACCCACTTATATGTTTTTTTCTTTGTTCTGCTGATTGATAAAGTTTATGTTATTAAATCTCCGTTTTCTGTTACAAATAAGTTTTAAGAAAACTGCAAAGTGGTTTTGGAGTGACTCATGTAATTTTCAGACCAGAGAGGCCTAGTTTCTCCCCACGAGCCCCGTGAGAGCGGGGAATGTGGCTAGGCCTGGGGACAGTTGGTCCCGAAGATGAGGAGGTACTTGTACCTCCTCCCATGGGAGACTTAAGTCTCAGACACTCCCTAGAGAGGGAGCCAAGGCCGGGCCACCACTTGGAAAAGGCCCGGGCAGGGAGAATACCGGCGAATCTTTATAATAAATAATCAGTCAGTAAAGAAGACTTTATTTTCCCTTATACAGTTAGTAATAAAGAAAATTACCACAATAAGCCATGTATGCTAAATAATACCGGTAATAAAGTACGGATGTAATATACTTTATTATTCATTGCCATTATCTGTCTATCGATTTTTTTATATTGAAAAATGAGATGAATTTTTTTTTATCAGTCAATTACTATTTCAATATTTTCTCTTAATTTATATTTCTTAGTAATTTATGAGAATTTATATTAAGGGATTTATATTTCCTTAGATATATTATCTCTTTCCCTATCACATTTTTATCGTTTTTTTGTGTGTGTATATATTTCCCATATACCTGTATGTTTTTCCCTTCCTGTTTATTTTATCAGGAATATCGCTGGTTGGTTCATAAGGGGGGAAGGGGAAATGGAAGGGGAAGGGTAAGGAAAAAGGGGGGGAGGTTTGAAGCCTATCTACTACACGAGGGACATCAGTACTGCATGTCACCCGTTCACCACCAGTCAAGAATACTTTAATACCTAAGATAGAAAGAAAACTCTCAGTGTATATACACTGAGAGACATGAAGCTCTTAGTGTATATATATACTGAGACATACACCTCTCAGTATATATACACTGAGAGACATAAAGCTCTTAGTGTATATATATACTGAGACATACACCTCTCAGTATATATACACTGAGAGACATAAAGCTCTTAGTGTATATATATACTGAGAGACATACACCTCTCAGTATATATACACTGAGAGACATAAAGCTCTTAGTGTATATATATACTGAGACATACACCTCTCAGTATATATACACTGAGAGACATAAAGCTCTTAGTGTATATATATACTGAGACATACACCTCTCAGTATATATACACTGAGAGACATAAAGCTCTTAGTGTATATATATACTGAGACATACACCTCTCAGTATATATACACTGAGAGACATAAAGCTCTTAGTGTATATATATACTGAGACATACACCTCTCAGTATATATACACTGAGAGACATAAAGCTCTTAGTGTATATATATACTGAGACATACACCTCTCAGTATATATACACTGAGAGACATACACCTCTCATTATATATACATTGAGAGACATACACCTCTCAGTATATATGCAATGAGAGACATACACCTCTCAGTATATATACACTGAGAGACATACACCTCTCAGTATATATACACTGAGAGACATACACCTCTCAGTATATATATACTGAGAGACATACACCTCTCAGTATATGTATACTGAGAGACATACACCTCTCAGTATATATGCACTGAGAGACATACACCTCTCAGTATATATACACTGAGAGACATACACCTCTCAGTATATATACACTGAGAGACATACACCTCTCAGTATATATATACTGAGAGACATACACCTCTCAGTATATATATACTGAGAGGCATACACCTCTCAGTATATATACACTGAGAGACATACACCTCTCAGTATATATACATTGAGAGACATACACCTCTCAGTATATATACACTGAGAGACATACACCTCTCAGTATATATACACTGAGAGACATATACCTCTCAGTATATATACACTGAGAGACATGTACC